>NC_083704.1:64197500-64521250 GCF_033118175.1 Dama dama | reverse complement strand
TCTCAGTCCAGCGGGTCTCAGGGCCCATGACTCTGTGTCCAGAGGTGAAATAGTTAGAGAAAGCCTTTCTGATGCCAGAAGTGTTTCCGTGGAGTGGCCAGGGCCTGTGGGGCGGTAGTCGGGATGGGAGGAGGTGTGTCCGGCTGAGAGCACTGGCCCCTGGTGGTGGGTGGAGCAGCTCCATCATGGGGTGTGTGGTTGAAAGGCCGTGAGGCTTGTGGCCGGTGTGCAGGAGCAGGGGAGATGCTGGAGGGTCTCGAATCCCTCGTCTCCCCCCAGGCTTCTTCTTCGAGCCAACGGTCTTCACAGACGTGCAGGACCACATGTTCATAGCCCGGGAGGAGTCCTTTGGGCCCATCATGATCATCTCTCGGTTTGCCAACGGGTAGGGGTCCCACTTAGGCCTCTTCAGAGCCCGTCCTGTTCACTGGGGTTTTCACGCAAGCTGCGGGGAGGGAGCTCGGACCAGTGGGGCTGTGGACGCAGCCAGACGCTGCAGAGTCCTCTTGGCAGAGGAGGAGGCCCTGGCTGGGATGGCTGCAGGGCCTCAGGCCCTCTGGGGGTGTCCTCCATATCTCTCTGGGCGGCTCCATAGCGCGCTGGCTTCCGCCCTGAGTCCCAACAGCTGCATCGTGAGCCGGCCAAACCTCAGGGGCCCGCACAGCAGCCCTCACTTATTTTGCTCGTGAACCTGCGGTGTGGTTGGCAGGACTGGCCGTTCTTGGCCCTGTGCTCTGTCGGGCTCCGCCTGGGGCGGGGGTGCAGGCCTCTTGGTGCCCTCCGTCCAGGGCTGGGCCATGCCCTCCTCACAGAGGCCCTCCTGGCTTTCCCTGCAGTGATGTGGACGGGGTGCTGACTCGGGCCAACGCCACGGAGTTCGGCCTGGCCTCTGGCGTCTTCACCAGGGACATCAACAAGGCCCTGTACATCAGCGACAAGCTGGAGGCTGGCACCGTGTTCATCAACACATACAACAAGACAGACGTGGCCGCTCCCTTCGGAGGGTTCAAGCAGTCAGGGTTTGGCAAAGACCTGGGTAAGCCAGTCATGCTTGCTTTCATTTATTCATTCAACAAACACCCGTTAGAGGCCGCTCAGCCCAAGGACCAGGGTAGAGCTGACAATATGGCCACTTACTTCTTCCTGGGAGCCGACAGGCCAGTGACCAAGGCAGGGAGTCATATCCTGCTAGAAGCTGTCCAGACAGTGGTCTGAACAGGAAGCTGGACAGTGGCTTGAGCTGGGGGCTGGGTCAGCCTCCCAGAGGAGGTGTCCCTGGGCCAAGACCTGAGCGGCTGGAGGATCTGCTGTTGGCCCTGCAGAGAGAGGCTGAGTGCGCGCGTGGGCCGGGGGGCAGGCAAGGGCAAGATCAAGGGGGCCTGGGAGCCCATATCAGGCTCAGGCTTCATCCTCAGAGCGGGAGCCTGTGGGGGCCGAGCAAACCCGAGAGGATGATGTGCGTGCCAAGGCAGAGAGGGTGGCACTGGGCCCAGCCTTCCCAAGGAAGCAGACCTCTGCCCGGCGCCCCCCTTTCCCTGGCCGCTAGTGGCTTGGGGTGGCTCCCACCCCCCACCCTGCCACTGTGGAAGCCGGTGACTGGGGGCTGGATCCTGTGGGGGATCGGCTCCGGTGCCCAGCTTGGGGGGAGTGGGCAGCAACGTGCGGGAGAGCAGCAGGGCCCCTAGGATCCATGGGAAGACGGGGGTCTGGGAGGTAACATGGGGAGCGGGGGTCCTGAGATGACCACAGCACCGGGCACGCCAGCGCCGCCCACCAGAGCAGCTGCTGGGACCGTGACGTTGCCCCTGGCGTGGGGTTTCTTGCAGGAGAAGCGGCCCTGAACGAGTACCTGCGGGTCAAGACAGTTACCTTTGAGTACTGAGGAGGGTCTCAGGACCGTCCCCAGCTGTGGCTCGACCCTGAATGCAGTGGAAGCCTCTGGCCTGCACCCCTGTCCCCATCCGGGACCCCCACCTTGCCCAATCCATGTGACCTCGATCAGGAAGTGACCCCATGCGAATAAACGTCCTGGCCAGTACCCATGTCCCTGCCTGTCCGCGTGCCCTGGCTCTTGGGCTCTGTCCCCTGCCTGGGGCCTGTTGTGGAGACGCGCCGTAGAGGGGACCCACCCTGTCCAAAGTGGCTGTGACCTGCCTCTCCAGCCCTGACTGTCTCCCCTCTCTGGAGGATGGGGTTGGGGCAGAACTGAGAGTTGGAGCTCCTGGTCCTGGCTGGGTCTTTCTGGTGAGCAGCCCACCAGGAGCCCCCAGAGTTGCCCCAATAAACAGATGCTCCTAGTGTTCCTTTCACTTTGGGCATGGCAGGGGCTCGGGGGCTGTGTGCCAGGACCTCGGGGGCAGAGTCCTGTGTGCAGTCTCTATTATCTCACAGGAAGGAGCACAGACTGAGTTATCTACATTTGTTTGCCTTTATTCCTCCTTTCCTAACTCCCAGATTTTATCTGGGCTCATGGATGCCTGAAGGGGGCAGAGTTACCAGCCTCCTCTGCAGCCGGACGGTGGTCATGGCGCCCCTTTGAGTGGACAGAGCTCCAGGGGACGTGGAGCCTGCCAGTCCCGAGGCCCAGCTCTGAGGGGAGTCAGGGCTCAGGCTGTCCCCACTGGGGCGAGTGTGGACCCGGTGATGGGCGTTTTCCTAACAAGCAGATGTGGCTGTAGCAGGGGGCTGGGGTGGGGGAGGAGACACCACTGAACACCCGCCGTCACAGAGGGGACCCGCCGGCAGCCTGTCCCACCCGTGGGGAGAGTGAACCTGCCCCCTCTCTGTATAATGTATAAATGCGCTTATCCTCACCACGTTACAGAAGCGTTCCAGGCAGTTTAGAAAAATAATACTATTAAAATACTCATGAGAGAACCAGGGCAGAGAGTGTGCGGTGGGAAGGTAGGCAGGAGACACCCACGGGGAAACTCAACCTGCTTCTAAAGCTGGAGAAGCATCAAAGCGTCCCAGCTGCTGTGAGGAGGAGGAGACCTGGCCAGCGACCTGACCCACGGCGTCTGTGGGACAGAAACAGACTCGCTTTTCTGGAGGAGAGAGAGAAATTCATCTTACAAATCCTCCTGAAACATATTAGTTCTCCTAAAACTGCAGTGACCACCTTCTTACATGATTTTACACAGGGTGGTGATGAAATCAAATCCACATTTTAAGGCAAGATGAGAAAAATGTAAGCAAACATCACCAGCATCAGAACGCTCTCATCTCAGAATGCTCTCATCTCAGAACGCTCTCATCTTGCTGAACCGAAACTCAGAGTTTCAGTGACCATGGAGCTGAGCTGTTGCTTCCCTCCAGGAGGAAAAAGGCCCACACTGCCCACCGCAGATCTGTGCGTATTCGCTACACAGGACACAGTACAGTTCAGAACTTTGAGTAATCCGTGTCATGGCTCAGTCCTAACACAGTCACGTTCCATCACACTTCGAGCGTTCACGCTTCCACGCTCAGAGGTTCTGCAGTGGATTCGAGTGTGTATGGAGGGGTCCCCAGATCTCCCAGCGGTTCTGACACCAGCTGGGTCAGCTCAAGCCAGTCCTGACTCCATCTCCCTGGAGGCAGGGAGACTTAGCCCCAAGAGACTCCCACTTCAGACACCAGCTGGGGGTCCTCAGTGGAGCTCGGTCCTGACACTGTCTCCCTCAGGCTAAGGGCACGATCCTGCGAGGCTCTCCCCGCCCCCAGCCTCAGGTGGGCACGTGTGGTCCTGACCCACCCACCGGCTGCAGAGCGGAGTGACCCACCCCCACCGCCCACCCCTCCACGACCCCCTCTGCAGGTCCAGTTACTTTGCCAGAGGAGCTCACAGAATTCAGGAACACTTTGCTTGCTAGATCGTAGGTTTTTCTTATATTAGTAAAAGGCTGCCTCAGGAACAGGCAGGTGGCAGAGACACAGCGGCAGGTGGGGGGGGTCCCAAGCTCCCACACCCTCCCCAGGCCCCTGTCTCTCGCAGTCTCCCCTGCAGAGGCTCTCTGGGCCCCTCCTTTGGGGCTTCTTGACCGGCTCCTCACTGGTGACTGGTCCCACCTCCAGCCCCTCCCCTCCCCGAAGGTCAGGCGGATGGGACTCCGATTCTGAGCTCTGGTCACACGGTGGCTCCCCTGGCAGCCCCCCTGGCAGCCGGCACCCCCTCCTCTTGGGTAAGGCTTCCCAGAGTCACCTTATCTGCAGGATGAAAATCACCTTCATCCTGCTCACCAAAGGGAATTCCAAGGGTTTAAGGAGCTCTGTGCCAGGAACCGCAGACGAAAACCAAGTGTGTGTCTTACTAATAAATCACACTGTCACAGATGCTGACACTGACGATGTACCACAAGCCCACTTGGCATTCATCTTTTTAACACCCTGCCAACCTCCATGCCAGGGCGTGGCCTTTGGGGCAGGGCCAGGGGACAGGCTCTCAGTGACCCCAGGTCTCCTCCTTTGCCAGCCTCTCCACAACATGAAGTCAGCCAGACCTGTGAGGCTATTTTTAGCGGTGGCTCCGTCACCTCAATCCTTCAGGTCCAGGGCCCTGAGGCGTCTTCCCGGCGGCTGCTCCCTCCACAGCTCCTCAGGTTGGGTCTTGGGAGCTGGACCATCTCTCCTGACACCCCACCTGGAGGAGGAACCCGCAGTTCAGCCACACCTGAGTCCCTGTTATTGCTGGCAGGTAAGTTCTCCTGCTTGGGAATCGCCCCGTGGGATGGAGAAGACCCCCTGCCTGCCTGCCCTGGGAAGCCTTCTGGCTTCCTGAGAATTTTACATGTGATAAATTATACATGTGATATGAATTGAATACCAAAGCCAGATAACCCATGGAGCGGTCACCTCTCAGCTGGACCCTGGGTGACCAGAGGGTGGTCCTGCATTTGCTCAGCTGGTGTCCACAAAGCTGGCCGGGTGGAGAGAGCGGTCCGACCCGCCTCTGCCTCTCCAGGTGTGGCCTTGGGCAGCTGTAGTGACTTTTTCCGAGTTTCTTCATCACCTCACAGGTGGGCCCTGGGGGTCAGCGGTGACGTCCAGAAAGCACACACTATGCCATCTGCACCCCTGCAGCCGGCCCGTGGGACCTTCATGGATTCCCAGGAGGGCTCTCTGCCGGAGGGAGCCACCTACCCCGCTGGCCTGAAGGTCCAGGGCACCACAGTCCAGGAAACACCAGTCCTCACTTAGGGTTGGGCAAGATGGGAGCTGTGCAGGGCCTGGGGTGGGGGTACTCTGAGGCCCCCAGAGTCCCAGCAGGACAGGGCTGAGCTCCGGAGGCCCCCGGCTGCCTCCGCTGCCTGCCCACCCTGCACTGTCCTACCGGGATTTCTGGGATCACCTCCCAGATACGCTCATCGCCAGGTCTTTTCTGGGGATGGGAACCTAAGGATGAACCCACAGAGTCCCCTGGGGAATTCACGTACAAGGGGCAAAAATATCCTCCTTAATATAGCACACGGACGCGGCCAAGATGCCTCCGAGGAGCGAGGAAGGCCAAAGAAGAGGGCCTGACACTCCCGGGGGCCGGCCGAGCCATAAAGAGGCGGGGCAGCCTGTGCTCTGGGGGTCCGCTGAACTGCAGGGCAGGTGGGCTTCCCGTGGGAGGAGGTTCGAAATCCCAGTCCCTGAGGGGTCACTCCAGGGCCAGGCTGCACCCTTCCCCTCCCTGCAGAGGGTACCCACACTCTGGCTCCACCCTGAACATGCTCCCAGGAAATCCTGCTGGTGAGCAGTGCCTGAGACCGCCCCCTGAGGCAGGGGACGTCTCTCATCCTTCCTCCCACCTTGGCCAGAACAGGCCAACGGTCAAAAGACAGTTCTGAGTCCATCAGGGAAAACTGAGCCACTGGGTGTTGTCAACTTTGTCAGTATGATGCTGGTTTTATGGGAATGTCTGAGAAAACTGGCCTTATCCACTAAAGACTTAAGTATGTACAGGTGATGCTGGGAAAGATTGAAGGCCGGAGAAGGGGACGACAGAGGATGAGATGGTTGGATGGCATCACCGACTCAGTGGACATGAGTTTGGGTAAACTCCAGGAGTTGGTGATGGACAGGGAGGCCTGTCGTGCTGCGGTCCATGGGGTCAAAGAGTCGGACACGACTGAGCGACTGGACTGAATTGATGTACAGGTGTAACATGTCTGCTGGATGCTTTAAAATGACTGCAGGAGGGAAAACAAAAATGTGTGCGGGGGCGGGATTCAGAGGGGGAAAAAAGGCGCAGTGCAGCGCATGCCCAGGCCGCCCAAGCGCTTCCGGGACGAGCCGGCGGGGGCATGCGGGCCCTTATGCCCTTCCCCCGGGCCGACCGGCTCCCCGCGTCCACCCCGGCAGAGAGCCCCTCCCCACCCCCGCGCTGAGCGGGTCTCGGCGCCAGAGTCCGAGGACCCGGCGTCACCGCCCAAGGAGGGGGCAGCCGCTCTGAGGCCCGACCCTCCCCCAGCCCCCGCCCCGGGGCCCGATCCTCCCCCAGCCCCCGCCCGAGTCCAGGTCCACGCGGCCTGCGGGGCGAGGGCGGCACCAGACCAGAGGGACCATGGACGGGAGCTGGGGGCGAGGCTCCGGGTCCGGGGGCGGGGACTCGGGCTCAGGGGCGGGGACTCCGGGTCGGGGGCGGGGACTCTGGGTCCTGGGCGTGGCGTGGCGGGGGCGGGGACTCAGGTCCGGGGCGGGACTCCGGTCCGGGGGCGGGGCTTTGGGTCCTGGGCGTGGCGTGGCGGGGGCGGGGACTCAGGTCCGGGGCGGGACTCCGGGTCGGGGGCGGGGACTCTGGGTCCTGGGCGTGGCGTGGCGGGGGCGGGGACTCAGGTCCGGGGCGGGACTCCGGGTCGGGGGCGGGGACTCTGGGTCCTGGGCGTGGCGTGGCGGGGGCGGGACTCCGGTCCGGGGCGGGACTCTGGTCCGGGGGCGGGGCTTTGGGTCCTGGGCGGGCTGGGGTGGACTGTCGCCGTCCCGCCTTCTTGGTGGCCCCACGGCCGCGCCGCTCCTCCCGCCGAGCCGCTTCCCGCCGCCGCCGAGGGCGTCCGGTGAGTGCGGTGCTCCGCCCGCTGAGTCCGGGGAGGGCAACGGGCAGCACGCGGGTCCAGGCCCGGGGAGGATGGAGCAGCGCGCGCGCGGAAGAGGCAGGGCTGGGGGCTGCAGGTTCGGTCCGCGGGGCCCGGCCGGGAGAGGGGAGCACCCCACGGCTCGGCGCGGGGGAGGGGCGCTGTCGCTCTGGCCGCTTTGAGACCCGCGCCCCTCCCCCGCCGCGGATCCGAAAGCGCCCGGGTGGGTCCGGCGCCGCCGGCCTTTAAGGGCCCCCAGGCGCTTCGCTGAGGCTAAACAGCGCTGACCTGAAACCGCAGAGTCTCCGAGGGCTTGTGCCGAGTGCGGGCGGGCCACGTGTCCTGCGATGCAGGTCATCTTATTCCCTTACCTCTTCGCCACCCTGCGGAGGCACAGAAATGTGACTCTTCCGAGGACACGCTTGTGTGGGGAGGAGGAGCTGGGATTCCGGGCCCGGGTTCCAGGGCTCCCTGAAGCAGAGGCCTGCAGGGTGGAAGGCAGTCACTGGGTCCAGTATCTCGCTCCCAGTGAGTGGTCAGGAGTGGCCCTGCCCCCCCAGCTGTGGACGAGCACCAGTGAGTGACCCGGTCCCAGATCCGATGTTAGTGCTGGGGGAGCTAAGGGCAGGGCATGGAGGTGTGGGCGCTGGTGGGGAGCAGGTGTTTCAGAGAGGGGCTCCGGGTTTGGGGAGGCTGGGGGCGTTCTGCGTCTTGACCTTAATTCATAAGTGATTTATACATACTTTCTGCTGAGATGTAAAATCACCAAAAATCCGCCCTTTGAAATGTCCAGTTCAGGAGGACAGAAAGCTCCTGTCCATACACAGACTTGCCCCAGAATGTTCAGGGCCGCATTAGCCCTAACAGCCGGAACGAGGGGCTAAGCAATTTGTGATCCAGCCACACGATCGGGATGTTACTTAGCCTTAAAAAGAATGGTGTATAAAAAAGGGATGGCGTGCTGACTCGTATATCAACATGGAACACCCTTGAAAATGCTACCCTAGGTGGCATCTTCCTGTAGTTTTGTTCTGCATTTTCCAAACAGCTTGTGCTGAGCATCTTTTACTGTGCTTGCTTATGGCTGTTGTATAATCTTCTTTGGGGAATTCAACTCCTGTGCCAGAGTTAAGTTGGGTTTATTGTTGAGTTGTGCTCTTTTTATATTCTGGAAATCAGACCCTAATCAGATATATGATTGGCAAATATCCTCTCTCATTTTGCGAGTGGTCTTTTCGCTTTCTTGATAGAGTTCTCTGAAATATCAAACTTTGACATTTTGATGAAGCCCCATTCTACTTAATTATTATTTGGTTTCTTGTACTTTAAATGTCACATCTAAGAAACCAGAACCTAATCCAAGGTCCCTGTGTTTTCTTCTGTTTCATGGTTTTAGCTCTTAGGTTAGGTCTCTGACCCATTCTGAGTTAGTTTTTGTGTATGAGCTGAGGTAAGGATCCAGGTTCATTCCTATGCATGTGGTGTCTCAGCACCGTGGGGCTGTTGACGAGACCTTTGTTTGCACATTGAATAGCGCAGCCTCCTTGTTGAAAATCAGCTGACCGTAGGTGTGTGGCTTTATCCACGATTCTCAATTGTGTTTCATTGACCTGTATTTCTAGTCTTACCCCACTGTTATGTGGCCTTGTTCACTCTAGCTCATAGTTCAGTCTTGAACTCCTCAAGTGTGTTCTCTAACTTTGAACATTTTCCTCCAAGGCTGTTTAGGGTTCTGGGTCCATTGCCTTTCCACATGAAGTCTGGGATCGTCATGTCATTTTCACCAAAATAGGCCAAATTTTAACAGGGATTCTCCTAAATCTGTAGATCAGTTGAAAAATATTGCCCTCTTAGCAATATTAAGTCTTCCAACCTGTGAACATGGAATATCTTTCCATTTGCTGGATTTGTAACATTTTCCTTCAACAGTGTTTTTCAGTTTCCAGGGTCAGAGTTTTACACATCTTTTGTGAAATGTATTCTTAAGTAGTTTATGCTTTTTGATGCTATTTCAGGGGCAACTGTTTTAATTTTTGGATTTGTATAGAAATAAAACAACTTTTTTGTATCAATTTTGTATCCTACGACCATAATGTACTTGTTTTTTAGTTGTAATAGTTGTGTGTGTATGTGTGTGTACATATGTGTTCATGTATGTGTGCATGTGTATATATATTCCTCAGGATTTTCTATGTACAGCACATGCCATTTCTACAAGCAGGTAGTTATACTACTTCCTTTTCAACCTGCATGCTTGATATTCACTACTGAAGTTGTCTGATCTTGGAATTTTCTTTATGAGAGTATTTTCATGACTAATTCAGTCTTCTGTTATAGGTCTTCTACATTAAAAATTTTTTTTGAGTTAGTCTGTATGTTTCTAGGAATTTGTGCATTTCATCTAGGTTTTCTAATCTGTCAGCATACCTACAATTTCCTCATAATTATTTAAAAATTTTAAGTTTGGAAGTAATGTTACCTCCTAAATACCCGAGTCTTCTTTTTTTCTTGGTCAGCTGCAGGCTTGTCGATTTACTCATTCTCTCTGAAGACCCAACCTTTGCATTTGTCGCTTGTGTTCCCAGGTTGAGGCTGTCAGGGCCTGGCTGAGCTCCTGTGGCCACAATGGAGACCCGACAGCGGAGGCCGGAGGAGCTGGGGCTGCTGCAGGCCCTCGGCGCAGGGAGCGGCCTCGAGAGCCCGAGGGCGGCCCCCACACCCCCGGGGCCCGAGCTCAGCAGGGAGACTGCCTGGTCCATTGGCATCCAGGTGACCCTGCCCTTCCTGTTTGCAGGCCTGGGGCTGTCTGGAGCAGGCATCCTTCTGCACTATTTCCAGGTAGGAGGGGACAAATGGGGATGTTGGGGGTGGGGTGCTGTCCAGTGTCCACCTGGAGAGGAGGCGCTGCACACGGTCCAGCTTGCGGCCAGGGGGCGGGGCCTTCTGCTCTTGCACACCACTTCTCTATAATTTGGGCAGGAGTCTTTCAGTTACTGATGACAGAGACTAATTTTGACCCAGGCTACGCTTTAAAAGACAATCATTAGCTCATATAATCGGAATAGCTGAGGGGTTGGATTTCAGGCATGGCACGATCCAGGTGTTAAATGGTATCAGGGTGCCGGCTCTTTATCTCTCAGCTGTTTCATTTTCAGACAAGATTCTATGCTTAGAGGGGAGGGTGGCCTTTGGCAGTCGATGCTTTGTGCATGTGCTCTTGAGAAACAAGAGACTTGTTTGTCACTCCATTATCAGTCTCCCCAGTTTTTTTTTTATTAATGCATTTAACTAGAAGATAATCACTTTACAGTGTTGTGATGGTTTTTGCCGTGTATCAGTATGAATCAACCATAGGTATACATGTGTCCAGGCTTCCCTGGTTGCTTAGCTGGTAAAGAATCCACCTGCAATTCAGGAGACCCCAGTTCAATTCCTGAGTTGGGAAGATGCCCTGGAGAAGGGATAGACTACCCACTCCAGTATTCTTGGGTTTCCCTGGTGGCTCAGATGGTAAAGAATCTGCCTGCAATGAGGGAGACCTGGGTTTGATCCCTGGGTTGGGAAGATCCCCTGGAGGAGGGCATGGCAACCCACTCCAGTATTCTTGCCTGGAGAATCCCATGGACAGAGGAGCCGGGCGGGCCAGAGTCCACGGGGTCGCAAAGACTTGGACATGACTGAGCAACTAAGCACACACAGCACACACACGCGCCCCTCCATCCTGAACCCCCCACCCCCTCCCACCCCGTCCCTCGAGGTTGTCCCCACGTGTCACACACACACCCCCTCCATCCTGAACCCCCCACCCCCTCCCACCCCGTCCCTCGAGGTTGTCCCCACGTGTCACACACACACACACACCCCCTCCATCCTGAACCCCCCACCCCCTCCCACCCCGTCCCTCGAGGTTGTCCCCACGTGTCACACACACGCGCCCCTCCATCCTGAACCCCCCACCCCCTCCCACCCCGTCCCTCGAGGTTGTCCCCACGTGTCACACACACGCGCCCCTCCATCCTGAACCCCCCACCCCCCTCCCACCCCGTCCCTCGAGGTTGTCCCCACGTGTCACACACACGCGCCCCTCCATCCTGAACCCCCCACCCCCCTCCCACCCCGTCCCTCGAGGTTGTCCCCACGTGTCACACACACGCGCCCCTCCATCCTGAACCCCCCACCCCCCTCCCACCCCGTCCCTCGAGGTTGTCCCCACGTGTCACACACACGCGCCCCTCCATCCTGAACCCCCCACCCCCTCCCACCCCGTCCCTCGAGGTTGTCCCCACGTGTCACACACACGCGCCCCTCCATCCTGAACCCCCACCCCCCTCCCACCCCGTCCCTCGAGGTTGTCCCCACGTGTCACACACACGCGCCCCTCCATCCTGAACCCCCCACCCCCCTCCCACCCCGTCCCTCGAGGTTGTCCCCACGTGTCACACACACGCGCCCCTCCATCCTGAACCCCCCACCCCCCTCCCACCCCGTCCCTCGAGGTTGTCCCCACGTGTCACACACACGCGCCCCTCCATCCTGAACCCCCCACCCCCTCCCACCCCGTCCCTCGAGGTTGTCCCCACGTGTCACACACACGCGCCCCTCCATCCTGAACCCCCCACCCCCTCCCACCCCGTCCCTCGAGGTTGTCCCCACGTGTCACACACACGCGCCCCTCCATCCTGAACCCCCCACCCCCCTCCCACCCCGTCCCTCGAGGTTGTCCCCACGTGTCACACACACCCCCTCCATCCTGAACCCGCCACCCCCCTCCCACCCCGTCCCTCGAGGTTGTCCCCACGTGTCACACACACGCGCCCCTCCATCCTGAACCCCCCACCCCCTCCCACCCCGTCCCTCGAGGTTGTCCCCACGTGTCACACACACCCCCTCCATCCTGAACCCGCCACCCCCCTCCCACCCCGTCCCTCGAGGTTGTCCCCACGTGTCACACACACGCGCCCCCTCCATCCTGAACCCCCCACCCCCTCCCACCCCGTCCCTCGAGGTTGTCCCCACGTGTCACACACACACCCCCTCCATCCTGAACCCCCCACCCCCCTCCCACCCCGTCCCTCGAGGTTGTCCCCACGTGTCACACACACGCGCCCCTCCATCCTGAACCCCCCACCCCCTCCCACCCCGTCCCTCGAGGTTGTCCCCACGTGTCACACACACGCGCCCCCTCCATCCTGAACCCCCCACCCCCTCCCACCCCGTCCCTCGAGGTTGTCCCCACGTGTCACACACACGCGCCCCTCCATCCTGAACCCCCCACCCCCCTCCCACCCCGTCCCTCGAGGTTGTCCCCACGTGTCACACACACCCCCTCCATCCTGAACCCGCCACCCCCCTCCCACCCCGTCCCTCGAGGTTGTCCCCACGTGTCACACACACGCGCCCCCTCCATCCTGAACCCCCCACCCCCTCCCACCCCGTCCCTCGAGGTTGTCCCCACGTGTCACACACACACCCCCTCCATCCTGAACCCGCCACCCCCCTCCCACCCCGTCCCTCGAGGTTGTCCCCACGCGTCACACACACGCGCCCCCTCCATCCTGAACCCCCCACCCCCTCCCACCCCGTCCCTCGAGGTTGTCCCCACGTGTCACACACACACCCCCTCCATCCTGAACCCCCCACCCCCTCCCACCCCGTCCCTCGAGGTTGTCCCCACGTGTCACACACACGCGCCCCTCCATCCTGAACCCCCCACCCCCTCCCACCCCGTCCCTCGAGGTTGTCCCCACGTGTCACACACACGCGCCCCTCCATCCTGAACCCCCCACCCCCTCCCACCCCGTCCCTCGAGGTTGTCCCCACGTGTCACACACACGCGCCCCTCCATCCTGAACCCCCCACCCCCCTCCCACCCCGTCCCTCGAGGTTGTCCCCACGTGTCACACACACGCGCCCCTCCATCCTGAACCCCCCACCCCCTCCCACCCCGTCCCTCGAGGTTGTCCCCACGTGTCACACACACCCCCTCCATCCTGAACCCCCCACCCCCTCCCACCCCGTCCCTCGAGGTTGTCCCCACGTGTCACACACACGCGCCCCTCCATCCTGAACCCCCCACCCCCCTCCCACCCCGTCCCTCGAGGTTGTCCCCACGTGTCACACACACGCGCCCCCTCCATCCTGAACCCCCCACCCCCTCTCACCCCGTCCCTCGAGGTTGTACCCACGTGTCACACACACGCGCCCCCTCCATCCTGAACCCCCCACCCCCTCCCACCCCGTCCCTCGAGGTTGTCCCCACGTGTCACACACACGCGCCCCTCCATCCTGAACCCCCCACCCCCCTCCCACCCCGTCCCTCGAGGTTGTCCCCACGTGTCACACACACGCGCCCCCTCCATCCTGAACCCCCACCCCCCTCCCACCCCGTCCCTCGAGGTTGTCCCCACGTGTCACACACACGCGCCCCCTCCATCCTGAACCCCCCACCCCCTCCCACCCCGTCCCTCGAGGTTGTCCCCACGTGTCACACACACACACACACCCCCTCCATCCTGAACCCCCCACCCCCTCCCACCCCGTCCCTCGAGGTTGTCCCCACGTGTCACACACACCCCCTCCATCCTGAACCCCCCACCCCCTCCCACCCCGTCCCTCGAGGTTGTCCCCACGTGTCACACACACGCGCCCCTCCATCCTGAACCCCCCACCCCCTCCCACCCCGTCCCTCGAGGTTGTCCCCACGTGTCACACACACCCCCTCCATCCTGAACCCGCCACCCCCCTCCCACCCCGTCCCTCGAGGTTTTCCCCACGCGTCACACACACGCGCCCCCTCCATCCTGAACCCGCCACCCCCCTCCCACCCCGTCCCTCGAGGTTGTCCCCACGTGTCACACACACGCGCCCCTCCATCCTGAACCCCCCACCCCCTCCCACCCCGTCCCTCGAGGTTGTCCCCACGTGTCACACACGCGCCCCTCCATCCTGAACCCCCCACCCCCTCCCACCCCGTCCCTCGAGGTTGTCCCCACGTGTCACACACACGCGCCCCTCCATCCTGAACCCCCCACCCCCCTCCCACCCCGTCCCTCGAGGTTGTCCCCACGTGTCACACACACGCGCCCCCTCCATCCTGAACCCCCCACCCCCTCTCACCCCGTCCCTCGAGGTTGTACCCACGTGTCACACACACGCGCCCCTCCATCCTGAACCCCCCACCCCCTCCCACCCCGTCCCTCGAGGTTGTCCCCACGTGTCACACACACGCGCCCCCTCCATCCTGAACCCCCCACCCCCTCTCACCCCGTCCCTCGAGGTTGTCCCCACGTGTCACACACACGCGCCCCTCCATCCTGAACCCCCCACCCCCCTCCCACCCCGTCCCTCGAGGTTGTCCCCACGTGTCACACACACCCCCTCCATCCTGAACCCCCCACCCCCTCCCACCCCGTCCCTCGAGGTTGTCCCCACGTGTCACACACACGCGCCCCTCCATCCTGAACCCCCCACCCCCTCCCACCCCGTCCCTCGAGGTTGTCCCCACGTGTCACACACGCGCCCCTCCATCCTGAACCCCCCACCCCCTCCCACCCCGTCCCTCGAGGTTGTCCCCACGTGTCACACACACGCGCCCCTCCATCCTGAACCCCCCACCCCCCTCCCACCCCGTCCCTCGAGGTTGTCCCCACGTGTCACACACACGCGCCCCCTCCATCCTGAACCCCCACCCCCCTCCCACCCCGTCCCTCGAGGTTGTCCCCACGTGTCACACACACGCGCCCCCTCCATCCTGAACCCCCCACCCCCTCCCACCCCGTCCCTCGAGGTTGTCCCCACGTGTCACACACACGCGCCCCTCCATCCTGAACCCCCCACCCCCTCCCACCCCGTCCCTCGAGGTTGTCCCCACGTGTCACACACACGCGCCCCCTCCATCCTGAACCCCCCACCCCCCTCCCACCCCGTCCCTCGAGGTTGTCCCCACGTGTCACACACACGCGCCCCCTCCATCCTGAACCCCCACCCCCTCCCACCCCGTCCCTCGAGGTTGTCCCCACGTGTCACACACACGCGCCCCTCCATCCTGAACCCCCCACCCCGTCCCTCGAGGTTGTCCCCAGGCGCTGGCTTTGGGTGCCCTGCTTCGTACATCGACTCTTACAGGTTTTGTTTTACGTACAGTACTGTGTATGTTTCAATGCTCTTCTCTCAAATCATCCCACCCTCTCCTTTTCCCGCTGGAGTCTCCCTAAGTTGACCCTGCCGTCAAGTGTCCACTCCTGTTCCGATTATCACTCCCTGAGGGCTGATGTCTCTTGTCGTCAGTCTTTGAGGGGAGGCGGGGCCCTCCGTTTATACCCTAACAGACCACTGTAGAGTGAGGAACCAGAGGACAAAGCAGCCAATACGCCATCCCTCTCTTGTTTTCTGACTGTCAGAGCCCCATGCCTGTATCAGTGCAATCTCTCCCTGGGAGGGCGTGGTTCCTAAGGATCCCTGAAGCCGTTAGCAGCCAGGTCATTCCTGCTGGTTGGAAGGAGCTGAGAACAGAGAACATCTGGGATGGCCGGCCAGACAGAGCAGGCTGGCCCCTGCCTCCTGCTTGCTGCAGCGCCCCATGCCCAGGGAACCTGGGCCTGCCCCTCACTGATTTGGATCCAGTCGGGGTTTGAGGCCCAGTCTGCCACTTAGCTGGTAAGGCTGGTGCTTTAAACTTTTTTAGTTCAGTTCAGTTCAGTCACTCAGTCATGTCCGACTCTTTGCGACCCCATGAACCGCAGCACGCCAGGCATCCCTGTCCATGACCAACTCCCAGAGTTTACTCAAACCCATGTCCGAGTTGGTGATGCCATCCAACCATCTCATCCTCTGTTGTCCCCTTCTCCTGCCTTCAATCTTTCCCAGCATCAGGGTCTTTTCAAATGAGTCAGCTCTTCACATCAGGTGGCCAAAGTATTTCAGCTTCAGCATCAGTCCTTACAATGAATATTCAGGACTGATGTCCTTTAGGATGGACTGGTTGGATCTCCTTGTAGTCCAAGAGACTTTCAAGAGTCTTCTCCAACACCACAGTTCAAAAGCATCAATTCTTTGATGCTCAGCTTTCTTTATAGTCCAGCTTTCATATCCATACATTTTTTAAACCAACACTTAAAAATCAGGAGATGCTGCATAAAAATTCAAATTCCTGTTTGCTCTTGAAACCTTGGCAACCCTTCTGACGTTGGACCCATGTCCCCTCGTGGCCACAGTGAGTGGTCACTGCCCTCTCCATGGCCACAGTCCCCACTGTCCATCCTGCGTGCCCCCCACTTCCCTCCACTACCTGCCTTCCCCCACCACGGGGGTCTCAGTGGCCCTTCTGGGCCCTGTCCAGGTCCTCATGGCGGCCGGCTGCCCCCCAGGCTCCTCGTGGACCTCGTCAGGCCCCAGCAGGGCTGCTGTGATGCTGGAGTCCCTACCCTGGGCTGACTCAGCCCCAGACCCTCTGCCCTTTGCTTCCTCCTGTGACCTGGCGCCCTCCAGCCCCACACACTTCTGTAACCGGTGGTGAGTCAGCACCAGGGCGCGTCCATGCCCCAGAAGCGCCCCCTCCCCAGGCTTCCCCTCCGAAATCCCTCCTCCCTACACCCTGCTGCCAGCCTCCTCACCTGGTCTGTCGCCCTGCAGCCTCTTCTCTATCCCAGAGATTTTCAGAAAGCCTATTTCATTGTGTGTTCATACCAATACAATATCACTGAGCAGGTACACGCACGGGTGTGCAGATCGTGTACGTGTGTGTATTTGTACATGCATGGATGCATATCTGTGTATTCATACACAGAGATGTATCCCCTGCACACACACCAGTTTATAAGTTGTACTTGGAGCTGCAGGTCTCAGACCACCCAGGCTGTAGTACCGTGCTCATGTGTAAGAACTTGCCTCAGAATCACAGCTCCACAGGGAGAGACTTCGAGACCCCTGTTGTGTTTCTCTGACCTGTCTCTGGCCCGGCCGGGCGGCTACAGGTCTTCCCAGGCTTCCTGTCTCTGTGCACTTCTCTGCCACCTCGTGGGTAGAATCCAGGCCCTGGATCGCCCACAAGCACCCGGCTCCTGCCGCTGTGTCAGGGCGGTCTCAGCCGTGGCAGGTCCCAGGAAACCCGAGCTCGTGTGGCCAGGGTCAGAAGGAAACTTGGCATCTTCCAAAACGTGGTTTCCAGGGCAAGGCGACTGCACAGGCGGACAGTGGTGTCACCACCAGCTGACGACGCAGCCGAGGACCGGCATCTTCCCATCGCTGGCTGGTGGTGACGCCAGCAACGGTGGCACGCCCCCCGGGAGACGCGGGCTGACCTTCAGAGGTGAAGGGCAAGACCCCGAGAGGCTGTTGAGCTGAGCACTGGGCAGAACGTGGACGCTGCACCTGTGGCAGCAGGCACACTTGGGGGTTGCCGACTCGGGGGTCAGCGTCTGCCCCATCCCGGGTGCTGGGTGTGGGCCCTCGGATGGGACGCCAGCTCCAGGGCTGTCATCGTCCATGCTGAGGCCGTCTGTTTTTGTTCGGGACTAAGAACAGTCCACACTGGGCTGTCAGATGGAGGGTGGTCACTCAGCCAGCCTCCATCCCGGGGCTCCGTCCCGGGTCCTTCACCTTGTCGGGAGCTGGTTGGTCAGCAGAGAGTAGCTGGGTCAGGGTCGGGGAGTCCCAGGGGGGCCCCCCACCCTGGGCGGAGGAGGTCTTTGTTTCTCAGCCACGCGCCCCGGGCCTGGGGAGGTCCTGCCTGTGAGGGCTGCGCTCAGGAGCGTGAGCTGCCCGGGGCAGGCAGCAGCCTTGCAGGAGCATGTGCCTGGCTCCCCCGGGGGGTGACTGGCCTGTCTGATGCCACGGGCTGCTTGGGGTCTGGGCGGGGCCTCTGGGGCCCCGGGGGGACCAGGGAGCGGAGCTGGGTGGCAGCAGGAACGGTCTTGTGGGGGCGGCCAGGCAGCCCTGGGCGGGGATCCTGGGGGGAGGCCTCAGACAAGGGGGCAGGCCGCCCACAGGCTGGGGGCTTCAGTCCTGTGAGTTCACAGGTAGGTGGGCCCAGCCAGCCATGGCGGAAGCAGAAAGGAAGACCACCTTCCTGTTTGTTACTGAAAATGTAACCACCTTGACCGCTGGGCCCACACAGGCTGGAGGCATTCAGGCCTTTAAGAGTGACCGGTTTGCTTAGAACCAGCCCGGGCTCAAGGTGACCTTGAGAACGGGAGGCCGTGGGGAGGCTGTGCTCCCAGGAAAAGGCGGTCCCCACCGAGGACCCCGAGATGATCACCCTCGCTGGTGAGTTGGGGGCGGGGTGGTTCTGACACGACGGCTCTGGGGGCTGGGCTCCCATTCTGGGGAGGTTCTGAACAGAGGGGGCTGAGACCCTCCTGGGGAGCTGGGGGGGTGGGCAGAGGCCCGAGGAGGGCGGGACCCTTCAAGGTCACCCAGATTCCTCCTGCCACCCAGCGCTGCCCAGAGTCCGGCTGAGCTCCTGCTGGAATCACATCCCTGGTTTCCTGGGTTAAGACACATCTTGTTCCCAAGCCTCCCGGGAAAGGAATAACTTCCCTCACACAATGGCTTCTTTCATTTGTCTTCAGTGCAGTGTGTTTTTGATGGTTCACAGAAGCCAACAGTCACAGTAGATGTGCAGAAAGTTGTGAAATAAAGGTCACTTAGGGTCCCACACCCCCAAAGGCACACCCACTTTTAGCATTTGGGGTATAGCCTTCTGAACTGTTCACTGCTTGTATGTATTTTTTTCTCATTATTTTTTTACCAAAAATGGGGAACATTCGTTGAAACGATTTATAACGTGCTCCCTTGGGGGCCTCTTCTAGATGTAACACCCAAACGGTTGTTTGTTTCCTCATCTTCCGCCCTGATGAGAGTGGCTCAGAGGCCCACAGTGCACGACTACAGGTGGGTTACGATGCTGGACCACAGTCAGAACTAGAAAGAGCCAGAAAGTGGTCACTAGTGGCTGCAGGGGACCCGGTCCAGCTTCAGGCCTGGGGACTGGGGACTGGGACAGACCGAGAGGGGTCTGTCTTGAACATGGTGACCTCGCACTCAGCCCCCTGCCCGTGTGGACTCGTGTGTGGACAGGCTGACCCTCATCTCAGAGGCGGGCACAGGGGGTCGGGGGGTGCCGGACTTGGGTCAGGGTTGATCCCCTGTGCCGCTCGCTGGGGGTGGCTGTGCGCCAAGCCCTCGCAGGGCCTTCAGAGGCCGTGCTTTCTCAGAGGGCGTCCTGGGCACATCTTGAGGGGCCGGTAATGGACTGTGACCTGTGTGCACGTGAAGGGCGGGAGGCATCGCCGGGTTTGCGGCGGACAGTTCACCCTGTGAGTTCACTCGCCGTGTGGGGTGTCCCGTCCTTGTCGCGGTCACGATTCCGCCCCCCCTTCCCATGGCGTCGGCCAGACTGGCCCCGGGCACCCCTCTGGCCAATGTCAGGCCTGCTGTGGGCAGGTCCAGGCTCTGCGGCCTGTGGCCTTGACCCTGCTGAGCCTGCCTCCAGGCCTGGACGCTGCCCCAGCCCCTCTGGGAGGCACAGCGGACCCTTATTTTCCTCATGTCAGGACCCCCTTTTCCTCGGGGTCGGGGTCGGGGTCGGGGCTTGTCTGACCACGTCAGGATGAGCCTGGGCCCAGGAAGCCCCCTCCGGGTCTCCGTTCCTCAGGAGAGCAGGGCCACGTTCCTTCTGTGAATGCCGCCTTTCGCTGTGGCCGTGAGCCCCGGACACTGGGGTTGAGTGGCCGTGGGGTGCGGCCTCTGGACCTTGAGGGGTGACAGGCCTCAGGGGCACGGAGCTGCCAGTGGGGGGCAGGTCCTGCATGCTCTCAGCCGGACTGGCCTCACGTAGCCCAGCTCCCTGGTGCAGCCCCGGCCAGCGTGGGCTGGGCAGCTGGCCGCCGTCAAGGTCGCTCCAGGGGGACAGGGCGTGCCTGCGTGGGCGGCTAGCCGGGGGAGGACACGGCGGCCCCTGTAGGGGGAGAGCCAGACCCGCGGTGGGGATGGCAGGAGTGGCCCCGGGCTGAGTCGCCGCCTTTGTTCCCCGCTTGTTCGCTCCGGGCTTGGCTGAGGGGCAGTGAGGACCACCCCCAAGGCTGGCAGCTCCGCCCGCGTGGACCCCTTGGGAGACACGGCCTGGTGTGGGCGCCTCCCCGCCCGGCCATGGTGGTCACCCGGCTGGCCCTGGAGCTCCGCTTCCAGGGCGGGAGGCTGCGAGGCGTGCGCTGTGAGCTCGCTCGCTGGCCCCGGGGGGCGCCCCCTGAGACCGCCGCCAGCATCGTGGGCCAGGTCCTGGTGCCCGTGCTGCTCTCCGGCCTGGGCATGGTGGTGGCCGGCCTGCTGATGGACCGCGTGCAGGTGCGTACGGGGGTGTGGGGTGGCGGGGCCTGGCGGGGGGGGCGCCAGGAGTCAGACCACGCAGGACAGGCCCCAGGGCCAGGCTGGGTCCGGACTTGGGGGCGGGCAGGCGTGTCTTCCTAGGGAAGCGGGCACCTGAGCTCCAGAGCTCCTGACGCCCCTGCACAGTCAGCCTGCGTGGACTCGCAGCCTGGGAGCTGGAAGGGCTTGGATGCGGGGCCTGGGGGCTCGAGTCCTGCCTTTGTCTCCCCTCGAAGGGAGTCAGGCATCCCTGCCTCAGCCTCTCAGCCTGTGAGCTGGGCAGGGTCGTGGGGCTGGCCTGGTGGCACAAGGGTGCCAGGGGGCTTCTCAGGGGGAGGGCAGGGTGCCGAGCCCAGCAGGGGTCTGGGTGGGCCAGGGGACGTGGAGCTGGGGGGTCTCCATCGGGAGTGTTTGCTGGGAGGCCAGGGGGTCTGTGCACACTGGATCAGCTCCAGGAGCCCCGCCTTGGGTCACAGAGGCAGGGAGTGTGTGTCGCGGAGACATTGGGCATGTCTGTGAGGATGCAAGGTGGGGGGTCACCCCTCATCTGGGGGGATCATCTGAACAGCACTCCTTCCTAACCTGAGACATCAGACGCGACTCAGGTTGACATCGAAGGGGACGTCGGGTGGCATCTCATCTCCCCTGGCTGGAGGGGCATCCGACATCCCCCCTCGGGGGCCCCGGCTCTGAGCGAGGCTCTCAGACATCCCCACCGCCCAGCTCAATGCACGGTGCACACTGGATGGCGCCCTTGCTCAACTGCGGCCAGCTGGAGCCGGGTCCCCGCCTCCTGCTTCTCCCTGGAGCTGCCCCCGGGTCACCCGCCCAGGTCACCTTCCTGTGGACGCTGGAAGAGCCCGGCTGGACAGCAGGATGCCCCTCCCGACTCTCAGGGATCCCGTCCGGGAGGAGGCCCCGGGCAGACGCCCTCGGGAGGACCAGTGGCCCTGGAGATCACAGCCTCTCCACCCGCCCCTTGGCAGACGCAGTGTGTGAAGGCTCCCTCGCTCC
The DNA here is from genome assembly GCF_033118175.1 of Dama dama. NCBI lineage: Eukaryota > Metazoa > Chordata > Mammalia > Artiodactyla > Cervidae > Dama > Dama dama. The sequence continues at coordinate 64,499,837 of NC_083704.1, read as the reverse complement.
GCACTCCTTGCTCACCCCCGCCCCCAGCCACAGCCTTGGGGCTCCCAGAGGGAAGCCCGCGTGGTGGGGGATGCGCCTGGCTCAGCCCTGGGGTGTGCAGGCTGGTCCTGCCTGGAGCCACACACACCCGGCCTCAGGCCTGACAGCCGGCCCCGTGGACGGCCCTTGGGTGGCCGTGTGATGGGCCGGGGCCGGGGTCACCCACGCCATCTGGGGCCAGGAGCCCGTTTGGGGGTCTGGGGACTGAGGCCCATGAGGGCTGGTGTGTCAGCTGGCATCGTCCCAAGACTGTTTTCACCCAAGTGGGGAGTCGGCGTTTCTCCCCACAAAACAAGGTTAAGCCCTGGCCTCGGTCCCTGTGGGCCCCTTGCTGCCGACCCTGTGGCTCCTCCCAGACCTCTCTGGGGCTTACTGCACATCTGGGCACCGGGAACCCCGTGGACACGTGTTTGCTCTTCTCGGATCGGGGTGAGCCGCGTGCCGGGCAGGTGGACAAGGCCACTTGTCGTCGGCATCTGGTTGAACCCCGAGCAGACGGAGGCCTCCCTACTGTCCTGGCATCTGTGTCCTGGCCACTGGGCCCCCCTGCACACACAGGGCAGCGGGGAGGCGGTCGGGTCGGAGACTTGACGGGTGCTGTGCTGGGCCTCTGGGTGCTGTTTCCAGGGGGCGTGAGCAGCAGCGGACACTCCAGGTGAGGCCCTGGGTGTGGATAGTGGGGAGCGGGCCAGGGCGGGCGAGAGGCAGACGCTGGGGGCGAAGGCTTCTTGACTCTGTCCTGGCTCTTTGTTCTAAAACACACACCACGTGTTGCTTCCTGGGGACCAGCACGGGAGGGATGAAACTGCAGAGCATGCAGTTTGGTGGACTGGCCGGGTTGAGAGCTCACAGCCCAGGTTCCCTGCACGCCCGCCCATTCCTGCGTGTGTCTGTGGTACGTGAGCGTGTATGCGGGACTAGAATTGCAGCGAGGTGTTGTCAGGGCTGAGTGACTTGTCCTGCCCGTTGTGGGCCTATGTGACCCGGACTTGGGGCTCAAGGCTGGAAGGGGACCTGGGGGCTGGAGGCATGGAGCCCAGGGGGGCAGGGGGCCCAGGGGAGCAGGGGGCCCAGGGGACGTCTACGGCCGAGGCAGGCATCAGGCCAGAAGGCAGGCCTGAGCCGGCCGTGGAGCCCCATCCAGTCTGGGTGCTCTGGGGTTGGGCAACAGACCCCGAGCCTCCAGGGTCCCCCTGGGGGTCTGCAGGCCAGGTAGCTCCAGGCCGGACCCTCCCCTGGACCTGGGTGCCCAGGGCCCTGGCCTTCCATCCTGCCGGCACCCCACGTTGCTGGCGTCCCTGCACAGCCCCTGGAGGTCACCTGCCCAGACGTGTCTACACCCCACTTCCTGCCCCTCTTTGGCCGTGACCATGTCCCAGCCGGGGTGACGCCTGGGGGAGGACAGGTGGTGGCTGACAGCTCAGCTCCTGCTCCCCCTGTGGGGTGGGGGGCGGGCTTGGGGAGACTGAGACCCCCAGCAGGAGGGGGTTGGGGTGGAAGGTCATGGCCTGGGGGCGCTTGTGCGGGAGCAGCCCCAGTGGGCAGGGCAAGTCCGCGAAGAGCGGGTGGGGCGGGAGGGGCACGTGGCGGCCAACCTCCTGGAGTGGGGACTCTCACGGGGGCTGAGCCGCCTGCGCCCGTTGGAATGAACAGGGGTGGTTGTTAGACCTCCAGCTTTCCTGCCTCGGGGAGGAAACCAGTCCCTTCGATTGCAAACGTGTAGAAGGTCGGGAAGGGGCGGTGACACGCAGGCGGAGCCCAGTTATGCTGAAAGCGGACATCCGTCAGACTGTGGTTACAGGGCAGGAACGAAGGGGTGAACTGTCCCCAGGACATGGATGCAGCGAGGGGAGGGCTGAGAAGGAAACGGGCGCGGCTATCACGGCAGGTGCTCAGGTCTGGAGCAAAAAGGGGAATCCCCGGTGTCCCCCATAAAGACAGACAGTGCTGAAGCTACAGACTACGTGAAATAAGCACACTTCAATAAATGGGGTACCTTCCAGAAAAACTCAGTAAGCGTTCGGCAGGAAGACCAGCAGCCCTCAGCGGGGCCGCGGGGCACAGTCTGAGGCCCGGCAGCCATGTGGGGAGAGGGGGTGCCCGAGGGGTGGGCCCCGGGGGGCGCCCGGGGCAGGGACACGCGGTCGAGAGCTTGGACTGACCCCTGCCCGGCCCTGCAGCACTGGCCCGTGTTCACGGAGATGAAGGATCTGCTCACCCTGGTGCCGCCCCTGGTGGGCCTGAAGGGCAACCTGGAGATGACGCTGGCCTCGAGGCTGTCCACCGCGGTGAGCGACCCTGCCCCCCGGGGCTGGGCTCTGAACACCCAGTGAGGTCGGGGGTGGTCGTGTGGGGTGACTGGGTCGCCTGTGTCTGGGGTCTGGACGGAGCTGGAAAGCCAGGCGGTGCAGACACACGGTCACGAAGCTGGGGGCTGACCTGCAGCCCGTGAGCCGAGTCAGGGTAGGCCAGGCGATGGGGGTTTGGGGCTCTTGCAAACTCTGGAACTCTGGCAAAGCCTCAATTTATTTGAAAATAAAAGCTTGAAAGGTCTTTCCTGTGTTCCAATCTGAGGAAGGAGGACAGTGAAGGTCGATCCTTTCTTAACCTGGAGTGTTTACTGGGAAAAGAACAGACAAGGAGTGACGAGTCAGCATTCAGTAACTTAGTGAGCTCAGTACAGAGGAGCCAAGAGATGCAGTTTCTCTGAAGTTTTTCTTAACTTGTCTTGAATTTGGCCAGCAAAGGCCATGATGTTGGGAGCGGTGACGGCTTCTCAAGGAGGAAGCCGTGTCTCTGGCCTGAATTCTTTTATCCCAAGAGAAGAGGGGCTGGAATACCTCTCCTGAGCAGGATGCTTGGCCCAGGTCGGGGCGAGAGGCTCCTGGTCTCCAGGGGCCCATGTCCCCAACCCACCGCCCGAGTCGCCCTCTGACAGCCAGCAGGATGCTCCGCTCTGGCAGCAGTGAGGGGGCCCCCGCTGACCTGCCGGGGTCTCCAGGGAGGGGGCACCCCTTTGGCCGTGCCCAGGGGACTCACGTCAGCTGCTCTCCCCGCCCAGGCTAACACCGGGCAGATCGATGACCCCCGGGAGCAGTACAGGGTGGTCAGCAGTAACCTCGCCCTCGTCCAGGTGAGCCTCCCCTTGGCCCCCAAACGCTCCACACTCATCACTGCAAACCCGTGCATCCTCCTCATGGAGGGATCACGGTCTCACAGCTGGGGTGGGCCTGCGTGGCTCTGGACAGGACGCGTCTGTGTCCAGTTCCTTTGGCCGGGGCAGCCTGTGGCCACACGCAGAACCTGGACCAGGGCCACGGGCCCGCTGGCAAGGCTGCCGCTTACCGACAGGCTGCCTGCTCTGTGCAGGTGAGCTCTATGGCCAGGACTCACCCTGGGTCCCCGGCTTAGGGTCTGGGTCGCAGTCGCCTCAGTGACGCTCGCTAGTTCTCCTTTCCTGTTTCCTCCCGAATCCTCCTTAACCAGCATCCCATCCGCTCCTGCTCCAGGCAGGCCCTGGGTGGGCACTCGGTCCCAGCGCAGTGTGGGTGCAATCTTGCCTCCTGATTTTTTAAAAAGCTTAATTAACATCAAAGCATAAAGGATGCTGTACACTGAATAATTAAGCTTTTTGGGTAACTTCAGCATATCCTACCACAAAAATATAGAATCACATTTAAAATTCTTGACAACTGGCATTTTGACAACGGTATGGCCTGGAATGTCACTGGTAGGACAGACGTGCAACCGCTGGGGGCGGGCCCTATGGGGCCCGTGCAGACCCGGCCAGTGTGGCGAGCCTCTCCCGCACCCATCGCCCTGGGCAAGGACGGGGAGGGGGGTGTCCTGCAGTTACAGGCTTCTGCTGCACAAATTACACTGCACTGGGGGTGCTCTGAAAAGAACTCCCGGCACGTTCACAGGGTTAGAACCGTCTACAGCTCTAGATGTTTCCTGGAAGGATCTCAGAGGGGATCTGATCATTGTTTCTTAGCCACACATATTTCCTTTCTGTGAGTTACCTGTCCTATCGCTTGTGCATAGTCCTATCAGATTATCCTTTTATCATTATGGTTGTTTCAGACTTGTGAAATGGACTCATTGTTCTGGATACGGATCTTTTTTTAAAAAATTACTTGGCTGCACAAGGTGCTCGTTGTGGCACGACGTGGCTCTAGCTCCCCGACCATCGTTGGAACCCAGGCCCCTGCCTCAGGAGCGCAGAGTACACCGCTGGACCACCGGGAGGCCCCTGGTGGGGGCCTTTCACCAGTTACAGGAGGGACGTGGTTTCTCCCAGCCGGTCCCAGTCTTTGTTCTGTGCCATCTCTTGTCATACAAGTCATACTTGGCACTTCATATAAATTTTATTTATAGTTTTCTTTATAGATTTTGCATGTTGTAGGAAGGAGGCCTTCTCTAATCCAAAATCTGAAACATGTACTATTCCATATTTTCATGTCTCAGCTTAGGTTTTCATGTGCAGGTACATGTGTGTGAATGACAGAAGTCAGAATCGTTTCCTTTCCCCAAGCAAACATGCTTCTCTTACCCTGTTTACTCCATCCTGATGGGACTGCTCCTTTATCATAACGAACAGTCATATACTCACGATTCATTTCCCAGACCCTACTCTGCCCTGCCAACCCGTTGGTCTGTTTTCTGCCAAGCCACCCAGTTTTCATTCCTGTAGCTTTTTTAACACACATACTTATGATGAAAATGCCCAAAAGAGATGCCACTTCCACCTTCTTTCTCAAAACTGTCACGGCTGTCCTTGTATATGTACTCGTTTTGTGACACTCGAATGTAAAATGAGCTGTCGGGTGCCATGCTGGGACGCTGGCTGGAATTCTGTGTACGAGTGTCCTGGGGCCCCAGGGGATGGGGGTGCTGCTGGAGCTCAGACCCGTGAGAGGGCAGCTGACCCAGGATAAACACGGGACGCTGGGGAAGGCCAGGGCGGTGGGCCGGGCATCGGGCTGAGGTGGGTGCTGGTCGCCGCTCCGGGGCAAGGGAAGGGCCTGCCTTATCCTGGTCCCCGCCCACAGGTGCAGGCTGCCGTGGTGGGGCTCCTGGCGGCTGTGGCGGCCCTGCTGCTGGGCCTGGCCTCGGGCCAGGGGCTGGACGTGGTGGAGGCCCAGGTGCTGTGTGCCAGCAGCGTCCTCACCGCCTCCCTGGCGGCCTGCGCCCTGGGTGAGTGGCCCTCCGGGTCCTGCAGGGGCTGGGGTGCCCCTCGGTCTTCATGCCCACCGTGACCTGGACCCGCCCATCTTGGGCCTGGGAGGGGTCTGGCATCTGGAGCAGCAGTGCAGGTGGCCCCTGGAGGGAGGGGCGAGGGGGCGCACGGGGCACAGCGCAGCCCCCGGACCGCGCCTGCAGGCTCAAGACCCCTCCCTCGAAGCCGCCACACCTCCCAGGGCCTGCGTTCAGGTCTCCCCCGAGGCCCAGGGTCCCCAGGGGTTTGGAGCCCCGGAGCCACCTGCCTGATGCTTCAGGGTCGTCAGTGCTGGGGCCGCTCTGGTGTCAAGCGCAGGAGCTACAAGGCAGAGTCGCAGCCTCGAGGGCCTGACCCTGCGGAGGAGCGGCTGGGTGGGCGCAGTGAGATCCCGGGCGGCCTCCGCCCTCTCACCGCCCCCGCCCGCCACCCGGCTCCCGCCCGCAGGGACGCTGATGGTCTGCATCGTGGTTGGCGCGCGGAAGCTGGGGGTCAACCCGGACAACATCGCCACGCCCATCGCGGCAAGCCTGGGCGACCTCATCACGCTCTCCCTGCTGGCTGTGGTCAGCAGCTTCTTCTACAGACACAGAGGTGCGCCCGACGGCTGAAGTCTCTGCCGGCTGAGTGGGTGGTGGGAGCAGGTACCCGGGCACCCGGGGTGCCGAGGTCAGCGCCGGCCGCGGTCTGGAGTGAGTTAGGGGCAGAGTACAGGCAGGCGCCGCCCGGCTCCCGGGAGGTGGGGCAGAGCCCTGAGCCCGCCTGCGGGCCGGGGCGGGGCCCACCCCAGCTCCGCCCCCCTCCCCCGCAGACAGCCAGTACCTGACGCCGCTGGTCTGCGTCGGATTCGCGGTGCTCACCCCCGCCTGCGTCCTCATCGCCAAGCAGAACCCCCCCGTTGTGAGGATCCTCAAGTTCGGCTGGTTCCCCATCGTCCTGGCGATGCTCGTCAGCAGGTGCGCCTTCCTCTCTGTCCGTCTCCCGGGGAGCCCCGGGCCGGGCCCCAAGTCCGCGGCTCTGTGGGCGCCGTCCCCTTGCTCGGCCGCTGGTGGGCCCCTCAGGGCGGAGGGGTCCGCTCCCCGAGCGCCGCCCCCCTCCCGCCCTGACGTGCGTTCCTGGCTGATTTGCTGGGAGGGCAGCGGAAGCCGCGGGGTCGCAGGCCAGGCCCTGGCAGCGTCTCCAGGGATTCAGCACATCCACGCCCCCTCGGGGGCCTGGGGAGGGTCTGGGGTGTTCTTAGCGGCTGACATCTTCGGTGGGCGTCCCGGAGAGGCGGGACTCGGGACGCAGGTGTAAATGCACACGGGGCCCAGAGGGTGCAGGAGAGGTTGGATGGGGGGGTGACGGGGCACCCGTGCTGCTAACGGTCTGCCGTCTGCCCGCAGCCTCGGGGGGCTTATCTTGAACAAGACCCTGTCCCGGCCGCAGTTCAGAGGCATGGCCGTCTTTGCTCCCATCATGTGTGGTAGGTACTGTGGCCATCATGAGGGCTTTGGGGCCGGCGGTGCTGGGAGAACAGTGACCGCAGGGCTTCGGGTTCAGGTTCAGCCCCAAATGCAGCTGGGAGGCCAGGCTGCGGTCCTCAGTCGCTCCCCTGGGGCACGGCTGCCCGCGGGGCACCAGGACCAGAACTGAGCCCACGCCTGCCGGCCGCCACCCAGACCCACCTGCTGGCATCGGGGCCCCACACGGCTTCCCTCTTAGATCAACAGACATTTACGAGTAAAAGCCTGGGTTCCTGTCTTCTCCTTGAGCGGCAAGGCTGCAAGTACCGGCTCACGTCCTCGAGGCCCCCAGGGTCCCCACTCAGCGTCTGCAGTGGGGGCGAGCACCGGGCCCCACGAGGAGATGAGCTGGGTGGTGGGGAGTGGTGAGGGGCGCAGGCGGGCTCCCGTGTGAGCAGCGTGGGGCGCGCCACCAGGAATCCGGACAGTGGGCCCCTCGGCCCTGGCCGTCCTGGGAGTCCTCCGAGCAGCCCAGGCGGTCGGCCTCCACCCTGGGGGGCCCAGGGAGGGGTCCTCCAGGGCTGCGGTGACAGAATAGGGGAGGGACCGTGGCCGGGGGCCAACCCTTGACCTGTGCCCGCAGGAGGCCTGTGGCTCCAGCACGCTCAGCTCCAAGTGACGCCAGGAGCCCCTCACGCCCAGCTCAGCTGCATGCACCCCACCCCGTCTCCTCTCCTTCCGGCCATGAGGTTCCCTCAGATGTGCCCACAGTCTGGACCATTCCTGAGCGGCTCCCCAAGACCAGCCCTCCCTCCCTCCCTACCCCTGCACCCTGCACCCTGCACACGGGCATCAGCCACTGAGACCCGAAGCTGCTGGTCACTCCTCCTCCACTCAGAGGTGCCCTGTTGAGGGGACCCTGCTGCTGCCTGGACGCCTCCCTCGCGAGGTCCCGGCTGCCTGGTCTGGAGACAGACAAGGCGTGTGGTCAAGTGCGAGGAAAAGAGGAAATCAAGTGCTGAATTGGCCAAGGGAGGCTTCCTGGAGTTGTTGAACCTAAAATAAGGGACAGGCTCCGACACAGACGTCAAGGAGGGGAAACCGGGCTGTCTTGCAGGCGTTGGTGGCAACCTGGTGGCCATTCAGACCAGCCGGATCTCCACGTACCTGCACCTGTGGAGCACGCCTGGGGTCCTGCCCCTCTGGATGAAAAAATGCTGGCCCAACCCGTGCTCCACGTTCTGCAGCTCAGGTGGGTCTGGGGCCTTCCAGGGACCATGTGGTTGTTTCTTTCAAGGATGGCATCACTGGAGTCTGTGTCACCAGGCCCGACCCCCAGCACAGAGGAGGCCCCTGCGCCCCAGGCGTGCTGTCCAGGCCCCGGGTTGGGCCATCTGCCGCACCCCGTCTGACCTGCCACCTGTGCGCAGCTATAGCCTGTGGGCCGTCCCAGAGCCGCGCACGGGGCGGGGGGACAGCACCCAGCTACTGGTCACGCCTCGCAGGGACCAGCACTCCACGGGCTGGGGGTTGCCCCTGGGGGTCACCCTGTGACCCTGTCACCTCTAACTCCATCCCTGGGGATCAGGTCACAGCACATGGCTCTGGGGGGACAAGTATAGTTCTTAGTTTTCAGTGGATTTTCCTGAGTCTTCATGCCACCTGCTGAGAGTAACTATCTTTTCCCTAAGTTTTTTTAAAAAAAGATCCTTTTTAGCCATCAGGCCTTGTGCAGTTTATCACCATGAAGAGGTCTGGCGCAGCCTCTCCAGGGTGTTTTACGTTACGTCCGCATGACTGTGCTGTCCTCCCCACCTAGCTGATGAGAAGCTGTGTTAACTCAGAGCAGATGGAGCCTGGCTCTCACTGAGACCCCCGCATCACGGGCTGGCTCTAAGCCTGCGGTCTCGGCAGGAAAGCGCGTCTCTCACAGCCTCGGAGCCGCGCGCACAGCCGCTGAGGACTGTGCCAAGGGGTCCCTGGCCTTGGTCCCAGCGCGCCCACACGGCGGCCTCTGGAAGCTGCTGCGGGTCCTGCCCCTCTGCCGGGGCGTCTGCGTCCACCTCCCCGTCACAGCCAGTCGCATCGCCTCCTAGTCGCCCTGCTTGCTGCTGTGGCTCCATCCTGGTTGTTGCTCCGACGCCGGCTCCCAGGAGCGCTGGCCACACCCGTGGGGAGGACATGCAGCAGCTCTGTGATGCATGCGGCAGAAAGTGCACGTGGCCACCGCACTGTGGCCGCCGCTCAGCCACGGCCCCGCCTCCCACAGAAATCAACGCCACGTCGGCCCGCGTCCTGCTGCTGCTCGTGGTGCCCGGCCACTTGGCCTTCTTCTCCGTCGTCTCCCTGCTAGAAAGCCAGTCGGTCCCGAGCGACAGGACCTTCGTGCTCCTGTACCTGCTGGCGGGTCTGGTCCAGGTAAGGATGGCCACCGCGCCCCGGCCTGGGAGGGGTCTGGTCCAGGTAAGGACGGCCACCGCGCCCCGGCCTGGGAGGGGTCCCTGGACAAGCAGGACGTAGTCCCCACCTCCCGGAGGTTCGGTCGGCTGGTCCGACCCAAGGGCCATGTCCAGAGGCACCGCTGGCGCCTCCCCAGCAGAGTCAGGGCAGCGGCGGAGGCTGGGTCCCGTGATGGGCAAGGCCAGCCAGGGGTTCCAAAGGGTGCGTGTGGGCTTCTGCTGGCAGCCCACCTGCCCAGGCCCTGGGGGCGGCCCGGTGAGGGCGTGTCGGCACAGCTGTGACCCCAAAGGGTAGGCAGGGAGCCCAGGAGGCTGTCCAGAGCGGCGCTGGGCAGGATGGCCTGGACAAGCGGCTTCGGGGCCTGAGGCCTGACTACGCACAGGGCGCCTCCACACAGGCTTCCGGCGAGCCGGAGAAGTAGAGCTGGCCCGAGGCTCTGGGCAGAGGCGTGCCTCGGGCCGAGGGGAGCCGGGGCGGCATGGGGCCCGGGACGGCACGCCCATCGGCACCTCCAGCCGGAGGCCCGCGGCCCCTCCTGCACGGCCGTCACCCCGCCTCTCCCCCCACAGGTGACGGTCCTGCTGCACCTGGCGGACGTGGCGGTCCGGCTGGCGTGGCGGCGGGCCCTGGACCCGGACGACCACTGCATCCCGTACCTCACGGGGCTGGGCGACCTGCTGGGCACTGGCCTGCTGGCGCTCTGCTTCCTTGTCCACCAGCTGCTGGGGACTGGGGCGCGGCTGGGCGGCCCCCCGGACCCGGCGCCTGGACCCTCCTAGGGGCCCGGGAGACCCCTCCCTCGCACCCACGGGACCCAACGCAGCTCCTCTGGCCGGACCCCAGGGCGGGCCAGCCTCTGCCCAGCACACGTGGGGCGCGCGGGGGCGGGGCCCTCAGCCCACAGGGCCGTCCTCCCCCCTCTTCCGGGGACAGGCCTGCTCCTCCTTTCTGCTCCCAGTGTCTCTGATCGTCAGCAGAAACCTCTGCTTAGATTTAAACCCCCAGAGGAGGATAAAGGTGAGACCGGATGCCTGGCCCACCCAGAGGGGAGGGAATTGGCCCCAAACCACAGTGAGGAGAGGACGCTAGCGGGGAGGAGAGGACGCTAGCGCTGCGGTCAAGGGAAAGAATGCCCAGCTTCCGGCTCGGCTACAAAAACTTTTATTCACTCACACGAAGAGCTGGGCCCAAGAGCAGCAGGGACCTCAGTGCATGGGAAACGGAAGCCGGTCCCAAGCACCTCAGGGGACAAAGGTCCAACCCTGGCCCGGAGGCTGCGTGTCCAGGGCGCTCTGGACAAGCCGGGAGCTGAGGTGCTGGTGAGGCAGCTGAGATCCATCTACAGATGAGGACGCAGCCCCCACCCCTGCCCCCACAGGACACCGGGGGTCACCATGGAAAGTGGGGTCATTCCCACAGGCCCAGGCCCGCGCCTCAAGAGACAGACAGAAAGCAGAGTGAGAACCACCAGCATCTGAACGACAACACCTGCAAAGGCACAGGGACCAGCTCCGGGGGCCTGGGTCCAGTCCCCCCGCGGGCAGTAACCGTGCACGGTCACAACTCGCGTCCTCCCGCAGGGCGGGCGCACACCTGAGCGGCCCCAGGCCAGGGTCAGGGTCCGGCACGCGCCTCGGTGCATGGAGGACAGCTCTGCAAACCGCTGTCGGCTGCCACGAGACACCGACGCCCAAATAAAAACTAAGGAAGCTCGACACTCTGCCGGCGTGGGGGCTGCAGCAGAGCCTGCAGGGCCCCCTGCGTCCTCGGCCTGTCGGCTGGGGGCCCTGCCGTCCTCAGGGGCCCCCCCGTGTCCGAGCAGGGAGACCAGCACCTGCTCTCGCAGCCAGGGCGGGAGGCCCAGCCCCAACCGTCCCTGACGGAGCGGAACAGAAACCCTCAACACCGTGCCCCGGAGTCTCTGAAGAATGGGCCTGGCCGCCCAGCAGCACCCCCGGCCCGGCCGGGTGGGTCATGGCCGGGCCTGCAGACCAGCCGCACCTCCCAAGCATGGCGCCTCCTTGGGCCCCGCGGCGCCTCCGCCCACAGGCAGCACCTCCTGCAAAGCAAGCACAGCAGTGAGCTCGGCCGCCCAGGCTGAGCCCACCTGCCCTCCCCCAGTTCACGCGTGTGTCACGTCAAGGGAAAGGCTCCAATCACCGACAAAACTGCAGAGAGGTGAGCTCCGTCCCCGCCCTGGTTTCCTCAGAGGGGGATCCCCCGCCCCAGCCAGCCCCGTGTGGATGGGCTCCAGCCGGCGCCTCTAGGGAGCCGCCCGAGCACTGGGCTCCAGACCTCCAGGGACACTGATCAGCACCCACCCCCTGCCGCCCCAGGAAGGAGCCCAGGACGAGAGCCGCCCCGTGGGCGGAGGGCTGCTGTGAGGCCTTCTGGACGCTGCGACCAGGGGCCTCCAAGCTCCATCCAATGTCCACTTCTAATGCCACAGCCCAAGTCGAATATAAGAAAACCAAAGTTGTTACTATCTGAGTTTTACATACATGTTTCAAATCTGATAAAGCACAGAGATCACCCTTATCTAGCCAAATCTGAATTATCCACTGCCGCCCACACGCAGCTTAACCACTGACCCCAGCAAACCATTTAACCTCCTTGGGCCTATCCGCAAAGGCTGAAACCCAGCCAGCCCAACTCTCACAGGCCTGAACACATGAACTTGAATACATGAAATCCCACCTTGCCCACCAAGACGCGTGAACCCGAGCTGCAGGCTCAGCCTGTACTGCTCACACCCTCACCGCCCGTCCAGAAAACACTGGCCACGTGGCCAGAGGCCCAGGGCGAGTCCACCCCAGGGACGAGTTTCATGGGGCACGACCAGCCCAGAGAACAGGGCGCCGAACCTGGAGGACGTAGATGGGCAGGTCGACAGCAAGCAGGGGGTGGAAGGCGGGAGGCTGTGGGCTGAGCGCCAGGGGCAAGACCCCATCCCCTGAGGGTTCGTCCTGCGGAAGCAAGAGCGCCATGTCAGGGACCCTGGTCCCAGGAGGCTGCCCCCTGGATGCGGCCGTGCCAGCCCAGCCCGTCCTCCCGAGGCCACGGCATCCGGGGCTGGGGGTTGGCCGCCTGCCCTCCCTGCTCAGCCCCGAGGCCCACAGCCGCCAACACAAAGGCGCTCAGTGAAGATGCGCCAGGGGTCTCCCCTCCCCACCCCCTGCCAGCCCCGGAAGGCAAGGCTGAAGGTGACTGCGCCCCACCAGATGGGGAGCCCAGATCCTGACCAGGGAGAGCACGGGCACCGCGGCACGACAGACCGGGGCTGGGGGGTTGGGGGTGTCTGACGCGTGCCCTCACCTGCAGCAGCTGCACCTGGACGCAGGGCAGGGCACCGGGCACGGTGAGGCTGCCCCAGAGCCAGGCTCCCGGGCCGGCACAGGCATCGCCTTCCCCCGGGCTTGGTGCAGAGGCCCCGGCGGCTCCTGAAACAGAGCACGACCTCCTGCGTCCTCCAAGCAGGCGGCGCGCGGGCCCCGCCCTCTGGGGTGGGCCCCGCCTCACCCTGCACGCCCGCCAACCAGGGGCACGCGGGGTCCCTGATACACGGAGCACAGCGCTCCGGGGAGGGGAGGACGGAGGGAAGCTCCTCCCCCTCCCCCGCCCCCACCCCGACACCTGCTCACGGCTCTTTCAGTCCCACTTCCTTCACAAAAACCATCACTGTCTTGTTTCATAACAATACACTTAAAAAAACACTAACCACAAAGAAGACAAGCACCCAACCCCAGAAAGGTTTCTCTGACGCAGGAACAGGGCCCTGACCCTAGATGGCGGGGCGGGCGGGCACACTCGGGTACGGGGCTGCCGAACGGCCTCGCAGGGAACACAAGCCACCCATGGGCACCGCCATGCCTGCGGGGTCTCACTGCAGACGCACCACCCCCGGCCCCCGCATGGCCTCTGGGTCCACATTCCGGCCTCCGCTGGAATTTTACAGGAGTCCCTGTCATGCTTTCAAGTCTTCCATCACCCTAGCACACTTCCCTGCTAAAAACATGTCCATAAGTGGCAATTCCACTTAGTTTATTTTAATGCACTTTCTAGGAGTGAATGTTTTGCATCTGAAAAGCTGAGTTACCACTGTAGTTAGTAGTACAAACCCATCGAGAACAAGACATGTTAAACTGCTAACTATGAAACATCAAAGGGGAAGCCCCGCTGACACATCAAGGAGGGCGCTGCCAGCATGCTCCCGGCAGCTCATGTCTGTGTGAGCTTGCAGACTGCTGTCAAAACAATTTTTTAACAAAATGCTCACGTGCTTTAAATATACCTTCATCCCAACTCTGCAGCTGAGCTGCAGATTCAGCTCATTTGCTTTGGACGATGCCCATGTGGTACAGTCAGACATAAACCGATGGAGGGTCTGACCTCGTTCTACATCCAAATGGACACAGCTGCACGCCAACTCGTTTTAAGGCGTATCAGGGTAGCCCCTGTCATGAAACCACTACGGAATAATGAAGGCAGGCCCCAAATAATGCATCTTTTGAAGTTACTTTTAAAAGCAGACAAGATGGGGGGATGTCTGTGGTTGTTAAGAATCTGCCTTCCAATACAGGAGGTGGGGGTTCAATCCCTGGTTGGGGGACTAAGATCCCTCACACTGTGGAGCAGCTAAGCCCGTGTGCACCACAGCTAAGACTGTGTGACCCGGCTAAGCCCATGTGCACCACAGCTAACACTCTGTGTGACCCAGCTAAGCCCGTGTGCACCACAGCTAAGACCCCGTGTGACCCCGCTAAGCCCGTGTGCACCACAGCTAACACTCTGTGTGACCCCGCTAAGCCCATGTGCACCACAGCTAAGACCCCGTGTGACCCGGCTAAGCCCGTGTGCACCACAGCTAAGACTGTGTGACCCCGCTAAGCCTGTGTGCACCACAGCTAACACTCTGTGTGACCAGGCTAAGCCTGTGTGCACCACAGCTAAGACCCCGTGTGACCCCACTAAGCCCGTGTGCACCACAGCTAAGACCCCGTGTGACCCTGCTAAGCCCATGTGCACCACAACTAAGACTGTGTGACCCCGCTAAGCCCGTGTGCACCACAGCTAAGACCCCGTGTGACCCGGCTGAGCCCGTGTGCACCACAGCTAACACTCTGTGTGACCCAGCTAAGCCCGTGTGCACCACAGCGAAGACCCTGTGTGACCCCGCTAAGCCCGTGTGCACCACAGCTAACACTCTGTGTGACCCCACTAAGCCCGTGTGCACCACAGCTAAGACCCCGTGTGACCCGGCTAAGCCCATGTGCACCACAGCTAACACTGTGTGACCCCGCTAAGCCTGTGTGCACCACAGCTAAGACCCCGTGTGACCCCGCTAAGCCCGTGTGCACCACAGCTAAGACCCCGTGTGACCCCGCTAAGCCCGTGTGCACCACAGCTAAGACTGTGAGACCCGGCTAAGCCCGTGTGCACCACAGCTAAGACCCCGTGTGACCCAGCTAAGCCCGTGTGCACCACAGCTAAGACTGTGTGACCCGACTAAGCCCGTGTGCACCACAGCTAACACTCTGTGTGACCCGCTAAGCCCGTATGCACCACAGCTAAGACCCCGTGTGACCCGGCTAAGCCCGTGTGCACCACAGCTAAGACCCCGTGTGACCCAGCTAAGCCCGTGTGCACCACAGCTAAGACTGTGTGACCCAGCTAAGCCCGTGTGCACCACAGCTAAGACCCGGTGTGACCTGGCTAAGCCCGTGTGCACCACAGCTAAGACTGTGTGACCCAGCTGAGCCCGTGTGCACCACAGCTAAGACTGTGTGACCCAGCTAAGCCTGTGTGCACAGCTAAGACCCAGTGTGGCAAACATTTTTTTAAAGTAGGCAAGGTTTACATGATGTGTGTCTCCTACTCATCACCAGGTAACATCATAAAGATGAGGTGAGTCTGAACCCCCTCTCTCCTTGGCGCTGACAGTGCAGTGCGAGCTGTGTTACCTCTGAAACCCCAGCTGGGATCCAAGCTCCGCCTTCATGCACGACTGTGGGCGCGCATGCTGCTTAAATGGGGGGAATTAAGGAAAAATCACGCGAGTGGATCAGAAATAAACTCTGGTTCTTCTCGACATTGTGACTGAGTGTCTGTTTCACACCTAGCACATCACTATGCTCACGAGGCCGCCCAGCCAGCGCTGCCCGCGCAGTCAAGCACACATTCAACTGAAGAGAGTTACACAGACCCTCGTCCCAGTGCCTGCAGTCCATGGGTGCAGGCCTGCGCCCCACAGACGCCAGTCACCACCAAAGGAGCTGCTGCCACTGGCGCGGGGGGCACTCAGCTGGGCCCCCTTCCCCTCTCTCACCTGGGGGCCCCCTTCTCTCTCACCCGGGGACCCCCTTCCCCTCTCTCACCCAGAGGACCCCCTCCGCTCTCACCCGGAGGACCCCCTCCTCTCTCACCCGGGCGCCCTTCTCCTCTCTCACCCGGGCCCCCTTCTCCTCTCTCTCCCGGGCCCCCTTCTCCTCTCTCTCCCGGGCCCCCTTCTCCTCTCTCTCCCGGGCCCCCTTCTCTCCTCTCTCACCAGGACCCCCTTCTCTCCTCTCTCACCAGGACCCCCTTCTCCTCTCTCAGCAGGACCCCCTTCTCTCCTCTCTCACCAGGACCCCCTTCCCCTCTCTCACCCGGGCCCCCTTCCCCTCTCTCACCCGGACCCCCTTCCCCTCTCTCACCAGGACCCGCTTCCCCTCTCTCACCAGGACCCCCTTCCTCTCTCACCAGGACCCCCTTCTCCTCTCTCACCAGGACCCCCTTCCCCTCTCTCACCCGGACCCCCTTCCCCTCTCTCACCCGGACCCCCTTCCCCTCTCTCAACAGGGCCCCCTTCCCCTCTCTCACCCGGGCCCCCTTCCCCTCTCTCACCAGGACCCCCTTCCCCTCTCTCACCCGGGCCCCCTTCCCCTCTCTCACCAGGACCCCCTTCTCTCCTCTCTCACCCGGGCCCCCTTCCCCTCTCTCACCCGGGTCCCCTTCTCCTCTCTCACCAGGACCCCCTTCCCCTCTCTCACCAGGACCCCCTTCTCCTCTCTCACCAGGGCCCCCTTCCTCTCTCTCACCAGGGCCCCCTTCCCCTCTCTCACCCGGGCCCCCTTCTCTCCTCTCTCACCGGGCCCCCTTCCCCTCTCTCACCAGGACCCCCTTCCCCTCTCTCACCCGGGCCCCCTTCCCCTCTCTCACCCGGGCCCCCTTCCCCTCTCTCACCCGGGCCCCCTTCCCCTCTCTCACCAGGACCCCCTTCCTCTCTCACCAGGACCCCCTTCCCCTCTCTCACCAGGACCCCCTTCCCCTCTCTCACCCGGGCCCCCTTCCCCTCTCTCACCCGGGCCCCCTTCTCTCCTCTCTCACCCGGGCCCCCTTCCCCTCTCTCACCAGGACCCCCTTCTCCTCTCTCACCCGGGCCCCCTTCCCCTCTCTCACCCGGGCCCCCTTCCCCTCTCTCACCCGGGCCCCCTTCCCCTCTCTCACCAGGACCCCCTTCCTCTCTCACCAGGACCCCCTTCTCCTCTCTCACCAGGACCCCCTTCCCCTCTCTCACCCGGGCCCCCTTCCCCTCTCTCACCAGGACCCCCTTCCCCTCTCTCACCAGGACCCCCTTCTCTCCTCTCTCACCGGGCCCCCTTCCCCTCTCTCACCAGGACCCCCTTCTCCTCTCTCACCCGGGCCCCCTTCCCCTCTCTCACCAGGACCCCCTTCCTCTCTCTCACCCGGGCCCCCTTCCCCTCTCTCACCAGGACCCCCTTCCCCTCTCTCACCCGGGCCCCCTTCCCCTCTCTCACCCGGGCCCCCTTCCCCTCTCTCACCCGGGCCCCCTTCCCCTCTCTCACCAGGACCCCCTTCCCCTCTCTCACCCGGGCCCCCTTCTCTCCTCTCTCACCAGGACCCCCTTCCCCTCTCTCACCCGGGCCCCCTTCCCCTCTCTCACCAGGACCCCCTTCCCCTCTCTCACCCGGGCCCCCTTCTCTCCTCTCTCACCAGGACCCCCTTCCCCTCTCTCACCCGGGCCCCCTTCCCCTCTCTCACCAGGACCCCCTTCCCCTCTCTCACCCGGGCCCCCTTCTCTCCTCTCTCACCGGGCCCCCTTCCCCCTCTCTCACCAGGACCCCCTTCCCCTCTCTCACCAGGGCCCCCTTCCCCTCTCTCACCCGGGCCCCCTTCTCTCCTCTCTCACCGGGCCCCCTTCCCCTCTCTCACCAGGACCCCCTTCCCCTCTCTCACCCGGGCCCCCTTCCCCTCTCTCACCAGGACCCCCTTCCCCTCTCTCACCAGGACCCCCTTCCCCTCTCTCACCCGGGCCCCCTTCCCCTCTCTCACCAGGACCCCCTTCCTCTCTCTCACCCGGACCCCCTTCCTCTCTCTCACCCGGGCCCCCTTCCCCTCTCTCACCAGGACCCCCTTCCCCTCTCTCACCAGGACCCCCTTCCCCTCTCTCACCCGGGCCCCCTTCCCCTCTCTCAGCCGGGCCCCCTTCTCCTCTCTCACCAGGACCCCCTTCCCCTCTCTCACCAGGACCCCCTTCCCCTCTCTCACCCGGGCCCCCTTCCCCTCTCTCACCAGGACCCCCTTCCTCTCTCTCACCCGGGCCCCCTTCCCCTCTCTCACCAGGACCCCCTTCCCCTCTCTCACCAGGACCCCCTTCCCCTCTCTCACCAGGACCCCCTTCCCCTCTCTCACCAGGACCCCCTTCTCTCCTCTCTCACCCGGGCCCCCTTCCCCTCTCTCACCCGGGCCCCCTTCCCCTCTCTCACCCGGGCCCCCTTCCCCTCTCTCACCAGGACCCCCTTCCCCTCTCTCACCAGGACCCCCTTCCCCTCTCTCACCAGGACCCCCTTCCCCTCTCTCACCCGGGCCCCCTTCCCCTCTCTCACCCGGGCCCCCTTCTCCTCTCTCACCCGGACCCCCTTCCCCTCTCTCACCCGGGCCCCCTTCCCCTCTCTCACCCGGGCCCCCTTCCCCTCTCTCACCAGGGCCCCCTTCCTCTCTCTCACCCGGGCCCCCTTCTCCTCTCTCACCAGGACCCCCTTCCCCTCTCTCACCAGGACCCCCTTCTCCTCTCTCACCAGGACCCCCTTCCCCTCTCTCACCAGGACCCCCTTCCCCTCTCTCACCAGGGCCCCCTTCCCCTCTCTCACCAGGACCCCCTTCCCCTCTCTCACCAGGACCCCCTTCCCCTCTCTCACCGGGCCCCCTTCCCCTCTCTCACCAGGACCCCCTTCCCCTCTCTCACCCGGGCCCCCTTCCCCTCTCTCACCCGGGCCCCCTTCCCCTCTCTCACCCGGGCCCCCTTCCCCTCTCTCACCAGGACCCCCTTCTCCTCTCTCACCGGGCCCCCTTCTCCTCTCTCACCCGGGGGGACCCCCTTCCCCTCTCTCACCCGGGGGGACCCCCTTCCCCTCTCTCACCCGGGGGAACCCCCTTCTCCTCTCTCACCCGGGGGGACCCCCTTCTCCTCTCTCACCCGGGGGGACCCCCTTCTCCTCTCTCACCCGGGCCCCCTTCTCCTCTCTCACCCGGGCCCCCTTCTCCTCTCTCACCCGGGGCCCCTCTCCCATGCACAGAACACCAGCGCCATCAGTGGACCATGGCCCAGCCCTTCCCCAGCCATGCAGAGATGAATGATCTTGGGACAGGTCCACACTGGGGAGGGGAGGCGAGGTGACATGTCGGGCACCATGGCCAGGGACAAAGCATAGGGAAGCGTGTTTCTACTCGTCTGCAAAAATCAAGGCTCTGGGGAAACACATGGCTGGCCCGAGGGCTCTGGAAAAGGGACAGTGGGCCCATACTTAAGCTTCCCCCTCTGCTGGCTGTCTCGGGCCTCGAGCTGCGGGTGGGGGTGGGAGCCTTCACACTCAAGGAGAAGCGCCCCCTGTCTCACATGAGAAGCCTGGATGCTTGGCAGGCTCCAGACTTCTACTTCCCTTGAAAGCCAATACAGTGCTTCAATCACCGAGCAGGTAAACATACCCAACCACCCCCGGAGGACACAGACAAGCCAGCAGGCTCCTTATCCTGAACATGGATAAATTTGGGGACATTACTGCTGACCCTCCTGTGTGAGCAGAAATCTGCTAGCTGAAAGTGAGTGAGGGGGGACATCAGCATCTTCTGAAGCCCTGGGGAAGCGGCAGGCCCAGAGCCCAGGCCTCAGGGGCCGGATGGAGCCCCCGGCCTGACTCGCCAGGGCACAGCCTCCAGCTGGGTGACTGGAAACATGAGATACAGGGACCTGCACGCTGACAGTCCTGCCAACCAGCAGACACACCGCCCCAACTCTGCAAGTGTGCGCACACGCACACACACACACACACAGGGGAGAGACCAGGGCGAGGGAGGGGTGCACGAATGTCAAAGACCCGAAGCACAAGGCCTCCCCGGGCACCGTGAACACACAGATGTGCAAATATTCACGGCATTTACGACTGAAAACGGGACACAAGCGAGATGGCAACCTGAAAGCAAGGCCAGCTGGTAACCTCTAACCAAGTGATGACCCTGCCTGGTATGTTTCTAAATGTCTGGCTTCTAAAAAGTTAACGCTGAAGTATTAACAAAAACCACAACAAAGAAAGAAAACCGCCCTGCAGATGCCGCCCTGGCAGCTCTGTCTCTACGGGCCCCACCCCGTCTGTGCCCCCGCCACCCCGGGGCTCGGGGGCCAGGGGCCTCCTCCCCCGCGACAGTGAACACCGACCACACGCAGGCGCCATGGGGCAGGGTTTACGTGAAGAGAGCTGGCAGAGAAGAGCGTGCCATCATCATACGGAGAAGAGACGTACGGACGACAGAGCACCGCTGACCCCACACACCTCTTACACTTTTGAAACAAGCTGTGGTTAAATATCTCACGTGGTGCTTTTGGAGGAAGCCAGCGTCAGAGTCACAACGCAACAAGTGCGGCCGCCCCGGACAGACAGACAAGCTCGCAAACCAGCACGGGCCGTGCAGTCCCCTCAGTGTGTTTTAAAGACCCCACAAAGTGGCTGACACTTTAAAACCAGAAGCCCCCCGCCTGGGTTCCCGCGCGCCCCACCCAGCGCACGCAGCCTCACCAGCGCGGCTCCCGGGGCCTCTCTGCTTCTTCTCCTGGGCTCGCTGAACGGACTGGGAATCAGTTCTCGCTGAGCCTCCACCTTGCTGAATCCAAAAAAAAAAAAAGCATCATCAGTTGGGACCCGAACAGCAGGGGGCGACTGAGCACAGCGTGTTTCACGGTCAGAGGATCGAACGCCACGTCGGGTGACGGGCACCCAGTCAGAGCTGCGACGGGACTCTGATCCACAGAGGCAACGCTTATTCCTCCGGAGTCTAAAACGTGCGAAACACCTCACACGGAAACCAGCCTGTGAACCGAAGACCCCTCTGCTGCCTGAAACACAGAGCCCAAGTCCTGGTGATGACCCGAACCCCGCCCCGCAGCTTCGGGGCGGGCCTCCACCTCCCGGGGCTGCCCCAGGGGCCGTGAGGGGCCGGTCCGCGGGAGGGGCTGGGAGCCCCATGAGGACACGCCAACCCTCATCCCTGGGGGGCGCGGGCCTACCTGCGGCCCCCTCTCCGTGCGCCTTCCGGGCTCCCAGACGCCAGGCCAGCCCCAGGCACACAGCTAGCGAGAAAACGGACAGGGTCGGGATCAGCCTCACGCGCCGCTGACCCTGGGCCTCGGCCACCGCTGCATCCCTCACGGTGGACGCTGACTCCATGGATTAGCTCTTCGTTAAATTGTGGCAAAGTAAGATTTAACTTTTTGAACATAAACATCACTATCGAATTTAACCTGCACCACAAAGAGAAGGCTACTTGACTGCTTCCACCTGAGGCTGAGGAAAAGCCTGTCCCAAGACTCTGGTTAAGTTACTCTAAGTTACAGTGAACACATGACCGACACGCGCGCAGCTGTAACACGTGAGCGTCAGGCCTCACAAGTGGAGAGGCCGTCATAACCCTCAGAGACAGAACTCCCAGACCACTCTCTTTTTCTCGTCAGTTCTAACTGGTAATTTTTCCTGGTTTTCACGTCCAACAATCTTTAGACACAGTTGAAGTCGCAATTCCTCTCTGTCAGAGTCCGTCTGAGGACCTGCTATTACATGATACACTCAAACACCAGGACATTTCAACATTATGAACATCCCAGCTTTTCTCAGGAAAAGATATGTTATCACCAAAATCATAGGACTCGAAAAGACCTTAGAAATCGTGTCAAAGCCCCTCATTTCAGAAATAACTGAGAACTGAAGGCTCGGACAAGTTAAGTGATTTGCTCAAGGTCATAAACACTAGTCCGTTCCAGATTCGAGACAGGAATTCGGGTTTCCAGACTTGTAGCCGGGGCGCCATGCTCTCTCAAGCCCCTAGGAAGCGTCTGCAGTAGAGGGTTAATCCAGGACACCGCACGATGGGGCAGGAGCCGAGCGAGAAGCTGGTGGCCCCAGGGCACCTCGTACCAGGTAGAAGCCGCCGGTCCCCGCCGCAAGCCTAGCGTCTCTCCGAGGACCGCTCTGCTCCAAGGGGCTGGACTCCGCAGGCCGCGACGCCCCTTCGCCAGGCTCCTGCTGCCAGCCAGGCTGGGCGCGGGGGGGCGAGTCTGGCTCCACCTTGATGGGCACCAGCGGCTCCGGAACACTGTTGGCTCCCTGGGGGCCGCTTGGGGTCAGAGCCTGGGGGTCCTGACCCAAGTTCTTCACAGGCACGGCCACCAGACAGCCCAGGGCCCCTGCGCCCATGGCCGGCATGTCGTCTGTGGCGAGGCTGCCCTGCTGGAAACCCACAGCTGCCGTCCCGAGGACGAGGGGGCTGTCCGGGCCAGGTGGGATGTCACCGTGGGCCACCAAGACCAGCGGGTCCATCGGCCCGAAGGAAGCCTGACCGGCAGGGAGGTCCCCTCCAAGAGAGGCGCCCACAGAAGTCACATCAATGGTCAGGATCCCAGCGCCCAGCGCCTCGTCAGGGGCCCCGGGGGCAGCACTGCCGTCAGCTGGCGGGTCGGAGAAAAGGACAGCCAGGTCCACGTGGCTGAACTCGCCCTGCCCGGGGCTGCCGGGGTCACTGCTGGGCATCAGCGTGCTCGGAGCCCCCAGCGGAGGGAAGAGATCTGAAAAGGAAGGAACACTGGTGACCACAGTGACCAGAGACGGGAGGGCCGTCTGCGCTTAAGACGTGGACGAGACACACCGAGGGAACATGGATGCCCCCCGCAGCCCCTGCTGGCCCCCGAGGGCACCATGCTCTGCAGGAAGGAGCCCTGCATGCGGGCTCAGAGCCTTGAGCCCCCGGGTCCTCCCCCGACCACTGATGCTCCCCAAGTAACAGCAAGAGAAGGTTTCACCCCGAGTCCTCCAGGCTCCGCACCCTTCACTCACGCGATCCCGCAGTGCCCGGGGAGACCGAGCCCCTCATGTACCATGAACCACCAACCTCAGGCCACGCTGACCCTGTGGCTTGGGGACCCTTCTGGGGTCGACTGTGTCAGGCCACCTCTCAGCCTGCTCTCTGCCTCTCCCGAGCTCATGGGGGGAGGACGGGGAGGACTGCGGGGCGAGCTGGCAGGCCGGGCTGCAGAGACGCACAGCAGGCCCTGCACGCTGAGCCCAGGCCACGGCCCCCTGGACAGAGTGGCTCCCAACGGGCTTGGAGAGCCGCCCTGTTTCCAGATGACCCCGCCCCACAGCAGGCACAGGCCCGGCCCCCAAGTGGCCTCCCCTGACCACAGCGGCACCCGCGCCCAGCACTCGAGTAACTGCTCCTCAGTGAAGGAACACCAGCCGTGAGGTCACCCTTGGGGGAAGGGACGATGGCGACATTAAAGGATGTCATTGAACGTTCATGCTGGAGTTCAGATGCAAGAACACCCATCATCCCAAATCCTGGCGAGTGCTCGCCAGGCATCAAGCCACCAGGAAGACGGGAGCATGAGAATCTGGTGGAGGAGCCAGCGGGTCTGCGACAGGCCTCTCCTGCAGCGGCCAGCACCCCTCAACCTGGAGCGAACCCCAAGCTCACACTGCCCCGTGGACACCGCAGCAGAGCAGCTACGAGGTTCCACTGGGGACCCAGGGAGGAAAGCTGCCACAGACGCCGTCCCCAAGCAAGCGAAGGACAGTCAGTCACGCAGAGAGCCTCTGCCCGCGGCTGTGCTGCTATGGAGCTTGGACGCTGGGCCTGCCCACTGGGGCCTCAACCACCATTCAGCACCAGGGAACATTCTGGAGAGACGGCAGGGGCTCTTTGAAGACGGTAAAAACGGAAACACGTCTCTTCCCCAAAACTTTCCAGTTTCCTAGACAACCTTGCTGATTCAGCTCCCTATGAAAAGATCAAGAATGATAATATGGTTTTTCCAGTAGTCATGTATGGATGTATAAAGCTAGACTATTAAGAAAGCTGAACGCCAAAGAACTGACGCTTTTGAACTGTGGTGTTAGAGAAGACTCGTGAGAGTCCCTTGGACTGCAAGGAGATCCAACAAGTCCATCCTAAAGGAGACCAGTCCTGAATATTCATTGGAAGGACTGATATTGAAGCTGAAACTCCAATACTTTGGCCACCTGATACAAAGAGCTGACTCATTGGAAAAGACCCTGATGCTGGGAAAGATTGAAGGCAGGAGAAGAAGGGGACAACAGAAGTTGAGATGGCTGGATGGCATCACCGACTCAATGGACGTGAGTTTGGGTGGGCTCCAGGAGTTACTGATGGACAGGCAGGCCTGGTGTGCTGCGGTTCATGGGGTTGCAAAGAGTTGGACACAAGTGAGCGACTGAACTGCACTGAACTGAACTGAATCTAGGCAAACATCAAGAAACACCAACTTGCTCATAAATTTCCTTAGCCTTTTGCTAATTCCATAAGAGTTTACTGGAGACCTGCCACGTGCGAGAGCCAGATGTTCACAACCCGTACACAAACACTAACACCGACCACGTGAAGGCAACCAGCTCCCTCCACGCCAGCACTGCCCTGCCCCATCTCCACCCAGTGTGACTCCACCCAGGACCAGCGTGAGGGGACCCAACCCCTCCAGGGCCAGGCAGGGTTCCTCCACGACAGACACACACTCCCCAGCACCTACAGTCACGTCGAGCCGTGAGTCCCTGCCCACCCACAACAGACTTCCTCACCTACCCGACAAGAGACTGCGTCACGTCACAGACCCAGGACGTCCACGCCCGACACAAGACCGCGTCACGTCACAGACGTGGACAGTCCCAGTCCCCTTCCCTACATCCCAGCTCCCCTCCCAAGAGCGCAGAGCAGGCGGCGGCTGTGCCCGAGGTGGGCAGGTGGCCCAGGAGCACAGAGCGGGCGGCGGCTGTGCCCGAGGAGGGCAGGCGGCCCTGAACAGAGTCCAGCAGCAGCTGCGCAGGTGGCCGCAGCAGGGATTCCACCCTCGAGGCGCTGCAGGAGGAGCATGGCCGCCAGGCTCCGGGGAGCGGCCGCCGCCCAACCACCCAGCTCCGGGGAGCGGCCGCCGCCCGACCACCCAGCCCCTGCACGCCACACCCGTGGGCCAGGCTCACGGCTGGAAAGCCAGGCTGCCAAGTGCCCAGCGCCCAGGGGTCAGGACGGCAAGCGCCGTGTGCAGAGTCACTGCAGGACTCATCGCAGTTTGCGCTCTGCCCCTGCGCTCTTCCAGAAACAGTCTGTTCTGTCTCCACGACTGTCCCGGGCAGGGCTGGACAAGAGAAGCTGGAGGGGACAGGGGCGGTGGAGAAGCAGCTCGGCACACAGGATGAGGTCAAGGCAAGCTTCAGGAGCCCTGACTGCCCAGGCCAGGCAGGGGAAGCCCCTGAGGCTGGGCGGGCGAGAGGGTCAAGGCAACACGGGCAGACGCGGGGCCGCGGGCATGGCAGCCACAGGCCCCGGGCTGGGCATCCAGGGCGCAGCGAGCGGCCGCACCCAGCACGCGCCCTCGGGCCGCCGGGGGCCCACCTGGGTGCCGGCGGTGCTGCCTGAGCACGTGGGCCTTCATGCTGTGCTTGGAGGCAAAGAGCCGGTCACAGCTGGACACCGGACACCTGCTCTTCGGGGCAGCCACGTCCTGCAGGTGCTTCTTGGAATGGATGTAGAGGCTGCTCCTCGCCGAGAACCTGGCACGGCACCCTGGGGAGAGAGGACAGCTGCGTGAGGCACCAGGGCCCCCGCCCCGGGCCGCACCCCAAGACGCCGGGGGCCGCACCAGGGCCAACAGGAGCAAGAGCAGTGCTCGCGGGAAACGCGTGCGGAGTCAGGCAGCGGGACACAGGCCCCCTCAGGGCAACCAAGACCGTGGGCGCCTCTGACGGCCAGACAGTCACCGCCTGCCGGGGAGTTCTGAGTCACCCTCCCTGCTCTGTCACCTGAAGGTGACAAACACCACACCTTCAGAGGTCCAGTTACTTGATCTGCACACTCTCTCCACGGAAGAAATTTCAATTCCCTGGAAGACTGCAGAAGGCATCTGGAAGAGCTCTTTGCTCAAAAAGATAAAAAATGAGCAATCCAAATCTAACAACACACTAAAAGGGTCACACACTACAATCTAGTGGGATTCTTCCCAGTGATGCAAGGGTTTTCAGGATCCACACATCAATCAGTGTGACACACCACACCAACAAGTGGAAGAATAAAACCTGTATGATTATCTCAATGATGCAGAAAGAGCTTCTGACAAATTCAACATCCATTTACGATAAACACTTCAGAAGGTGGGCACAGATGGGACATACCTCAACATAATAAAGACCATACATAACAAACCTTCACTTCACACCACAAACTAATATCACACTCAACAGTGAAAAGCTGAGAGCATTTCCTCTAAGATCAGGAACTAGACAAGGATGTTCACCCTTGCCACTTTTATTCAGTACAGTTTTGCAAGTCCTAGCTAAGGCCATGAGAAGAAAAAGAACCAAAGAGAATTGAAAACTGGAAAAGAAGAATGTAAACTGTCACTGTTTGCAGATGACACGATACTATACACAGAAGATCCTAAAGATGCCACCAGAAAACTGCTAGAGCTCACCAGGGAATCTGGTGAAGTTGCAGGTTGAAAAATTAATGCACAGCAACCTGGTGCATTTCTATAAACTAACATCAAGAGATCAGAAAGGGAAATTCAAGAAACAATTCCATTTATCAACATATTAGAAAAAATAAACTATGCAGGAATAAACCTACCTAAGGAGACGAAAGACACGCATTCCAAAAACTGTAAGACGCTGGTGGAAGCAAAGATACAAACAGATATACCACGTCCATGGAGCAGAAAAATCAATACTGTCAAAAGGACAAAATACTACCGAAGGCAATCTACAGATTCAGTGCAATCCCTATCAAATCACCAACAACACTTTTCACAGAACTATAACCAAAAAAATTTTTTAACTTGTATGGAGACAAAAGACCCTGAATCCTCAAAACAATCCTGAGAAAGAAAAACAGCGCTGGAGGACTCCAGCTCCTTGACTCTGTGTGGATCACACCACAAAGCTACAGGCATCAAAACAGTATGGCACAGGCGCAGAAACAGAGATCATACGAACAGGATAGAACCTACAGGCATCAAAAGAGTATGGTGCAGGCGCAGAAACAGAGATCATATGAACAGGATACAAAGCCCAGAAATAAACCCACACACTAAACAGTCAAAGGAGACAAGACTACACAATGTCGCAAAGAAAGTCTCTTCAGCAAATGGTCCTGGGAAAACTGGACAGCTACACAGTAAAAGAAAAAAAGAAATTGGATCATTCTTTAACACCATAGACAAAGATAAGCTCCCAATGGATTAAAGACCAGACACTATACAACTCCTAGAGGAAAACAGACAACATCGTCTGAAATGAATTGCAGCAGTATCTTTTTCAATCCATCTCTCAGAATAATGGAAATTTAAAAATTTTTTTTTTAAAAAAAGGACCTAATTAAACTCAAAAGCTCCTGCATAGCAGAGGAAACCATGAAACAAAAAGACAACCCACAGAAAGGAAGAAAATATTTGCAAACGATGTAACTGACACGGGCTCAGTCTCCAAAATTTATAAACAGCTCTTGAGGCTTAGCATCATCAAAACAAAGAACCCAACCAGAAAATGGGCAGAAGACCTAAATGGACATTTCTCCAAGGACGACATATAGATGGACAAGAGGCACATGAAAAGATGCTCAATATCGCTAATTATCAGAGAAATGCAAATCAAAACTACAGTGAGGTACCACTTCACACCACTCAGAAGGGCCATCATCAAAAAATCCACAAACAAGACTTTCCTGATGGTTCAGTGGTGAAGAAGCTGCCTGTCAATGCAGGAGAGGCAACTTCAATCGCTGGCCTGGGAAGATCCCACCCGTCTTAAGAGCAACTAAGGCCAAGCACGTGCCACGACTACTGAGCCTGTGCCCCAGTGCCCGGGAGCCGCACACGCTGAAGGCTGCGCACCACAGCGAGAGAAGCCACCGCCCCCCGCAGCGGAGGAGCAGCCCCTGCTCGCAGCAACTAGAGAAAAGCCCGCAGGGCAACCAAGGCCCCGCCCAGGCGCACCAAACCCATACACAGTAAACGCAGGCAGACGCGCAGGGAACAGAGCCTCCCACACTGCCGGCGGGAATGTCAGCTAGTACAGCTGACAGTGTGGGGTCCTTCAGGAACTGAAGAGAGAGCCACCCTACGACCGTGCAACCCCACTCATGAGCACACATCCGGGGAAAACACGATCCAAAAGGATACATGCACCGCAGTGTTCACCACAGCACTGTCTGCAAGGGCCAGGATGTGCAGGTGAGCTGTCCATCGACAGAGGAAGAGACAAGGGAGATGTGGGACATGCCTAGCATGGAATACTACGTACCCACTAAACATGATGAAGAGAGGCCACTTGCAGCAGCGTGGAGGACCTAGAGATTCTCCTGCCGAGTAAAGGAAGAGGAGGAGAAATATCATACGACACCCCTCATATATGGGGTCTGAAAAAGAAATGGTACACACTCACCCACTCACAGAACAGAAACAGACTCACAGGCTGGGAGAACAAGCTCATGGGTGCTGGGGAGGACGGCAGGAGGGGGTGGAGTGCCCCGTGCACACGCTGCGTGTTTCGCACACGGGGCCCCACTCAGGGCCACGGGGCCGCCTGGGGGTGCTGGGGGCGTGCTGGGGGGTGCTGGGGAGAAGGGGTGTGTGTGCGCTCGGCCGGTCCCTTCGTCATCTACCTGAAACTCTCACAACACGGCCAAGGACTTATTAGGGGGACTCCAAGATAAAATGAAAAGTTAAAGAAAAAGAACAGGGGGCACAAGGTAATGCTGGCCCGCTGATGGGACTGCCCCGCGAGAATGTAATTCTGATTCACAAGAGTTGCTGACACAAGCGATTTTCCAATGACCCACTGCTCCTTGGATCCAGTGGAAGATGTGAGTGCATTCAGAACCTGAATGAAGAATCGATGAGAATGTCTTCTATTTGACTGGTTTTTCTATGAGGCTACTGTAGAATGTGGAAAAGTGGGTTCCTCCAGTTTCTAAACAAAACGGAAAGAACTGTCCTAGCTGCATTTGTCTTGATGTTCTTGCTGCAAATGAACCAGGGAATGCGGCTGGAGGGGAATACAAGTGCTTCCCCAAACACTGTAAACGCCAGCAACCGTGCTCTTACTGGGCTACGAGACCTTGAAATAAATAATGCTATGCGGTGGGGGGAAAAAAGTTTGGGAATGATGGAATTATGATGCCAGCTGAAAAATGGCAGAAGGTAGTTGAACAAAACAGTGAGTAAGAAGTTCAATAGAGTTCTTCGTGAATGTGAGAGAAGTGTCTTTCATTTTTACTTAGAAGCTAAAGGAACCTTTGGGCCAGCCCAAAAGATCTCTTTAGCCCGGATTTCCTTGATGCCCAGCAGCACGCGCGCACGTCCACGTGTGTCAATGACCACCTCCTCCTGAGTGTCTCGCGTCATCTCTTCACAAAGACGTTCCCACACAGTCCTCAGGCTTCTACCCAGTCACCCCGCCCAAGGGAAAGGCAGCAACAATCTTCCGCAACACACTTCCCTGCAGACCCCAGCTCCCGCCCGCCCTCCCAGGGGGCCACGGTGCACACACACTGGGGCCGGGAGGAGCCCCGCCAGGCCCAGGCCCAGGCCGTCTTCAGCCCGCCAGCCACACTTCTGTCTCCAACCCCTCCCCGGCTCCTGGGAGCCACACTCCCAGCCCACGCCCCCAGCACCCCAAACGTTAGCTGTGTACCTGTGGCCTGCCCCCCAACTGGAGCCCTGCGGAGACACGGGTCTGTGTCTGGTTAGACCACCGGGGTACCTTCGCTACATTCCAGGAAACGCTCAGCCTCAAGTGGGTCTGTAGTGTCTCCTTTGAATGGAGCTTTCCCCACAGTATTACGCCAAATCCTTAAAACCATCAAACCAGCAGGGACTCGGCAGAGCCACAGCCCTGGGCCCGGGTCGAGCTGTCGGACTCCGGACCTGCCTTGCTAGCACTCTGCTCCCAAGACGCACGCCCCCGGCTAAGACCTGCCGAGCCACCCCACCCCTGGCCCACGTGGCACCTCAGACGTGTCCACCCACGGCGCCAGGCAGCCGTGGGGCCGCTCACACCCACCTTCCACGGGACAGGCGAAGGGCTTGGTGCCCAGGTGGGTGACGCTGTGGCCCTTCAGGTGCTCGGCCCGGGTGAACGACTTGCCGCAGCCCTCGACAGGGCAGGGGAACCGGCGGTCGTCATCATGCTTCCTGCGGGACAGACGGCAGCGAGGTGACCAGGCACGCCACCACCGCTCTGCAAGACGCACCCACCCATGAGCTCTCCATCACAGGGGAAACAACACATCTCAGAAAAGCCTGGATTTGGTCTCTAGCCCTCACGGGCAGAAGTCCTCCTTCCTGATGGAGCCGACCACAGTCAGACTTGGAGCTTCCACGCAGGGAGGAGCAGCCACCTCCCCGGTTCAGCCACCAGCCACCACACAGGCTGTCCCTGCAGCAGGGGACCTTGCCTGACACGCACATGGTCTTTCTCTGCACAGACATCCTCAGCCCCGGCTGGGCAAGGACAGAACACCTCCTAGCTCTCTGGGTCCCCAGGCAAAACAGGAGGACATGTGCTTCAGAGTCAGACCTGCTGAGAGGCCAAATGCAGGACAAAGGCCAAGCGCCAAAGGTCACCTGCACAAGGCCCAGTCCCTCAAGGGGTCACCACAACCACAGAAGTGATGATGGCACGAGGAAGGCTTAGTCTATAACCTTGAGTTTTCTAAAGATCAAGTTGCATGTTAAGCATACCAACTAAATTTAAAAACATGTAAACACAGAGAAAACTAAGTGATCGGATTCTGTGTGGTTTTCTTCTTATAAACTTTCTGAATTTTCCAAGTTACCCACACGTGTTTTTTATAACTTAAAGAAATCCACAGATTATCCCATCCACAGGCTTCTGCTACTAACCAATAACTCACTCGTTTTCAAAACGAAGAATTCAACCCAAATGTAAAGGTTACCTCTTGTGCCTCAAGAGCTTAGACATGCTGGTGAAGGTCCAGCCACAACTGTCAGAGTCACAGATAAAAGGTCTTTCACCTTAGGAAAGAAAAACCATGCCTCGTGATTACAAGCGGGAACTGTGTGGATGGTGGGCGGGGCCGCACAGCCCCGGCTCGTTACCTGTGTGGCTCCTCAGGTGGATTTTCAGGCGACAGGCTTTGTCGTACTGTTTGCTGCATCCAGGGAACGAGCAGGAGAAAAGTTCTTGTTCCCGGAAGTGGGCCCGGTTGTGGGAAAACAGAGCACTCACGGTGATAAACGTCTTCTCACAGCCTGAGCAGAGAGACACAGAGCCTGCTCACCGGTGGGGCAGAAGGCACATCACAGAGCTGACCAGTCACCGCCCGGGCGCCGGGGCAGGTGGCGAGGAGGACGACTCGGGCGGGGGCCCCCCTGGAGGCTGAAGTCGGGGCGGCTCGGGGCAGCTCACAGGCCACCCGCCCCACACAGCCATCAGCTCCCGGTTCAGCACGACAGACCCTCCAGGTGCGCTGGGAACTCAACGACCAGTAAACCCAACAAGATGAACCAGATGCTAAGGAACCAGATTCTGTCTGGTCGGGCTAAGCCTGAAAGGGCTGCCAGCTACTGCAGTAACACCTGAGGTCCCCCCACCTGTGGAGTCAGGCACACCCCACCCCTGTGCATGTCCTCCCGGAGGCAGACCAGCCCCTGCCGCCAGCTCCTCCTTGCTCTGGCCCATCTCCTCGGGGTTTCCTGCTCTGTCACGAGTCACCGAGCTCATCTGTGCTTAGATGGCCTTTTCCCACCTGCATCTTCAACCAGGCTGACCCATGGGACTTCGAACATGACTAAGCTCTCCTCTGGGGAGAGCTAGAAGCCATCAGCTCCTTCCCTGCTGGCTCCCTGGTAAAGAATCCACCTGCAATGCAGGAGACCTGGGTTTGAGCCCTGGATCAGGAAGATCCCCTGGAGAAGGAAACGGCAACCCACTCCAGTATTCCTGCCTGGGAAATCCCATGGACAGAGGAGCCTGGCGGAAGAAGCAGGCTGTCGATGGAGAAGCAAAGCTGGACGCAACTTAGCTACTAAACCACCAGCTCTCCTTCGACAGAAAAGGTCAGTGCTCACACCAGGCACAACACACGAGGCTGCAAGATGCCGGTGAGCAGTGGATGCTGCGGCCCCTCCCAAGCCCTCCCGGGGCCTCCACGGGGCGCAGAGCCCGGCACCCCTCCTCTCGGCCACGACACTCAGCGGGGAAACGCTCATCTCCCCAAATGCACCCCCCCTCCTCCCGCACACATCCGTCTCTCCCCCGAGCCCCGGCCAAGCCTCACTTCAGGCTACAGTGTCATTGCCCCCTCGGTCAGGTACACATCTGAACAAGCAAAGTCAGCGTCTGCCTCAGCAAGACGCACCCTCCCCCGACCGACAGAGAAGCCGCAGGACCCAGCGCCTCAATCCTCCCCAGCTGGAGCCGCCCCAGCGACCCATGGCCTCCACCTGGGTCAGCCCTCAGGCCCCTGAGGTCTGGAACATCCCACTGGTCCCTCTCCTCCTTCCGCCCACCCACCCGGGACAGACACCTCACAGATCATTCACTTCAAAACCCAGGGTGACCCCGTGCCCAAAGCAGGTGGATCCCAGATCCTGCTAGCACTGTGCTCGGATGGACGCCCTCTGAGCTTTTCACTAGAGTGCGGGACAGAGAGAGAGTGCCCTCCAGCCATGCTCTCCACGGAGACGGGGTGCACAGGACCGGCCAGGGCGCTCGGGAAGATCAGAGAGAACTCCCTAACATCTGACTTTTCTTCCGCCCTTTCAAAATCCCTCATTCCTGTACACTTCCATAACCTGGACACTATGCGGAGCGCATTCCCGGTCCACAACTCATCAACCGATCGCGGGGCGCACACTCCAGCTTCTCTTTTAAGGAAGTCCCTCCAGAAGCCTCCCCCTTGCCCGCATTCCCTGCCTTGGCTCCGCAGCCCGGCCCGGGCCCCCAGCCCCTCCTTCGCAGGCACACGCCCTCCGCAGCTGGAGCCGCCTATCCGGGTGGAGAGTCCACCGGCACTCACCCACCGGACCCACCTCGCCGGGAGTCTCCATCTGAAGATGAAGACGAGTTTCAGAACTTCACACAACCATGAAGTCCAAACGAAACAAAGGTTTTAACGGCATAAAAGGCGGAGGCGCCGCAGTGGGCGATGATCCCCTGGGGCGCCCTAATTTCTCGCGCGGGCTGCGCGGGCGACCCAGAGTTCCTGCAGCTAGGGGCGCGCGCCCGCAAGCCGGACTGAGCGTTTCCCAGTAACCAGACCTGCCTCCGGCTCCGTCGGTGGGAAGACGCCTTGCGGTCTCGCTCATCGGACACACCCGGGGGAGGGCTCCGAGATTCCCCGAGCTACTTCGCGGCCAAGCGGGGTCCGGGAGCCGCCGGGCTCCCCGGAGCGGGGGGAGAGGAGACACCGCGCCCCGCCCGCGCCGCTCACCGGGAAAGTCGCACTTGTAGGGCCTCTCGGGCTCGAAGTGGCTGCGCTGGTGCGAGCTGAGCTTGGCGTGCGTGGGGAAGCGCTCGGCACACACCTCGCACTTGAACAGGCTCTCCTGCTCGTGCGCCCTCATGTGCGCCTTGAGGTTGTACACGGTGGTGAACTTCTTGCCGCAGCCGCCCACTGGGCAACCGAACGGCCGCAGCTTGTCGTGCGACTGCAGGTGCCGCTTGAGCTTGTAGGACGTGGTGAAGGCCCAGCCGCAGCCGTCCAGCGGGCACTTGAAGGGCCGCCGGCCCTGGCCGCTGCCGTGCGTGAGCAGGTGCACCTGGAGCTGGTGTTTCTTGGCGAAGGCGAGCGCGCACTGCGGCTCGGGGCATCGGTAGCCGGGGCGTGCGGGTGCGCGGCGGGCCTCAGCCGGGCTGCCGGCCTCTTGGCCGGGCGGCGGGCCCCGAGACGGCGCGGCCAGCGCAAGGACGCCGCGCTCCAGGCGCACCAGCAGGTCCTGGGGGCCGGCGGACCCGGGGCCCCCGAGGGGCGCGGTGCCGGGGGCCTGCGCGGCGCGGCCGGCCGGGTTCGAGGCGGCTCGGGGCTCGGGCTCCGGCTCCTGCCGCCCCGGGG
Organism: Dama dama; assembly: GCF_033118175.1. Lineage (NCBI taxonomy): Eukaryota > Metazoa > Chordata > Mammalia > Artiodactyla > Cervidae > Dama > Dama dama. The sequence goes on along the minus strand of NC_083704.1, from coordinate 64,466,054 downwards.
CCGCGGCAGCGCCGCGCGCCACGTCCAGCAGCATCACAAGAGAGTCGCCGCCGGCGACGGCCGGCGGCCCGGCCTCCGCGCAGCGCGGGTCCCGCGCGCCGCCCTCTGGCTCCCTCAGCAGCAGCAGGCGGCGGCGCGCGGGGCCCGGGGCTCTGTGGGGCCGGGCGGGGCCACCGCCGAGTTGGGGCCCGAGCGCGTCCGGGGCCGCGGCAGCAAGCAGCGCCGGCGCGTCCATTTTGGGCCGCGGCGCGTCCAGCCACCGCCTCGCCGGAAGCACCGCCCCGCACGCACGCCCGCCGAGCGCGACGCAGACTGGCCGCCGAGCGCGACGCCGTGCGCGACGCCGTGCGCGATGCCGGCTGGTCAGCGCCCAATCGCGCGGCGGAGCGCCCCAGGCGCGCATGCGCGGGAGTCGCCCAGGGCCCGCCGGGCGCGTGACGTCACGTGGGGGCGGAGCCTGCTTGGAGGGGCGGAGCCGTCCGGCGGCCACTCGCTGCGGTCTTGCCGCCTGGCTCGGCGTCCCACCCGCGCGTCTAGGGCGATGACCCCGCGGCCGCCGCGCTCCCTACCCGAGCGGCCCCGCCGGCTCTCTCTCCCCTCGCCGGACGTCCCGCCGCCGCTCCACCGCCCCCCGCTCCTGCGGGATCCACGCAGGGTCTGTGTCCACGGCGCCCTGGTGTTCTTCGTCCCTTTTCCTGTGCGGCCCGTAAGGACAGAGACCCTGGGGAGCCCTCCACAGTTGAGCCCCGAGGCCAGCACTGGAGACTCCGCCAACGTGTGATGCGTTGATGACCGCTTTATTATTAAAAAGCACCTTAAGAATAAGGGACTTCGGGAGTTCCCGCGACTAGGACTCCATTCCCACAGCTGGTCAGGGACCTTAGATCCCCCAAAACCCCAAGGTGCAGCACCCCCCCCCAAAAAAGTACATCAACAATATTGGAAAGAATAGGAAACACACCTACATATACTTTTGAACTGTGGTGTTGGAGAAGATTCTTGAGAGTCCCTTGTACTGCAAGGAGATCCAACCAGTCCATCCTAAGGGAAATCAGTCCTGAATATTTATTGGAAGGACTGATGCTGAAGCTGAAACTCCAATCCTTTGGCCACCTGATGAGTGACTCACCTGAAAAGACCCTGATGCTGGGAAAGATTTAAGGTGGGAGGAGAAGGGGACAACAGAGGATGAGATGGTTGGATGGCATCACTGACTCGATGGACATGAGTTTGAGTAAGCTCTGGGAGTTGGTGAAGGACAGGGAAGCCTGGCGTGCTGCAGTCCACCGGGTCCACAAAGAGTCGGACACGACTGAGTGACTAAACTGAACTGAACCTACATATATATATATATGTTTGTGCCAAAAATAATTTTTTCCAAGAACATTCAATAAAGGCAACAGTCTTTTCAATAAATAATTCTGAAATCACCGAATAGTCACACACAGCAGAGAGGGTTTGGACCTCTGCCTGGTACCAGACACAAAAAGGAACTCAAAGTGGATCCCAGGTCTAACCTAAGAGCTGTAACTATAAAATGGCTAGAAGAAAGCATAACTGTAGATCTCTGTGACCTTGGATGAGGGAATGGCTTCTCAGATGTGAAACCAAAAGCCCAAAGAAGGAAACTGGGCTTCGTGAAAGTTAAAAAATTTGAGTCAAAGAACAGGAACAAAAAAGTGAAAAGATAATCCATAATATGGGAGGAAATTTGCAAATTGTGTATCTGGTGGGGATCTACTATCCAGAACATATTTTTAAAAATTTGTAAGTCAATCACAAAGACAACCCAATTTAAAAATACACACAGGATCTTAATAAACATTTTTCCAAATAAGAACTAGCCAATACACCCATGAAAAGAAGCTCAATTTCATTAGTCATCAGGGAAATGCAACTCAGAACCACAATGAGATACCACTTCACACCTACTAGGATAGTTACAATTTTTTAAACAGAGAACAAGTGTTGGTGAGGGTGTGGAAAAATTGGAACCCTCATATATTTCTGGTGAGAATGTTGCTGTGTAAAAAAGGTTGGCAGTTCCTCAAAAAGTTAAAGACAGAATTTCCTTGTGTGCTAACTCACTTCAGTAGTGTCCGACTCTTTGCAACCCTATGGAGCGCAGCCCACCAGGCTCCTCTGCCCGTGAAATTCTCCAGTCAAGAATACTGGAGTGGTTGCCATGCTCTCCTCCAGGGGATCTTCCTGACCCTGGACTCGATCCCATGTCTCTTACATCTCCTGCTTTGGCAGGCGGGTTCTTTACCACTAGCACCACCTGGGAAGAATTTCCTTATAACCCTGCAATTCCACTCCCAGGCATACATCCAAGACAAGTGAAAATCCATCCACAGAGAAACTTATATGTGAACGTTCACAGTAGCATACTGCTACAATTAAAAAATGGAAACAGGTAAGTGTTCATGAACAGACAAAGGGGTAAACAAGATATGGCCTATCCGTAAAAAGGAATATTATTTAGCCATAAAAAGGGGTGAAGTACTGATACACGCTACAACACAGATGAACGCTGAAAACACACCAAGGGAAAGAAGCCAGACCCCCAAAACCACGTACTGTGTGATTCCATTCATATGAAATGACCAGAATAGGTGGACTTTTTGGCCAACTCAAGAAAATGTGATTATGGATTCAACAGATTGTTCAATATTAAAAAAGAGGGAAATGTTGACACATGGGACAACGTGGATGAACACTGAGGATATTGTGCCAAGTGAAATGCTGGCAGCCCCTCTCCCCTCCATGGAGGTCGGCGTAGAAAACTCAAAGTTCACCCCTCCGGTCATGAGGCGGCCTGCCCCCCAGTAAGAAATAGGCAGCTCCTGTCCAGGAATCAACAGCAAACACACTATGGCCTGCCGCACCGTAGAGACCGATGGCGTGTGTGTGAGCTAAGTCATTGAGTCGTGTCCGACTCTCTGCGGCCCCGTGGACTGTAGCCCACCAGGCTCCTCTGTCCATGGAACTCTCCAGGCAAGAATACTGGAGTGGGTTGCCATTTCCTCTTCCAGGGGATCTTCCTGACCCAGGGATCAGACCCATGTCACATCTGTCTCCTGCACTGGCAGGCAGCTTCTTTACCACTCGCACGCCCTGGGAAGTCCCAGAGGCTGGTGGGGACTGTGGCAAGTTGGATAAAACAAGCCCAGGCCCCAGAGCCCTCCAGGTGATGACTGAGCAGGGGCGGCGAGCGCACGCTGTCACCTAAACTCAACTTTAAGTAACTCAAGTCTGGATTTTTAAGTGGAATTTCCCAATTATTAAAAATTGGTGACAAAGTCAAATTTTAAAGGTGTGGGGGGCAAACAAAACGCAACCCCAAGTCAAGTCTGGCCCCAGACCCAGGATAGGGGTCCCCTCTGGAAAGCCCAGGGCAACAGCGCAGAGCCCTCCTGCCCTGGCCTGGGCTGGCCAGCAGGGAAAGTCTGTCCCCGGGCAGTCCTAGGCGCCGGGGAGCAGAGGCCACCAGCAAGGGCCCTGAGGCTTCTGCAGTTCTCAAGGCAGCCAGGCCCACTCCCACCAGGGCCAGTTGGTTCCTATCTTCATTGTTTCGATGAACACATTTCTGAGTGAACGACGCTCCCCTGCTTTCTTACAGAAGGCTGGCAGAAGGTGGATGCAAGTTGTGGGGAGTGGAATCTAAGCTAGTGGTTTTTAGTGCTTTCCTAACTGTGGTAAGAGGCCAGAACCCGGGTTCATAAACAACTTCTCTGGAAACATCTGACTACCGAGGGCCTGCTGCGCCAATTGTCCCCGGAGCGCAGAGACATGTCCTGACCTTCGCCCTGAACGCTGGGGGTGTGCTGAAGGTCAGTGGCCGCAGGGGCTGGGGACTCAGTCGCTGCAGAGCCGGTGGGGGTGGCACACTTTCTCTGGTACCTCCACACCTACCAAGTCTGTGGTCGGCTGCTCCGCCGTCCTCCTGGGCCTCGTGGTGGTGTCAGCCGTCCCTTCTCCCTGCTGGCAGCGGAGACGGGGGGAGGGGGCATGCTCACTGGTGGGCTCGGTGGGAGCCCAGGTAGGGTCTGGAGCCCTCGTACGTGGCCACAAGCCTCCTGAGACCCTGCCCTGAGGCTGGCCGAGCCCTGGCTGTCAGCCCTGGCCCTGAAGGACTCAGGGTGCTGGGTGGAAAGGATGACAGGAGGTCCTGGTCTTCAAACTGAACACACACATTTCCCCTGAGAAACAGGGAATGTTTGTGCAGATCCATACAACAGGGTGACCTTCAAGGAGACTTGTATCAACAAGTATCACTTACTCTCCTGACTTCAAGTAACTCAAAACCTGGGTTTGTTTTTTTAAGTGAATTTTCCCAATTTCTAAAAATTGGTGACAAAGTCAAAAAACTTTAAAGTGGGGGGGGGGCAAAAAATCTTCAACCCCAGGACTCTGGCCCCAGACTCCAGGATAGGGGACCCCTCTGGAAAGCCCATGGCGAGAGAGTGGAGCCCTCCTCTACATCCGGACCCCACGCTCGCCATGTGCAACAGAAGCCTGCAAGGATGGCTTGAGCAGGTGAGAACCAAGGAAAGGAGAAGGCACCCAAGACTGTCACAGTAGCACCCAGTGCTGCCAGAAGCCCAGGCACCTCTGATTTTCCACAAGTCTCCATGCGTTCAGTGATCCCCTCATGGTCACAGCAGAGCTGCTGTGCTTCCAGGCATCACACCTGAGACTCTGGCAGAGAGAAGGGGCAAAAGCAAAAATGTGACACAGCCACATCAGTTCATTTTTATTACAGCTTTCCCAGCAGACCCATCCAGCAGACTTCCACAGTCTGTTGGGCTGGAACCAGGTCAATGGTTATTCTTGATTACTAGGCAGGCTGGAAAATCAACTACTTCTTCTGTGTATATTGCTACCCAGACAACACTGGGGTTTTGTGAGCTCAGACAAAGGCAGAATGGCCAGTGGGGAGGAGACAGGCCATATGGCGTGGTTGAGACTAGACACAAAGGGGGGGGGGTGTCAAGTTTTTGGGGGCTCCTTGGAGACCCATCCCAAAAGTCTTTCTCAGTTTAAGCCTGTCATGGGCCCAGAGGGGCTCAGCTAAGACGGAGGACAAAGAATAAGGAATATGGTCAGAGCCAGGCTGGTCTGTGCGCCAAGGTTGTGGGTCCCTGGTGTGGACAGTTAGTCAGGGGTTGGGGGGCGATGGATGTTGGATGAGAATCTGGCCAAATGAACCCTGAGCCCAGGGGGAGGAGGAACTGCAGGCCGCTCCGTGGGCTGGCTGGCGCCCCACTCAGCCAGTCTTCTGGGCATCAGCCCCTGGAGTCCCCTCCACAGCAGGCCTGAGCTCCCCACACTGAAGGAGACCCTCACTGCCCGCCAGGCCCCCAGGGGAGCCGCGTGTTGAGAGCAGAGGGCCCTGCCTCGCTGGCTAGTCTGTGAGATGGGGATGCAGTGACATTGCCTCTGGGGTGGTGAGACGGAAGAGGGCATGCTTGCGTGTGTGTACATGCTTGTAAGTGCGCATACATGCTTGTATGTGCATGCCTGTGTGTGTGCGCGTCTAAGCACACCCGTGTGCAAAGCTCCGGACCCGGGGGAGCACGGCGAGCAGCGGGCTGGGGAATGTGAGGTGGGGGCGGGACCGGGGGCAGGGCACTGCGGGGAGCCCAGTCCCCTCACTGCCGCAGCGCCTGGAGCACACGCTCGTCCGCCACGGCGTGTGGCAGCGTCACCGCCACGCCACTGTCCTCCCGCATCGTCTGGCAGATGACCTCGTAGGCCGTGGGGCTCCCGGACCAGCAGCGGCGGGCCACCTGAGGGGCGGGAGGGGCGTGTCCTCTGTGCCAGGCCCCGCCCAGCCCGCGTGTCCTCCGAGCACACCACCTCGGCTCCACTTCAGGCCCTCCCCAGCCGCTCCCTTCCTCCCATCTGGCCTGTGTTGTCAGGGGCCCCCCGGACATGGCCCTGGCACGCCACCCGCCCCACCCGTTCCCTCCGGCTTCCCGGCCTCCAGGAGGAAGCGTAGCCCCCGTCCTGGGGGCTCCCGGGAGTCTCCCCACCGCTCTCCTAGGCCCGAGTCTAACCCTTGGCCCCTTGCAGTCGGGCTCCCCAGCCCCCTCCCCATTTCACTCACATCCTGTAAACCCGCCCCCATCACCCAGACCCCCATCTATCATGCTTCCCCTTTCAGCTCCTGATACGTGGTCCCTTAGGGATGGGGCCCTGCACCACACACACACACACACACACACACACACACACACACGTGTCAGGACACACACAGGACACACACACACACGTCAGGACACACACGTGTCAGGACACACACGTGTCAGGACACACACACGTGTCAGGAGACAGGTGGGAGGACACACACACGTGTCAGGACACACACACGTCAGGACACACACACACATTAGGACACACACACGAGTGTCAGGACACACACACACGTGAGGAGGACACACACACCCGTGTCAGGACACACACACCTGTGTCAGGACACACATGTCAGGACACACATACGTGTCAGGACACACACACGTGAGGACACACACACGGGTGTCAGGACACACACACGTGTCAGGACACACACACACGAGTGTCAGGACACAGACATGAGTGTATGCAGCTGTGCTCTCAGATGCACACAGAGGCGGTGGCCCCATGGACGCAGGCTGGCCAGGAAACAGCCCTGGGGAAACGCGGGCTGTCTGCCGTGGAGGGACACACTGGCAGTGGCTGGAGGGAGACACCGCAGTGGCAGGAGGGTCGCAGACCTTTCGGGAAGGAGGAGGGTCTGCAGTCTGCACAGGGGAGAGCCTTGGGGGATGCTGGCAGTCACTCACTCCGTTGGCGACGTCCCAGCTGAGCACCCTCCTGGCCTTCCGCTCAGCGTCCTCAGTCCCGTCCAGCACGAGGCCAAAGCCCCCGTTGATCACCTCGCCCCTGCAAGAAGCCAAAGGGTTTCAGGGCCACTCCCAGGCACGGACAGTCAGGGGGCAAAGGTGCTCAGCTCCAGGTGGCCTCTGCAAACCCGGGCGGAGGAGCCCTAGGCCCAGGAGGATGAGCAGAGAGAGGGAGCCTGCTCATGTCATGGAGCCGTCACTGGCCAGAGAACGGTCCCGGGGAGAAGGTCACACGAAGGTCAGTGCTGGCTGTACTAAGGAGACACTCGACACCATGAGATGAGCAGGAAAGCCCACAGAACTCAGCCACAAGGTCCTGGAGACTGAAAGCAACTCAGGGCGGAACAACAGGGTCGGAACTTCTCGGCCACGAAGCCCACGGCCCCGGGTCTGATGTGTGAAGGCGGCAGGAGCTGAGGAGGTTATGCAAATGGGAGTCCTCACTCGGGAACTGGGAACTGTGGCCGAGCCGTCAGCGTCTGCAGGGTCAAGCTCTGGGTGCAGCTGCCTCTGAGGTGGGACCATCGAGCTGATGAGAGGAGCTGACAGTAAGTGTCCTGGGAGACCAGCGTGGGCCCTGCAGGAGCCACGGCTCCTGTGACGGGTCTTCACCGTTAGCAGCCTGAGAGCATGCAGCTGTCACAACCGTTTGTCCCCAAGAAACAGTGAGACTTGTGTGGACAGGTCACCTCAGAATCCAGGCTGCTACCCCCCAGGGGCCCCATGGCACCATCACCCACAGCTGGGCAGGGACGCAGACCCCCGCCCCGACCTGCCATCAGGATCCACATATTAACAGGCCCCTCAGGGATGCCCACACACAGCTGGCTTCAAGATGTGCTCTGGTGGGGAGACAATGTCAGTATCTGGATAAAGTGAGGTCCCAGACCCCGTGGACTGCAGCCCGCCAGGCTCCTCTGTCCGTGGGATTCTCCAGGCAGGAATGCTGGAGTGGGTAGCCATGCCCTTCTCCAGGGGATCTTCCTGACCCAGGGATCGAACCTGGACAGTGCATCTGTTCCTCAGAGACACGGGCCTGGGGGCTGGTCCCGCCCACAGGGACCTGCACACCCTCCCCAGAGGGACTGAGGTCCACTGTCTCTACGGAGCTGGCCAACCAGTCAAGACCAGAGCCTGACCACTGAGTCTCCCGCTCTGCAGCCCACGGTCCCCATCTACACGGCAGCCGCTGGCTAGGACTGTGGGGCAGACGGCATGAGCCAGACCTCAGCACGCGGTCAGAACAGATGGGGCAGGGCGCGGAGACTATAGGGAACCCAGTGCTGACATGGATCGGCTCAGGAACAGGGAGCTGACATACAGTGGGGAAACCTGGAGCAAACTCAGAAACTTCAGGGCAAACCGTGACTTGGAAGCAAGAGACGCAGCTGAAACTGGAAGGAAGGCTGCGTGGGGGGTGGGGGGGGTGTTTTCCCACTGCATTTCCGGGAAGGTTTGCAGGAGTATCTGGTGGATTAAATTACACACACGTAAAAAAATAAAATAAAATAAATAAATTACACACGCGTGTGTCTCACGGATTCTGCAGTCAACCTGAGGCAATTTCCCAAAGGCACCCCCAAGGGCACCACGACTAACAGCCTTGGTGCCAGCGCCTCACGGGCCGCGCCGTCAGAGCCTGGGGGGCAGCCTGGTGGGGGGGCCCCATGGCGAGCAGTGCCCGAGGCCCTCATGTCCTGCCCCCCTGCCTTCTGCCGTCCTGGCTCCTATTTCAGGAATCTGGGGACGACAGATCTGAATCCAGACCCGGCTCCACCGCTGGCTCCGGCCCCCGCCAGAGGGATCCCGTCATCTCCAGAACCCACTCAGCGAGTCCATCAAGTCGGTGATGCCGTCCCACCATCTCATCCTCTGTCGTCCCCTTTTCCTCCCACCTTCAATCTCTCCCAGCATCAGTGTCTTTTCAGATGAGTCAGTTATTTGCATCATGTGGCCAAAGTGTTGGAGTTTCAGCTTCAGCACCTGTCCTTCCAGTAAATACTCAGGACTGATCTCCTTTAGGATGGACACCAGTTGTTCGTTTTTCTCAGCAGCGAATGGGACATTGTTACTTATAATGAGAAATAAACGTTTGGTCTTTGTCCACGGTTCCCAGCACAGAGCTCCTTAAACCCTTTTAATTTCCTGTGATGAGCAGGATGAAGGTGTCTTTCGTCCTGCTGATGAGGTGACTTTGGGAATTCATCCAAGGGGGCAGGGCTGGCTGCCGGAGGAGCCACCCTGTGACCCGCAATTGGAACCTGGGGCCCAGGCCCTGACCACCGCAGAGGGGGAAGGGCTGGAGGTGGAACCAGTCACCTGTGGCCAGTGATGGAGTCAGTCACACCCGTGGAAGGAGTCCTCCAGGGAAGCCCCAGAGGCGGGGCCTGGAGAGTGGCCGGCTGGGGAACCAGAACACGGGCATGTGTGGCCGCGCCTGCCCCGGCCCCTGCAGTCAGGTGATCCTTTGCGTGCTCACCCCATGTGCCTCCTCCTCTGGTTACTGATTCAAACCCTTTGACGTCTTTTGTCATTTTTTTCAGAAATCCCTGCCTTCCATGAGCTCCTCCAGCAAAGCAGGGGAACTGAGCAGGGCGCTGTAGGGACCTGTGATCTCCAGCTGGGGGTGAGGGGAGCACAGGTGATGCTGCAGACCTGTGACTGGGGTCAGGAAGTGGGGTGGTGAGTGGAGGGGGCCGGCCCTGAGGGACTGAGCCCCCAGCTGTGGGATGTGGTGTCCTCTCCAGGCTGAAAGCATGGGGCCTGAGCTGAGCTGAGCTGAGCTGCAGGACAGCCGGTGCTGGAAATGCCCACGGGCTGAAACTGGGTGCAGAATCAGGGACAACCTCGTAAGGGCACTCGTCTATGGTCCAGAACCCCAGCTGGCCCGTGGCTTAGGCTGGAGACAGGCCTGGCTGGGCAGCGCAGGGCCAGGAGCCAGGGAGCCCAGATCCAGGTTCCCACCGCCCAGCCCAGCCGCCCTGGCGAAGTCAAAGGACGGGGCCAGGATGACTCTAAGGGTTCCCTGGAGAACATCTGAAAGCAGCAGAAGAACCACACAGGAAAGGACGACTCGCGGTGTCCCGCGAGAGGCAGGAGACTGCATGGGGTGGGCTGGGCAGGGCCCCCACGTCCAGCTCACACAAGGAGCCCTCAGCAGAGAGAGCTTGGAGAGACAGGCGTGGGATGTGGGAGGGCCCCCCGAGACTCCCAGGGAGCCCCCACCCACGCCACTGGCCCTCAGGAACCTTCTTACCAGCCAACACCACCGCCGTTGTGCAGGGCGACCCAGGTGGCTCCACGGAACGCGTCGCCCACAAAGTTCTGCACGGCCATGTCTGCAGAAAGAGAGCACGGTCAGCCCCGGGCAAGGCGGCCAGCCTGGGCCAGGGTCGGGGGTCAGACGGGAACCAGGGAGGGCGACTGTAGGAATTGCAGACACTGCGTTCTCAGAGCCCAGTGAAGCGGGAGCACCAAACGAGTGCCCGATGCCCACTGCCACCTGCCCAGCACGGGCACAGGTGCAGCACCCCAGAGGCACCGAGGATGGAGGAACTGTCGCTCAAGTGACAAAGAGCATCAGTCCCACCCTTCAGAGAAAGATGCCAGCAGGCGGGGAACAAGCTGCACGCTGCGGACTGCTCCTGGGCATCACTGGGCGAGGCCCCAGGGCAGGCAACCAGACAAGACTCTGCAGGGAGATAGGCACCCGCACAGAGGCGGGAACCGAGCCTCACCACTGTCCAAGGACCTGCTGAAAGAGTCGGAGCCGCCCTGAGACCACTGCCCCAGGCCAGGGACAAAGGGCCTGGCCCCCGGTGGGCTCTTCCTCAAAGCCCCCGCAGAGAAGAGGCAGGGTCCCGGGAATGACTCCACCTCACATGGGGCTGTGAGATGCACCAGAACAAGGCCAAGGAGCTACCCACCCACCCCTGGCTGCCTCCTGAGACATCGGGGCCCTGCCCACACTTCGACCCAAGCCTTGAGAAATTGATTTCAGACATCGGGTCTTCAGAACTTTAGGGAACACGCTCGTGCTGCTTCCAGCCTCTAAGTTAGTGGTCAATTTTTATACTGGTCGAAGAATACCAATGTAAACTACATTAACATCACAGAACATGAGAGCCGGCAGTATCAAGGATAAAAGGGGGCGTCTCTGGTGGTCCTGCAGTTAAGACTCTGCGCTTGCAACACAGGGGGCCCGGGGTGTGATCCCTGGTCGGGGTACTAGGATCCCACGTGTCGCATGAGGCAGCCAAAAAATGTTTTAAAATGAAAAAAGAAAAAGAAAATGAAAAAAGAAATAAAGAGAGTCGTCACAAGATGGTAAAGAGGTCAATTTCCCAAGAAGAGACAATACACATAAACAAGGGCACGCCTGACAACATAGCTTTAAAACACGGCACAGCGGAGGACGACTGTGGAGGGAACAGACAAATGCAGAGTCGGGAACTGCATCACCTCACTCTCGGTCATCTAGGGGACATGTCAGCAGAAGGTCAGCAAGGGTCCTGACCACAGGAGGAGCATTATTAACTGACTTCACCTAGGTGAGATGTAGAGAAAGTCCCTAGCACTTCTCTGGTGGTCGAGTGGTTAAAATGTCACCTTCCAATGAGGGGGTGCAGGTTCCATCCCCAGTTGGGAGCTAAGACCCCCATGTGCCTCACGGTCAAAAAACCAGAACATAAAACAGAAGCAGTGTTGTTACATATTCAATAAAGATGGTCCACATCAAAAAAACCGCTTAAAAATTAAAAAAGAAAATAAGAAAGAACAAGCTCCCGAGTAACAGCAGAATACATGTCCTTCCCAGGTGCGTCAAGACGGACCACCTTCGAGGCCACAACACGACCCTTAACACAAGTGTAAAATAACAGGATGAATACAAAGCAAGCTCTCAGACTATATTGGAATTAACTCAGAAGTCAGTAACAGAAAGATTAACTGAAAAATCTCCCCACATTGGAAATTTAAAAAGATACTTCACAATAATCCATGGTTCTAAGACTATGTACCAAAGGAAATTTTAAAGTATTTTGAACTGAATGAAAGTAAAAATATATTTTGCAAAAATCGGTAAGATTAGAGAGAAATTCATAACATTAAAATATTCTTATTAGAAAAGAAAGCCTTATGAAACTGGAGAAAGAAGAGCAAACTAAACTAAAACAGTAAATAGGAAGAAGGTCATAGTAAAGATAAGACTAGACATCAATCAATTTGAAAGCAAAAAAGTAATAGAAAAAAAATCTAACTAAAAACTTCTCTGAGAAGATCAATAAAATTGAAAAATGTCTAGCCAAGCTGATCAAGGAAAGAGAAAGAAGACAGAAAAGACTAACATCGGGAAAGACAGTGTGAACCCAACAGATATTAGAAAGATAATAAAGGAGTATGATTCTATCCCCATCAGTTTCACAACTTATATGAAGTGGACCTATTCCTCAAAGTGATGTGCACTGGTGTTCCTGGGTGTCCACTCCTTCCCTGGGGATCCCATCCATGACGGAAGGAGCCTCGGGTGCTGGGGACAAGAAAGCCCCCAGGAGCAGAAGGCAGAAACTCTATGTGATGGTAACAGCCCCTCACAGAACCTGGGCTGGGGGAGCTGACATGACTCCCACACTCGAACTCAGCGCATCCTTCACAACAGAGAAGGACCCGCTGTTGGCCCCATGTCACAGACGAGGACCCTGAGGACCCTCTGCAGACCCCTTGGCACGTGATGGGGCCAGCTGTGCCCAGCTTTTGGGCATCCACCAGCCCGGTCCACTGGCTCCCGCTCACATTTACAACTGTGTCCCGTGTCCCAGAGCGGCCTCCGTCGTGGGCTGGTCACCCTGGGCCTTGGCCCCTCAGAAGCCAGCAGCCTTTTCCACAGCACCGTGACAGACTGAATGAACCACTTGATTTTTACATAAAATTCAAATCCAACAGAAACACATCTTAGACGCGGCGTCCTCCTCACCTGCACAGAAGGCAGAGCCGTCGTAAATGTTGGAGGTCTCCCGAAAGGGGCTGTCGGTGCCACTCACGTCATGGTGGTCTCGGCTCAGGACCACCGGTGCCTGCGGTGTGGAAGGCATGAAAGGTCAGCGGCGGTGTCCACTGCCTGGCCCGGGGCAGAGTTCAAGGGTCAGGCCACGTCAGACGCCCTTTGGACGACCCCGGGGAGCAGACCCTCTGCAGGAGGGCGCAGGGGGTTCCCACGCCCCTCGCCCCGGGTGACTGCCCAGAGATGCCCCTTCTGTCCACCCAGAGCCCGTGCGGCCCCAGGTGCTGGCTCAGAGTCACCGCTACCCTGTCCACAGTCACCACGCCCACTTTACGGAGCCCCAATCTCAGGGCTGCAGGGACAGGCCGGGGCTTTGGCGCTCATCGGAGGTCGCAGGAGCTGCCCTGCGCTTCGGCAGGCCGGGCCTGACCCCGCTCTGCACGGGACCCCCAGCCCCGTGCGCTGGCGCCGGGGACACTCACGGCTCCGCCTGCAGCACGGAGCCCAGTCCTGACCCTACGCGCTCTCCTCGCTCACTTCACCCGCGGAGCGCAGCACGCCCACAGCCCGCGGGCCGATGGCCTTGCCCACGCATCCACAGTGTCCCTCCACCTGCACCGGGCGGAACCCTGTCTGCCATGTGCTCTGCCGGGAGACCCGTGTTGGAGCAAGGTCTGCACCGGGGCGGGGCGGGGGGGGGGGCGCTCAGGAAGGAGAAGGCGGAGGGAGAGGATGGGGATGAAGACGCGCCGTACACGCATGCGCCGAGCGAGGTGGGCGGGGCTGACTGGAAGGAGGCGGGAGGAAGGAGAGGCGGAGAGGGAGGTGGGACGAAGAGGCGCCCTGCGCGCATGCGCTGAGCGAGGTGGGCGGGGCTGACCGGAAGGAGGCGGGAGGAAGGAGAGGCGGAGAGGGAGGGGGACGAAGAGGCGCCCTGCGCGCATGAGCTGAGCGAGGTGGGCGGGGCTGACCGGAAGGAGGGAGGAGGAAGGAGGAGGCGGAGAGGGAGGGGGACGAAGCGCCGAAGCAGTAGCGCCCACAGCTGTACAGCCCACAGCTGTAGCGCCATGTGCGCATGCGCCGAGCGAGGTGGGCGGGGCTGACCGCTAGGGAGACGGAGAAAGGCGAGTTGCCGCGATGTGAAAGGGACAGTTCAACAAAGACAGCCTGAAACACTGGAGGGGAAGCTACGCTTTGAGGTTACAAGTCTCAGAGATGGCCCCTGACTGCCCAGAGTCTCACGGCAGGGCCCACAGCAGAGCCCGGGCTTGAGGGCTGGCCTGGCGGGGCGCCCACCTTGAGCTCCCCACGGGCGATGGCTTGGTTGAAGGCCATGGCGATGGCCACACGGCCTTTTTGGTCCGAGTACAGGATCCTGGCCTGGGAGCCCACCACCTGTGGCGAGAAGGGTGATGCTCAGGAGACACGCCCCCAGCCGCTGGACGGCAGTCGCGGGAGCCCAGCCCCATGCCCGGCCCGCGTGTCTAGTGCAGTCTGGGGGCGTCTCGTGCAGATATCCCTCCTGACCAGTCACCTCAGGGCTAGCTCCAGGGGCTCCAGGCTGACCGACTCTCTCCTGGGAGGTGACCTACTGTGCGTCTCCGTCAGGCCCCGCCCCCATCTCCACCTCCTGCCCCACCCCCCCCAGGCCCAGGTCTTCAAATCCAGCGGCGATCGCCGTGGACATCTCAGGCACTGGGTGGTTGGCATGAGGGGTTCCGCGGAGAAACACACGTGCAACCACTGGTACAGGCGGCGGCCGCAGTCTGGGTGGATGGGGTTGGACTGGGAAGCCCAGGAACGGGGGCCACTGCTCGGGGCAGGTGCGGCCGAACCCCAGGCCAAGGACCCACTGGTGCAGACGCGGCAGCGTCCAGCCATCAGAACCAAACGCCCGTCTTTTGTTTGGTCTCGGCGCATCCGGCCGGCTGCCTCCCCAGGCCTGTGCACTGGCTGGTCCCTCTGCTTCCCAACTGTCACCCCCCCGACCCAGGCCCGCTTAGGCCTGAACTTGCAAGTCAGCTCCTCAGAGACACCCTTCTGCTACACCGCCAGCACCCCCCACCCCCAACTCCCTGGGTCATCTGATCTGTGGTCACGCTCACAGGCACAGAAACACCCATCTGCCCTGCCCTGGCCCCGCAGAGGTCCTGCTCCAAGCCCCGCACCACAGCCAGGGGCTGTTCCACCTCCAGTATCTCCACTGTGCAGATGGGAGAGGAGGCCTAGAGAGGCCAAGCCACTCACCCCAGGTCACACAGCTGAGAAGTCAGGAGGTCTGGCTTCAGGGACCTGCCTGGCCATGATGGGAGGAAGGACCTACCTGACCCAGGTCGCTGCCCCAGAGTCCAGGCCACCTTCTGAAAGGCTTCTCTGTACAGTGCCCCTGGGCGAGGTGGCCAGTAGGGACTCCCCAAGCTGTCCAGATAGTGAGCAGCATCTCACCTGGGGCAAGGTCCACACCGCCCCACCCCCACCCCCCAGCTGGAGCCTCACCAGCTGGTGCTTGGCAGCCTCCTGGATCCAGCGGATGTTGTCCACATACTGGAGCTTCACAGCCGGGGTCACTGCAGGCAGGGGAGGGGGTGTCAAAGGTACCAGAGCCCCTGCCCCATGGTGGGGGCACACACTCCCGCTGCAAGGCCGCTGGGCTAAGGCACCCATCTGCACCCACCACTGGACCCCGAGCAGGGTCGGGATGCCCCCACCCCCAGCTCCCCACCAGCCCATCTGACTTCCGGCAATGGCAATGCCAGCAATAGGTCGAGTCAGCACTCGACCCGCAGCGAATATCTAAGGAGCATCTGCTACGTGCCAGGCTCCAGAGCCAAGACTACTGCAGGCCAAGAAGGAAACAAGTGCAGTTGAGACTGGGGTGGGGGGTCAGGGGACCAGGGGCCTCTCTGGGGAGGTGACACTCAAGGCAAGTCCTAGATGCTGAAGAGGAGCCAGCTATGTGGAATTGAGGGAACAGCATTTTGCAGAGGGGGCATCGAGTACAGAGGCACTGAGGACTCTCGAGGTAGGACAGGCAGGCAGTTAAGAGTGGAGGGCTGGAGAAGGGGGGTCCGCCAAGGTGCTCGTGGGAACAGAATACTAAATCTGCAGGAATTCTGTGAGCCTGTGGTTTACAGATGTCTATAAAGTTTCAGTCAAATAAACTGAAAAAATTGTATTAAAAATGAAGTTAATGTTCCCACATCACTTAGTGACGTTCCTGCTCCTTACTAGGAGTTGTGCCCCGAGGTTTTCTGGCTGGTGGACACCCTGCTCCCGCTCCATGCGGAGCCTCGCTTGCTTGAAATCGCCCCTGGAGGGTGGTTACGGTGGGAACACCAGCAGTCACCTGGCAGGTTGAGGGTCTGCAGCTGTACAAACATCCAGAAGCTGGAGGAGGCTCCACCCAGATCACAAAGGTGTGATCACTCACCTAGAGCCAGACATCCTGGAATGTGAAGTCAAGTGGGCCTTAGAAAGCATCACTACAAACAAAGCTAGTGGAGGTGATGGAATTCCAGTTGAGCTATTTCAAATCCTAAAAGATGATGCTGTGGAAGTGCTGCACTCAATATGCCAGCAAATTTGGAAAACTCAGCAGTGGCCCAAGGACTGGAAAAAGTCAGTTTTCATTCCAATCCCAAAGAAAGACAATGCCAAAGAATGTTCAAACTATCACACAATTGCACTCATCTCACATGCTAGCAAAGTAATGATCAAAATTCTCCAAGCCAGGCTTCAACAGTACGTGAACCATGAACTTCCAGATGTTCAAGCTGGATTTAGAAAAGCCAGAGGAACCAGAGATCAAATTGCCAACATCAGCTGGATCATCAAAAAAGCAAGAGTTCCAGAAAGAAAAACATCTTCTTCTGCTTTATTGACTAGGCCAAAGCCTTTGACTGTGTGGATCACAACAAACTGTGGAGCATTCTTCAAGAGATGGGAATACCAGACCACCTTACCTGCCTCCTGAGAAATCTGTAGAAGCAACAGTTAGAACTGGACATGGGACAACAGACTGGTTCAAAATTGGGCAAGGAGTGCATCAAGGCTGTATATTGTCACCCTATTTATTTAACTTATATGCAGAGTACATCACGAGAAATACTGGGCTGGATGAAGCACAAGCTGGAATTAAGATTGCCAGGAGAAATATCAATAACCTCAGATATGCAGATGACACCACCCTTATGGCAGAAAGCGAAGAAGAACTAAAGAGCCTCTTGATGAAAGTGAAAGAGAACAGTGAAAAAGTTGGCTTAAAACTCAACATTCAGAAAACTAAGATCACGGCATCCAGGTCTATCACTTCATGGCAAACAGATGGGGAAACAATGGAAACAGAGACTTTATTTTGGGGGGCTCCAAAATCATTGCAGATGGTGATTGCAGCCAAGAAATTGAAAGACACTAGCTCCTTGGAAGAAAAGCTATGACCAACTTAGACGACGTATTAAAGAGACATTACTTTGCCAACAAAGGTCCATCTAGCAAAGCTATGGTTTTTCCAGTAGTCGTGTATGGATGTGAGAGTTGGACCATAAAGAAAGCTGAGCGCTGAAGAATGGATGCTTTTGAACTGTGGTGTTGGAGAAGACTCTTGAGAGTCCCTTGGACTGCAAGGAGATCCAACCAGTCCATCCTAAAGGAAATCAGTCCTGAATATTCATTGGATGGACTGATGCTGAAGCTGAAACTCCTTTGGCCACCTGATGCGAAGAGCTGAGTCACTGGAAAAGACCCTGATGCTGGGAAAGACTGAAGGCGGGAGGAGAAGGGGACGACAGAGGATGAGACGGTTAGATGGCATCACTGCCTCGATGGACATGAGTTCGAGCAAGCTCCGGGAGTTGGTGATGGACAGGGAGGCCTGGTGTGCCGCAGTCCATGGGTTCGCAAAGAGCTGGACACGACTGAGCAACTGAGCAGAACTGAACTGCCTCAGTTTTCTCCCGAGCCAGGAGGGGTGACTCCGCCCACAAGGTGGCCCCGCCCACAAGGTGGCCCCACCCATCAGGCTCTCCTCCTGGGTCCCCTGACCCTAAGCCCCTGCCACTCATCTCAGTCAACCCAGATGTGGGCGGCAGGGTGAAACTGGGCCTGGAGGACTTACAATAAACTGCAAAGGCTGACCCACTACCAACAAGAGAAGGCTGCCTGGGCCCAGGGAGAAGCCGCAGAGCAACGGGGCAGGCGCTGTGACAGGCAGGGGGCCGGGGAGGTGCCATAAAGTAACTGGGTCCTCTTGCCGCGTCCACTATACAAGGAGGGTCGGCGGCTGGGCCAGGGCCACCCACGGGGGGAGCAGAGCCACGCTGTGTCCACAGACAGCCTGGGGCAGCTCTGACGTGGACACATTGGAGCAGCCTGGACACGTGGAGGGGGCGGCACAGGTCAGCGCAGGGCTGGCTACAGGAGCCCGAGCACCGTCCACAGGCGACCCCGGAGAATGTGCCCTGTGCCCACGGGGCCGGGGGGGGGGGGACCCTGCGTCCAGGCTCCGGGCACTGCCAGGCAGGGGGGCCACCCGCACACCAGCATCTGCAGCCTCACCTCCGCCAGCAACAATCCCCTCCAACGCAGACGTGGCCAGCCGATCTGTGACCGCCAGGTCCAGGGGGTCCCCCGAGGTGCACACCCAGCGGAAAGGCCCAAAGCCCTGGGAGAATATGTCCCTGCAAAGGCAGACGGCTCGTCACCGGGGGGTGGGTGGGGGTGGCTTTCGGGCTAGCCACAGCCCCAGGAGCTGGGATCGGCACGGTTCAAGGTCAGGGAGGCCGCAGATGCTCCAGAACTGACGGGGTGAAGGCTGTGCAGGAAGTACGGGGGCCTGTGTCGTGAGTCAGAGCGTCGGCGACCAGCAAGGTTGCCGGAAGCCTCTCAACCAGCACGTGCAGCGGTCCCGCCCTGCCCGCCCCCTGCAGCGGTCCCGCCCTGCCCGCGCCCTCCATCACCACAGCGTCCCTCCCAGAGCTGCAGCTTCTCTGGCTGCAGAAGCAGGGAGCTGGGACACAGACAGGCAGAGCTTCCCTGAACCGCAGTTAGAGACCACCCGAAAAACCAGGTGGGAGTGCACAATAAATAGAAACTCGGCCCGTTTGCTGGGACCTTCGAGGGGGCTCCAGGCAGAGGGGCGCAGGCCCTCCCTAGGCTTCGCGCCCACCCAACCTCTGCTGGGCTCCCTTCCTGTTGCCCCTGGGGACCCCCCCCCCCCCAGTCTGTGGTCGAGGCCCCACTCTGGCCCTCTCCCCTCCCACAATGAACCTGAGAAGGGTGCTGGCCTCTCTCATCCGCTCCCCTGCCCCCGCCGGGGTCGGCTCTGCTGCACACCCGGGGCCTCCCGCCCCACCCAGCTGCCCCGGCGCGGACTCCACCCTGTCTTCGCCCTGCAGCAGCTGCCCTGTTCCCGCTAGTTCAGGCCCCCGTCGGCCAGGAAGGCGCAAGGGCTGCAGGGACGGGGCCCTTGGCCACCCGCTCGGGGCTGGAGCGCCCCCGAGGGTTGCGCAGCTCCTCGGCCACAGCGTCCAGGGCCTGGTGGGGGTCAGCCCTGAGCGCCCGGAGGTTGGGGTGCTCTCCGGAGGTGACCTCAGGCACGGCCCCCAACCCCTGTTCTCTCCCTGAGACTCTGCACAGACTCTCACGTTTTCAGCTCTTCTCCCACTGCCCGCTAGGGTGGAAACCCCACAACCGGGGCCGTGGCCACCTGGGACCAAGCGTAGGTCTCAGCAGGCGGCTTGAGCAGTGTGAGCATGTCTGCGGACCTGCGTGTATAAGGACTGACGCTGGGAGCGCCCCCACTCACCCCATGATGTGCTGCACGTAGGAGGGGTAGCGGAACTCTGTCCTGTTGGTGCCCGGCTTCCCCACGTCGGCCCCTGTGCGCACAGATGGGTCCAGAGTCACTGGGAGAGACCGAGGCCCTGCGAGGTGGAGGCCTGGCAGGGCCACCCCCAAAAGGCATGCCAGGACCCGTCCTGCTGGTTGCAGCGGCGGCCGGCCAGGCCTGCAGCGAGGCGAGTGTGCCCGGGCCCCCTCCTGCCTCCCTCACCAGCTCTCTGGGCTTCCAGGAGGAAGGCGTTGCCATAGTCCCAAAAGAAGAAATGCTCCCGGGCCAGCCTGTTGATAGCTGAGACGTGCCTCCGCAGGCTGCAAAGGAGCGGTCAGCAGTCAGCGCAAGCGCCAGCACCACTGCCCGCCGACGCCTCCGCTCTCGACTCTGCCCTCTGCGGACTCCTCCCCATGGGACTCCTCCCCTCCTGACTCCACCCCTTCGGACTCCTCCCCTCCGGACTCCACCCCATTGGACTCCTCCCCTTCTGACTCCACTCCTCCTGACCCCACCCGACTCCTCCCCTGCTGACCCCACCCCTGCCTGCTCCACCTCCAGCACCTCCCACTGGGAAGCCCCCCACCCCTGGGGTTCCTCAGAGTCTCTCTCCCTTCAGGGAAGACCCTGCAGGCAGTCACTCAACTAGTGCCTACAGGTCCCAGCCAGCCGGGCACGGGGCCCAGGCTCCGTGCTGAACAAGCAATGACCTCTTCTGGAAGCGCCTCGGGCTCCCCCTACCAGCATCTACTCAGCACCCAGAGGTGCTGGAAGCTGCCCCCAGTGTTTTGCACCCCAGTCTATCCCCAACATCCCCATGGAACAACGCACTCATGACCCTGTCTGACAGAGGAGGGGACAGAGGCGCAGAGAGGTTAAGGGTCTTGCACAAGGCCACACAGCTGGTGGTGGGAGAACCAGGCAGAGGACGGAGCCACCCTATCCAAAGCCCCAGCAGGCGGTGTGCGCCCCCACCCCTCGCGCGGGCAGCCCGGGCCCACATCACCTCTCCTGGACCAGGCCTTTGAAGGCAGTGGGGTCAGAGGCCATGAGGCTCTGGGCCTCTGCGAAGCCCAGCTGCACAGGGTAGTAGCCACCATTGAACGGGTTGTGGCAGGACGTCTGGTCAGACCCCAGGTCCACCAGGAGTTCCCCCGTGGTGTCCAGTTCATGGACCAGGCGCTCCCTGCGGGGAGACGGCCGGTCAGGGCGGGTACTGCCAGCGCCCGAGCTCAGGGTCCATCCAGGAGGGCACACAGTATTCCTGGCCTACAGGCCCCGTAGCCAGGCATGGGGCTCATCTGCACCCCGTGGCCAGGGTGGGGGGTCTGCCGTGAGCTCTGCCAGGGCCATGACAGCCAGGAGCGCCGGGCCAGCATCGGGACTGCGGCCAAGGGCTCACTGGGGGTCCTCAAGGCAGCCAGCTCCCCACTCACCAGAGGTCCACCACGTTGCCATGGTAACCAAGACTGAGCACCTCCTTCCTCTTCCTCGCTTCCCTGCAAGGGGCAGGAGCAGGACAGGCGGCCCCGTCACTCCTGCCCAGGGCAACACCCCAACATCCCGCACCCCAGTGCCCAGCTGGTGAGGACACAGAGGCCCGGGAGGCACCCAGAGCACCGCATGAGTGTGTGGCTGGGGACCCATGAGGCCCCCGGCCGAGCGGCACAGCGGGCCGGGGGGCCCTCACTGAGGACTGGCTGACAAAGGTGCAGCCCCGGCCTGCTGTCTGGGGGAAAAGGAGACCTGAATACACGAAAGCGGCTGCGGAAGCGTCTGTTACTCTGATTTGGACTTGTGTGTGTGTTTCTGTGTGTGACTGTCGGAGTTAAGTGCCCAACCTTTGTGTGAGTGACAAAAATTCAGAGATGACAGAAACGGCACAGTGGTTGGACATGTGTGAGCATGTGCGTGCCCATGAGCATGCAAGTGTGTGTGTGTGTGTGTGTGTGTGTGTGTGTGTGTGCAAGTGCATGTGTGTGCACCTGTGTTCCAGATGCACCCACAGGGTCATGGCCAGATCAGGTTAAGACCCTCCCTGCCACACAAGGAGTTTAGAATTTCTCCAGTAATTAATGCAGTGTTTTCAGCAAGTTTTCAAAGATCTGTGTCAAAAGAGTCTCCAGTCTCAGTAATGGGAGTATTTCTTAAAAAGTGTCACCTAAGTCCCCTTGCGCCCCTGGGCAGGTCTCATCACAGCAGGTGAAGCCCTCTGTGCCAAGGCGAACTCCCCCCACAGGAGGTGCTCAGCTCCGCAGAGCAATCAGCTGAGAGAATGCTTCAAAGATAGCATCTGAGGAGCGGCCTCCTGGTGGCCCTGCCTGTCCCCATTGAGAAATCTCAGCAGACGGCACACAGCTGGGAAGGGTCCCGGGACCCTGCACCAGCCTTGGTCCCCGTGGGGAGGAGCCGCAGGTCCAAACGGATCCTGTGGAGGTTCAGCAGCTCCGAGCAGCGCCTCCCGTGTGCCAGGCTCTGGGCTGGGCACTGAGGCACAGAAGGGAGAAAAGTAAGACGTGGTCTTTGCCCAACCGTAGCTGAGCGAGGGGTCACCCGCAGGATGACGGATGTCCGTGAGACCGCGTGTGTGGGCAGCACAGACGCACCGGGCCACTCCACACTCCCAGGAGCCAAGCATTCCCAGCCCACTCTCCCCCACGCCAAGCCTCGCACCTGAGTCTTTCGATGCAGCGGTCCAAGCTGTCGGTCACTTCCATCAGCCAGCCTTGCCGGTGGCGTTTCATGAGGGCCGCGCCATCCACCTGGGGCCGCAGGGCAGGGGTGAAGATCACCCCCTTCCCAACAGGGCGGGGCGACCCTACGAGCTGCTGTGAGCCGCCTCCTGCCTCCACGTCAACAAACCCGGATTTCACTCAGGGAGACGCTCTGCTCCCAGCTAATCCCAACTGCCCTCTCACGCCTTCCCTCCATCCTTGTAGATGACAACATCCATGTGAGCCCGTACTGACCAATGTGGTAAAACGAGTTTCTAAGGCGTTATTTTTCTGCTAGAGCCAGCCATAGCTGGCATTCCCCCTTCTGTCTGCCTTGAATATAGATGAGGGGGCTGGAGCTGGGGAAGCCATTTTGTATCCAGGAGGGAAGCTCAAGAGACTCTAGAGATGTTGGCCCTCGCCCACTCTTCCCCCTGACCTGACAGCTCTGTCCTGATGGCGGGGATCTCTGCTCACTTATTCACAGGTTTACCATCTCCCGGCTGGACCCCAGGGCCCCAGGGCAAGGGAGGCCAGGTCCTGGGAGCGTGGGTCCTGGGAGCGTGGCTCCAGGCCCAGCAGTGATGGGCACTTGGAAGGCAGGGGTGTCTGCCTTGCTGGGATGGGAGGGCAGAGGCAAGAGCAGGGAGGGCAAGGGCGGCAGGGGGGCTCTCGAGGGGGCGGGGGGCTGCCCCTGAGGGCTCACCTCTGCGATCACACCGATGCACCCCACGATCACGGCAGCTTTGGCCTGAGCCCCGCTCATGCCGCCCAGCCCGGAGGTGACGAAGACCTTGCCGGCCAGGTCCTGGAGCCCCAGGTAGCGCCGCCCCGCATTCAGGACGGTGAGCTGTCGGGGAGGAGGAGGGGTCACCACCCTCGCTGGGTCACCACCTCCAGCCCCGCGGCCCCGCGGCCTGCCGCTCACCACTGTGCCGTGGACGATGCCCTGGGGGCCGATGTAGCAGTAACTGCCCGCCGTCATCTGGCCATACCTGCCCGCGGACGCAGGGGTGTGAGCGGGTGCTGGGCGTCTCCCCGCCCCACTCCCCCGGGTCTGCGGCGCCCTGTCGCCCCCACGTGCATCGCGCATTCTCCTTCAACAACCAAAGGAGGCACTGGGAGTCCACCTGCCAAGGCAGGGGCATGGGTCTGATCCCAGGTCCGGCAGGATCGCGCGTGCCTCAGGGCAGGTGAGCCAAAGTGCTCGAGGGCCCGGGAGCTGCACCCACCCGGGCCCGCGTGCCCCAGAACCACCACACAAGCAATCCCTGCTCATGACAACTGGAGGAAGCCCGCACACAGCAACACACCCACACAGCCAAAGATGAGTTCATTAATTAATCAAAACAGAAACCTGCAGAAAAGGTCAGTCCCCTAGTTTCTGGCACAGTCGGGGCACAGCGCTCGAGGGGTCGCTGTTATTTACATAAAGGGCCCATTCCGATGACCAGGCCGGCGGGGGCATCTCCACATGTCAGCACCCGAGGTGAGCCCCATGGCAGGCTGCAGGAGCCCCTCTCCCTGCCGGTCAGCGGGCGGCTCGGCGGGCCACAGAACAAGGCTCCCGGGAGCAAGCCCCCGGCCTGCTGAGCCCTCTATGCTAGATCCGGGGAAGGAGGCGCCCACGTGCGCCACGTGGTGGCCATTCAGCACTGGCATCTTTGGCCACATGATGGGAGGTGAGAGTGTCTGCGCTCCCCAGTGACTGTGAGGACCCGGTCCACCAGCCCCCAGCAGCCTCCCCGGCCCCCTCCCTCCTCTGGATTGAGGGCGGATCCTGGATCTCACACATCCAAACTCCGAGCCAATCCCAGAACTTGGGCCAAGCACAGGGCCTCTGGGAACCTCTGCTTCCTCTTCTGATAAATGGGGCATAGTTATCCTTGCCATGCAACCTTGTGTGAATAGGACGATTGTGCCAACACAATACCCACCCACCAGGGAAGCGGTAAAGCCCGCCATGGGGCATGCTCCCCCAGGGCCGTGCTCCCCGGGGCCCCATCCACTCCCGCGGTGTCCCTTCATTTGCACACAGCTCAGGGGCCAGAGCCATCACCACGCCCCCTTTGCAGCTAGGACCTGAGTCCTTGCAAAAGAAAGTGAAGTCGCTCAGTCGAGTCCGACGCTTTGCGACCCCGTGGAAGGTAGCCTACCAGGCTCCGCCGTCCATGGGATTTTCCAGGCAAGAATACTGGAGTGGGCTGCCATTTCCTTCTCCAGGGGATCTTCCCAACCCCGGGATCGAACCCGGGTCTCCTGCATTGCAGACAGACACTTTATCGTCTGAGCCACCAGGGAAGCCCCCTTGCAAAAAGTAGGATTCAAATTGCACATTCGCTCACTCACACATATATGAAAATTGCAGGGACATCCATGAAAACGAGAAAGAAATGTGTAAATACGGAATCTCGCTACAGAGCTTTGATGGTGAGGGCTTTTCAGAGCTGAAGTCACCATCTCTGTGCCGTTTTAACCACAGGACCTGGCCAAGGCTACAGCATGAACCACAGCACTTACATGGTTACCCCCATGGCAAAGAGCTTCTCATACTCCGTCCTGGAGGAGTAGTTGGGAATAACCTGCAAGAGAGGGTTGGGCAGAGGGCTGGGGGCCACGCCCTGGCTTTCGGGGGCGACGGCTTGGCAGGTGGGTGGTGGCTGGGCCTCCCCGCGGCCCCGGGACCCACCATCCCATTGGTGATGACCAGCCTGGGGGCCTCGGGGCTGCTGGGAAAAAGGCCAAGCGGGTGTCCGCTGTACATGACCAGTGTCTGCTCCTCGGTCATCTGGGCCAGGTAGGACATTGTCAGCCAGAACTGCCAGAGAACGAGGCACAGGGGTGGTGAGGGGGGTCCCCACACTGGCCCCAAGTCCCCCCACGGGGCCCCCCACTCCCCTCCAGCGGCCCCACCGCAGGACCTCTGACCTCTGGGATCTCGGGCATCAGGGAGGCAGAGCTTGAGCCCCAGGGCCAGTCTGCCAGGTGTTTCCAGGCCGGAGGCCAGGGCAGAGGTAGGTGGTGGACAGGCCTATGGTGGGCCCGCCCCTGCCTGCCCACACAGCCCGGGGCCCATACCTGCGCCCAGTTGCTGAACACCTGCCCATTTCCTCCGTAGGTCACGAGCTCCTGGGGAAACTGTGGAAGACGTGGGGCCGCCTGAGATGGGGGCATGGGGAAGGAGGCCTGCAGCTTGGCTGGGCTCAGGGGTCATGGCCCCCCAAGTGGCCGATGGCCCTTGGAGGAGGAGTGGGGGGCTGGGGGGTGACCCAGTCAGGGCTCAGCAGAGTGCTCACATCCTGGGACCCTCCTGCCATCAAGTAAACTCTCAGGTCCCCCTGAAGGCTGTCCTCTCTCAAATACGGGTGCTGCAGGACAGGCTGGCATGCAAGGACGCCAGGACAGGCACATGTGGCTAGACCCGCGTGGACCAGCACGGCCACAGGCTGCTGTCAGCAGCCTTCGTGCCTTGAGCCAGGGCCTGCATGACAAGCTCTAGGCATGACACCCACTGCTGGTTTCAAAGACTTGGTAGGAAAAAAAAAAACGCTATAAAATATCCTGATTTTATATGATTACATGTTGTGATATTTTGGATATACTGCAACCAACCACAGTATTCAGCCTGTTCCTTTTCAGTTTTCACGTGGCCACCTACTCCCGTGTTCTGGCCTGGAGAATTTCATGAGGAGCCTGGCGGGCTGCAGTCCAGGGGGTCACAGAGAGTCGGACGCATCAGATGCAAAGTGACACCTTCTGAGGCGGCTGTCATGGTGCCGGTGCCTGGAGGCGGTGGCCAAGCGGGGGCGCCCGAGAGGCGGCGACGAGCCCTCCCTGCACTGGCTTTGCAGCTTCCCTCATAGCTCGGTGGGTAAAGAATCCGCCTGCGATGCGGGAGACCCGGGTTCGATCCCTGGGTCGGGAAGACCCCCTGGAGAAGGGACAGGCTACCCACTCCAGTGTTCTGGCCTGGAGAATTTGGGGTCGCAAACATCTGGACAGGACTCAGCAACTTGCGTCTACATCGCGTCTGTCGCTGCTTCCAAGTAGAAAGCTCGCGGGTGTTGCCAGTGCTCACGTTGGTTTCCAGCTGCCGACCCCGCCCGCACTTCCGGGCCGTTACCTGTGCCACAGCCGGGTCCAGGTTGTTCATGATCATTAGCATGATGGCTGCAGCCGCCCTCGTCCGGCAGGGGTACCGTTCCACTGGGTAGGCCCTGCAAGGGGTCCAGCTGCCAGGCCAGTCGAGGGGCAGGCGCCTGGAAGCTCGGGTCCCGCCTCGTCCCGGCCCGGCCCCTGGCCCTGCCGGCGTGGACGGCCAGCCCCGGCATCAGCAGAAGGCGCCCCCACTAGGAGCTCCCACCAGCAGGAGGTGCTCTCGGCCGGCCCCTCCCCACCACTGGACAGGCTCCAGCCCAGAGGAGGCGCACTTCACAGCAAGGCCTCTGCTCCAGGGGGCCAAGCCGAGCCTGCGGCACTCACCTCATCTCCAGGTCGGGGCAAAAGCGGTACATGTAGATGTGGCCGTAGAGCCGCAGCTCCTGGGCAAACTCGGGGGCCAGCACCTCCTGGACATCCGGGGGGAAGTAGCGGAGGGCGTTCTTCAGCGCCAGCTGGCGGGGCATCAGTTGGGGGGAGTGGTGAGGGCGGCAGAGTGTGTGGGCTCCAGGCCAAGCTCTGCCCTCCTGGATGTGCCTCTGCTCCACTCAAGAGACCCAGGGCCCCGAGACTGCCCATTTCTCACCCCAGGCCCGCTACCCTGTCACCTCCTGCAGGAAGCCTTCCCTGATTGCCCTCTGGTTCTCTGTCAGCAGCCTTCCAGTTCCTCCCTCTGCATGCTCACTGGGCACCAGGCTGCTTGAGAGGGACATGGCCTGTGGCCTGGGCTACAGTGGGAGGTGCTGCCTGCCTCCCTGCATGTCCTCCCCTCCCCAGGCTGAGCATCTCTGCATGCTCCAGGGTGGGTTTGTCCCCTTGGTTCTCAGTCTCCCCTGGGCTCAAGGAGGGTGGGGGGTCCCACCACACCCCCCTCCCCCATGCTCTCCCTCCCAGCACCCAGGAGGAGCCTGCAGACCGGGAGTGGGGTGACTCCCGGATGTCAGGGGTGGACACTGAGGCCATGCGTTCAACCAGCCAACCCTGCAGAACAAACTCCTTTAGGGGGCGTGATAAGGAGCTGGTGTGAAAGTATTCATTCAACACACACTCGAGCCTCAGACAGGCTCTAAAAGGCGATGGCAGAGGCGGCCGGAGAGAAGCCTGCAGCCTGGCCTGGGCCCTGAGGCACCAGCTCGCGTGCAGGGGAGAGGGCCGGCCCCGGAGACAGAGAGCGCCGGGGGCTGAGGACAGAGGCCGGCGGGGGGCGGGGGGACAGCCTGACCTGTGCGCCCCAAGTCCAGCACCGCACATCAAGGGTGCCCCTGGGGGCCGAGGGGTGCGTGGGGTGGGCGGGGGAAGGATGATTCTGGAAGGAGTCGAGGGCGAGAGGGCAGCGGGGAAACCCCAGCTCAGGAGTGAGGGGACTTGAAAGGTTTGCACGGCAAGTGCCTGGGTGACTTCAACGTGGAATAAAAGCACATGGTTCCTGCTCCCTGGGGAAAAGCGATCAGAAATGTGTGTGTCTCCCTCGCAAAAGGTGGCTGGGAATCTGCCCACAGGGGGCTCCCAGGCTCACCCAGAGGGTCAGGCGCATTGGGTGGGCCTACCCTCAGGGTCTCTGAGTCTAGTTTCTGGCACGAGGGAGCCACTATAGGAGGGCCTGTGCAAGTTACATGCAGCGACGGGGCGGGAGGGGCACGGGGGGTGCAGGGGTTAGGGTTAGAGGGCAGGCGGGGCCCGGCGTGAGCTGGAGGTCAAGTCCTTCAAGGTCATGTCAGGCCCACGACACAGAGACTGCGTGTTTTCTTTTTTTTAAATCAGTGAACAGCTTGTAATCAGAGCTTGCAAGTGAAAACAAACATTGACAGATGAGTTTCAAAAAGAGTTTGAGTTTCAAAAGAGTTTCAAAAGCAACACGTAACAGGCACACACAATCACCCTCCCCGGTAGGGGTTGATCTTACACGCGGGCCGGAACACATCCCGCCGGACTCCGGCTCCCTCTGTTTCATTTTCTAACGATCTGATAGACTGGGCCTTGTCTGAGCCCCGCACCCCTGGAGCCCAGCCCCATGGGGTCCTCACCAGAACTGGGCAAAACTGAGGCCAGACCCGCCAGGTCCAGATTGTGGGTCAGGCTCTTCCCAGCAGTGCAGGGGGGGCTCTCCAGAGATTGTGCCTCGGGTCCCAGACCTCTGCACCCCAGTCTATATCCGCACACGTAACTCTCTGATCCCTGCACCTCAGTCTGTATCCGCACACGCACCTCTCTGATGCCTGCACCCCAGTCTGTCTCCACAGGTCCCCGACCCGCACACGCACCTCCCTGAGCTGCCGTCTCCTCTTTCGGAAGACAAGCGGACGGCACTCCTTCACACGGCTGCCTCGGGGCCCGGCCGAGTGGACGTGGTCAGCGCCTGGCACGCATGGGCTGCACAGGGCCAGCGGCCGGAACGACCGTCTCCACACTTATGGCTTCCACGCAGGGCATCTGTCTGCCCCCAGCTTCGTGTGGGCCTGGCTCTCTGTGGGCAGCGGGCTGGGCAGCAGGCCAGCCCCTGCCCGACGCAGTGCCTAGAGGTGGCATTCAGCCTCTCTGTGACCAGGCCAGGCCTGGCTTCCCAGGTCCACACCCAGCTCGGGCCTACACAGGGCTCTTCCACCCCAGTTTACTCTGCACAGACCCGTCTCCACGTGGTCACTCACGGCCTGCAGAATGGCCTCCCGCTCAGATTCCCCAGTCTGGGAAACTTGCCCCTGGCGCCAAGACCACCTCCTCCAAGAAGCCTTCCTCGGTTTCTCCTGCCCGCTGAGCTCTTTCAGGGTGTTGGCTCGGCACACACTCCTGTTTGCTCATTGAACAAACGACTCTGGCGTCACCGAAGACCCAGAAGTGAGCCCCACTGAGCCTCACTCTCCAGGAGCTGCGGGCAGTGTGTCTGCAGTGGTGGGAGGTCCAGCACAGCCCCCTGAGGGTGGGGTATAGTTTGGGGAGTGGTCACCAAGAGCAGCTGCATGTGGGGAGGGGTGGGGATGCCGGGGACGATTCTAACAGATGTGACAGGAATCTTCCTCCACACCACAGCCGACCACACTCTGCAGGCAAACAGAAATCTACTTACAGAAGCTCCAGGACTTTGGCCACCTGATGCGGAGAGCTGAGTCACTGGAAAAGACCCTGATGCTAGGGAAGATTGAAGGCGGAGGAAAAGGGGATGACAGAGGATGAGATGGGTGGATGGTATCACGGATTCAATGAAGCTGAGTTTGAGTAAACTCTGGGAATTGGTGATGGACAGGGAGGCCTGACGTGCTGCGGTCTATGGGGTCACAAAGAGTCGGACACGACTGAGTGACTCAACAACAACTAGTCACAAAAGAACTAAGCGGGGAGCACGCTTTCGTTCATCCAAACTTCAACAACACACTGATGAGGAACAGCCTCAAAAGAAACCAGCCTGTGTGGACAGCTCCCACTTAGAGATTTAAGAAGGACACACACACAATCTTGTGTGCACCACAATGTGTGTGGAAGGAGACACCAAAAATTAAAGAATGTTATAACACGTGACACATCTCTCTTAGGACTACCTTTAAAAGCTGATGTTGACATTCAAAGGGACATTTAGATAAAACAGAAAAGCAGCCCCGGGAAAGTGTGAAGGTGGTGGCTGAGGACGCTGTGCCAGGTTTGGGGTGGTCCAGGAGATGCCTGGGGGTCCTCCCGCAGGCACCCCCCGGGACTGGACATGTGGCTCCTCCAGGGCCCTCCTCTGCCCCGACCCCGCTGGAGGCCCTCAGTTCAGTCCCGCTGGGGCGCTGTCGGTCAGGGTCCCCCCAGACCCCGGCCACAAGCTGAGGGCTCGGGCCCACGAGACACCCCCACTTCAGTCCCTGATCGCACACCCCGGTCATCACCTATACTCGTGAGCAACCAGTAAGAACTGGGGGGTCCCAGCCCCTCGAGTTTGGTAATCTGCTAGCACAGCCCCTAGAACTCAGGACAAACTCTCCTTGGTTTTTGTACTGAAAGGACCTGAAGAAGGGTGAGCTGATGAGCAGGAACCCAGGGTGTGGGGGGGCTCCCAGGTGTGCCCACCACCCCAGCACCTGCTCCCTTTCAGACCCGGACACGCCGACCCTGGGGAGCGGCCTTGCAGTCCTTCGCAAGGAAGAGTCTGTCGCAAGGACTCATTCCCTCGTTCTCTGGCCTCCAGCCCTCTCTGGTGGATGGGGGTGGGGCCGAAAGGCCCAACGTGTAATCAGGGCTTGGACCCCGTGACCAGCCCCACCAGCAGCCCCCACTGCCCAGGGAACTGAAGTTGATTTAGGAGCTCGGTGTCAAAGACCGGGTCAAAGAGCAAACGCCAGCAGGAAGGAGGAGGTGCAGGGATCCACCTGCCCCTTCCTTCCTGGTCCCCAGGACCCCTGCCCCCACCCCCAGGTCCCAGGCCATCGGGTGCTCCTGGGAGGAGCGGGCGGCAGGCCCCCTGGGCCCTGGTGGCCCAAGGTCGAGGTGATGGCGCCCATCCGTGACCTCGAGCCTCAGGGACCCTCAGTCAGTGGGGGCCAGAGGCCGACGCCCCCCGGGCAGCCGGGAGGAGGGAGGCGGGTGTGATGGAGGCTGGAACGGGGGTGCCCAGCCTGTGGCCACCCTCACCGGGAACCCCGAAGGCCAGGGTGGTGGGTGGCAGCTGGTGGGCAAAGCCCTCCCAGAACTCCCAGAAGGCGAGCAGCCCTGCAGGGCGGGGGGGCTCAGCCTCTCACCTGCTCCTCAGTGGGGCTGAGGCCGGGGGTCCTGACCGGGGCGTGGGGCACCCCGGCCCACCGGCCCCGGTTCTCCGGGAGGGGCCGCAGGGGCAGGCCGGAGCATAGCGCCTGGAGGCTGCACATGGCTGGCGGAGGCTGGGGTGGAGGCCCGCTGTGTGTGAAGGCTGCAGAGAGACCGGGTGTTCTATGCGGCTGGGCGGGGCCCTCGGGCCGCAGGCCCACCCCCTGTGGCCTTCTCTGGGCCCCGGGCCAGGGCAAGGGCCTGGGATCAGGGCAGTGCGACCAGGGGGCGGGGTCCTGGGCGAGGCAGGCGTCAAGCGGGGGATGCCGGGGGAGGGTCCGCGTGTCCCCTCCGTGGGGTGCTGGCCTGCGGGGAGTGTTTTCTGGGACACAGCGTGGGGAGAGGGGCTCTGGGTTGGGTCTGCCCGGTGCTCTCGGGGGGCAGTCTCACCATGAGGGGCGATGACGGGGGGCCCGTGACACTGACGGGGGTATCGAGTGTGGCCGCCCCGTATCCCTCCTTACCGCCCGGTGGTGACACGTTGGCCGGAGCCCACCCAGTGGGAGTAAGACCCCCACGGAGGGGCAGCTCTCCCCACTCTCAGGAGACCCCGTCGTCACCTCTGGGGGAGGGGGTGCCCGTTAGCTACCCTGGCTCCGGATGGGGCCCAGGGCCACTCACAGAGCTGGGAAGAGGCGCCCTAAAGCCCCAGCGGCTCCGGGTAGGGGTGGGCAACAGCCCTGGGTGTGGACCCAGCTCCGCTGCTGGCCAGCCCCGTGGCCTTGGGCGCCGTCCCAACATGCACGAGTGTGTGAATGCCCGCGCCTGGCGCGTACGCAGGAGGCTGACACCTCTGGGTGTTTGCGCCCGGGGACACCGCCGTCAGCTGGACGCTCTGCCCCCGCGACCGGCCTGCGGTTCAGTGTGCACCACGTGGGGGTGCAGACCAAGCTCCGTGGGGCGCGGGGCCTGCCCATGGCCACACAGCCAGTCCTGCTGGAGCCGCCAAGGCTCTGCGTCAAGCCAGAAGGACTCTGGGGCGTTTGCACTGTGCTCCACGGACAAACCAATTGAACAATGCGAAAGTGACAAGGCGCCAAGCAAGCCGGCAGGCCCTCAGTGTGTGCCTCCGGCCTCAGCCCCGGCCCCTGACCCTGGACGTGGCCCGTCCTCTTCAGCGTCGAGCACCCATGCTGGTTTCTCCCCCAGGCCCACGCCTGTCCGGGCCAGCCTCTCTTCCTCGCCCCTGCCGACCAGCACCGAGAGCCCAGCCCTGCCTGCCTGGCACCGTCACCAGGCCACGCTGGGACCCGTCTCTGCCAGGCAAGACCTCGCACCCGGGGCCCTCAGCCCCTCCCCTGCGTTCCTTCCTCCCTGCTTCCACTCTCCTGCCCGGGGGCCTTCTCTGCGCCCCCTGACCGCTGCTCCGTCCACTTTCCACATAGGGCCTGCACCCCGAGCCCACCCGCTCCTGTCCATGCGCAGCCTCCCCTGGGCCCCACCTGCTCCCTGCCCGCTGTGGCCCCCCGGGAGCCCCAACGTGGCCACGACGGGCTGGGAGCGGGGGTGCCCTGTCCGCCTCTCCGGCTTCTCCCTCCAGGGCCCCCTCGACGGCTGTCCACTGCAGGACGCATCTCGGCACCTGGCCCCTCTCTACGCGCCCCTGTTGTCCTCACAGCCCTCTGACCGGCTGCGATGCTCGTGCCCGCCCGCTGCTCCTCCCGTGCCCGCCCCAGCCCTGGGCACGCGGGCCCTCCCACCTCAAGACCCAGCGCAGCCCCGGGGGCCTCCTGGACGGTCGGGGACTGGGACGGGCTGAGATGTTGTTCTCCACCATGGCCACCAGGTGGCAGCACAGGCACCAGGACGCCTGCCTGCGGCTGGGGCTGCAGAAACAGGTCCTCGAGCAGGTGGGAGGGGCGGTTCGGAACCAGCCGGCGAATGGATGACCCAGAATCTGGGTCCCAGGCCCAGAGCAGCAGCAGCCCTGCCTTCAGGTTATTCTGGGGTGAGCTGGACGCTCCCCAAGGCCCTCTGTCCTGGGCGTCTGGAAAGTCACGATACAGAGCTCCTGGCTTGTCCCTGGGCTGTTTCCTGCCCTCTACTCTTTGAGACCTAGGATAGAATTTGGAGCCATATCTTTAAGACAGCAGAACCGTTATTTACTTAATATTGTCGTTTAAGTAGACTTGCACGGAACGGGAAGGAATTTTTATGTCACCACCTTAACAGAAGCCAGAGCCACCTGCCAGAAACTAACAGTAATAATACATTAATCACCAGTGTCAAGTACTTAGCTGCCACTAGCTGAGTACCAGACGCCATGCCAAACGTCTCCTGGGTCTCATTCGCCTCCCACTACACAATGAAGTGTGTTCTAGTGCAATCCCACTGCACGGGGGAGCTGGCACAGAGAGGTTAGGCAGCTTTCCTGACCTCACCCAGCAGGTGGACAGAAGTCGGCAGTGCCGGAAGCAGTTTAGACGCACCCCTTTCCCACACACGCACGCTGCCCAGGGTTGGCTCACGCACACACACCCAGATCTGCACGCGCAGCACCAGCTGCCTCCTGGGTGCCCTCCTAGCCCCAGGACCCTGGGCTCTGGCGTGTCTGTCAGCCCCCTGGGGCACCGCGCGAGTGCATTTTCAAGGGGGATTCACTCTCACCAGCCTGCACTCAGAAGTCCTCATGGAGTTCTGAGTGCTCCCTTGAGGTCTGCAGCAGTTGTGGGGAGGAGGCAAGGAACAGGAGTCCTAAAGTCCAGAGGCGGGTCCGAGACCCCCATCTCAGCCCCGCCCCCGGTCTGGCTGCCACCTGCAAGCGTCGGGATCCAGGCAGGACCTGGAGACCCCCATGGAGAGCAAGGCTAAAGGGTGGGCTCCGGAGAGGGAGAGGCACCCTTGGCCTGATTCTGGGGCTGGGGGAGTCCGCGGGGGTCTCGTACAGGCGGCTTCACGCAGCAAAAGAGGGCACTGGGTGCCCGACCCACTGTGACGAGGCTGCTCGGAGTCGGCGGAGGACCGCGCCCCGGGGGGAGCGGGCGGAAACGGACAAAACCGCGACGGCTACAGGGCTCCTCCGCCCGGTCTCCACCCTTTGCGCCCTGGGCGGCTGCTCGCTGTCCCGCTGGACCGGGTAGGGGCCAGGCAGACTGGACGAGCCCAGCCCCCCACCCGCGCCCCAGCCCGCCTCCAGACAGCAAAGCCCTTGCACCCCCGCGCCTCAGGGGTGGAGTGGTGTACGTGCCGCCGGGAGGGTGCCCCCCGCCCTGGGGCGCGGATCCTGGGCGGCCCTGGGTTTCGGTTTGGTCTGAGCACGAGCCCGTGGGCGGGCCCAGGGGCGGGACGGAGGTCGCGCCCCGGTCCCAGTACAGCGCGGGCCCGTCGGGGCGGCCGAGCGCGGCGCGCTCCGGCAACCATGACGAGGCGCTGCGGGCGGCGGCGCGCACTGGCGGCCGCGTGTCTGGGGGCCGCGCTCCTGCTGCTGGGCGCCGCGCCCCGCGCCCTGCGCCCTGGTGAGTGCCTGCCGGGGGTCCCCGACAGGGTGGGGGCACCTGCGGTCTCCTCCCGGGCTAGGGCAGGGGGTTGGGGGGGCGCTCAGAAAGACTCCCGGTCCCGCAAGGGCTTTCGATGCGGTCTCCCAAGGCCGGGAGGGGGACGGTCCGGGCCTCCCAGCCTCTGCCCAGGGATCAGGTGAGCGGTGGGCCGAGGAGGGGATTAGGCCACCCGGGTCTTTTGCCTCCTTTGCCTCAACCCACCTCTACCGCGTGTCTGCAGCTGTGGGTGGGTGGTGGCCTGACGCGCCCGTCCGGATGGGCCCCTCGGCGCACCACACGCTGCACCTGGAAGGACTCAGTCCCAAGCACCCGCCTCATGGTCAGGTGTGGGAAACAGGCAGCCCATCGTGCCAGCCCTGTGGAGTGCCTGCTCCCCGGCGTGTGCTGGGTCTTGACTCACTCCAGAGGCCGAGGCACCGTGGGCCGCTGACCTGCTGGCTGCACAGGCCGCCAAGGGCTAGAGTTGCCCAGGCAGAGACCTGTCCTGACCTTGCCTTTTCTGGGTGTGAGTGTGTGTGTGACAGTGTGTGTGCATGATTGTGTGTGTGCACATGTGTGTGTGCATATGAGGAGCGGTGGAGGCCAGGAAGGAAGGTAAGTTGAGGTCCACTCATGAGTGGCCCTGAGTGGCAGGCTAGGAATTGGGGTGCTCTCCAAATGGTCATGA
The DNA here is from genome assembly GCF_033118175.1 of Dama dama. Lineage (NCBI taxonomy): Eukaryota > Metazoa > Chordata > Mammalia > Artiodactyla > Cervidae > Dama > Dama dama. The sequence continues at coordinate 64,430,537 of NC_083704.1, read as the reverse complement.
AGGGCCATCAGTCTTTAATACTCCCAACTCACTGGAAAAGACCCTGATGCTGGGAAAGATTGACGGCAGGAGGAGAAGGGGACGACAGAGGATGAGATGGTTGGACGGCATCGACTCAATGGACAGAAGTTTGAGCAAACTCTGGGAGATGGTGAAGGACAGGGAAACCTGGCGTGCTGTAGTCCATTGGGTCGCAAAAGGTCGGACACGACTGAGTGACTGAACAGCATCCCAGATGCCAGGCAAGGTCCAGGGCTTATAGGAAAACAAGACTGAGCTGACTTCCCCTGGGGCAGCCAGACACCCACCACACAAATCAAACGGTCTCAGCAGTAACGAGTGCCATGAATAAACTAACAGCAGTCTGGCCGCTGGAGAGGCCCCCTTTCTGGAGGGATGTTTGAGTTGAGATCTGAACAAGAAGTCTTGATCTGAAAGAGGAGAGGTTTCTGGAGAAGCAACCCAGGCAGAGGGCGCCTCCGGTGTTCACAGAGCAGCAGGCAGGCAGGGAGGCTGGTGCTGAGCGAGGGAGCGGGGGGGGGGGGGGGGGGGGCAGGCCCTGGAGGGGCCTGGGACTCACCATCGGCCAGCGGGAGGCCTCGGCGCGGGTTCTGCCAGAACATGGTGCCCGAGGCGGGAGTGAAGCCTGGGACAGTCCCGGGCAGAGCGATCCACCCAATCAGGGCTCCGGGCTGGGGCCGTGAAGCTCAGGATGGAGAGTCACGACTCTTCCAAAAGAAAAAGGCAGGATCGATTTTTCCTTCTGAAGGGCTTGACCCCTGGAGGGCCTGCAGGTCAGCGGGGGGACTGACCAGGCCGGGTCATGCAGCTCCGGCCAGTCTGCTCTTGCGACAGTGGCCTGGCTAGAACTTATTAACCAGAAAACTGTGTGGTAACCTCTGCTCCCTGGGCTGGGGGTTGCCCAGCACAGCGTCCCCCCAGGGCAGCCCCAAGGAGCCCCGAGCGGCTGCGCCGGGCCTGTCCTTAGGGTGGGCTTGTTTTTGGTTTCCCCGTGTGGCATGGTGCCCCCCAGCCCATGGTGCTGTGAGCATGGGCGGGTGGTGTGCGGGCCGAGTGGGCTCCAGGAGGCCTCGGCAGTTAAGGACGCGCTCTCAGCGGGGCCTGGCGTCAAGCCTGCTCCTGGCCCCTTACTTGCTGTGAGGCCTCAGCATGTTTCTTTGCCTCTTGGAGCCTCAGTTTTCCCATCTGTCAAATGGGATAACAGTAGTTCCGACCCCTGGGGGCATAGTGTCAGTGAGCAGAGCAGGGGCACTATGCGCTCCTGCCCGGCTACCTGGTCTCCTGGCCTCTCCTCTGCTGCCCAGGACATGCCAGCCCACGTGCAGCGGGCCCACTGGGGACCCCCAGATTGCAGGCAGCTCCTTCCCTTGGCCTCCCACCCCTTCACACCCAGCTGGTGCGCTCTGAGCCACTCCGGACTTCCAGCAGCTTTCCCTGCGAGTCTGCTCCGCCTGCTCCCAGCCAGTCCCTGCCCTCCCGGGTAGCGCTCTCTGTCTCTGGCACCACTCAGTCCCTCCCCCTCCCTCCCCCTCCCTCCCCTTCTCTCTCTCCCTCTCTCTCTAACCTCCTGCTATTTTTGTTTCCTTTGTCAAAGCAGAACCCGCTTGTGGTTTTGCCCAAGTGGCTGCTCTGGGCTGGCCCGGGCCCCTCCCTGGCCCTCTGCTGGCAGGCCTGGGACCTGGAGGCTCAGGGAGGGACTGGGGGGCTGAAGACACAGGTGGGGGACTGGGGCAAGGGGGGCGGAGGCTGCAGGAATCCCTGTGGGGCCCTCTGGGGACCACCCTACCCTCAGAGCCCCGGCCTCTGGCTGTCGGGGGGGGAGGGGGGGCTGGACCCAGGACCTTTCGTCCTCCTCCATGGCCGGCCTGCCAGCCCGCCGGACCAGGGTTCTGCTCCTGCGCTGATGGGGTGGAGCCGGGCGGGGGCGGCCCAGCCCCATAATCACTGCCCCTTGCTATTCTGGGGCCTCTCCCCTTTCACCCACTGGCTCCTGGGGGCTGGTGTGGGACCCGCTTTCCCTTGGGCTGCAGTCTGGCTGGGAAAGGAGAGGCTCCACCCAAGGGCTAGTGTTTCCCATAGGCTGGGTGCTTCTGAGTCGTGGGTCCGGGGTAGAGGTGGCCTGGTTTGTTGCTCCGCCTGCCCCCCCGGGGGGCACCAGCCTTTCCCCACCCCCCCTCAGGGCCTCCACCCCCACCAGAAAGAGGTGAGGCAGCAGCTTCTGGGGCCTCCCCGCCAGCCGGCAGCCAGAGGACACAGGCAGGCCCCGTGGGCCCCTCGCCTCAAAAGCCTTGGTCACAGCAGAGCCCGGCCCCTGCTCTGGGGACACTGGAGTGGGCAGAGGGCCTTGGGCTGCCAGGGGTGCGGCGGGGAGCCAGGTGCACACGGAGGGTTCTGCAGGCCCGGCACGGCCGGTCTGCCTGTCGCTGACTTGCTCCTTCAACCAAGTCCACGGGGCAGAGCTGCAGCTCCGCAGTGCTCAAGGGGGCTCCCAGGCCTCCGCAGCCTGGGCTGTCAGCATGCGGACCGCGGCCCCCCCGGGGGCCGGGCCGCCGCGTCTCAGCGGGCCCCGTGCACGCTCGGGTTTGGGAGCCGCTGCCCCTGGTCACTGTGCCTGCACAGCAGCTCAGCGAGCTGTCTGAGTTCGCTCGTCTGCCAGAGGTTTGTCTCAAGGAAAACTCTTGAATCCTGGCAGCATCGTAAGACTTCTCCTTTTGTTGGAAGCCAAGGACCATCGAAAACGTCTTTCTTCTTATGAATTTATTATTTTCTAATGTGATCCTGAATTATTAAAGATATTCTTGTGAATATTCCATATTCCTATGAATTCAATATATTCTTGACAGCCATTGAATACATTTAAATTTGCAAACCTCAGTCACATAAAATGTTCTTAGCTATGTTATTTTTATGAAAGTCAAACCGTTAGTCACTCAGTCGTGTCCGACCCTTTGTGACCCCATGGATATAGCCCTCCAAGCTCCTCTGTCCATGGGATTCTCCAGGCAAGAACACTGGAGTGAGTTGCCATTCCTTGTCCAGGGAATCTTCCCGATCCAATGATCAAACCCGGATCTCCTCAAATGTAGATTCTTTACTATCTGAGCCACTGGGGAAGCCCTATTTCTATAAGGTCCAGTACTAACATCACGTCTTTCACTTCCGTTTTTTTTGTAATTTGAGTCTTCACTCTTTATTTCTTGGTCAGTCTAACCAAAGACTTGACAATTTGGGTGATATTTTTAAATTAAACTTATTAGATTTTATTGGTAAGTATAATCATATCTAAGACTAATATGAGGCTGTGGCGGTTTGGGGAAGACTGAGGAACACAGCGATGAGACAGAGAGTGTCCCTACACGGACGCTGCCAGTGAAACCTGAATGTACTGGGAGGAGGGACACGCCAGCAGGAGAGGGACAAGCCGCTGCAGGCGTCCCCAGCAGCCACCTGGCCTGGGCACCTGCGCTGCCACCAGAGCCGGCAGCTTGGCAGTGCGGCCCCCGCTTCTGCCTGCCTCCCCACTGGGCCCTCACCCTGAGGCTGCACGGACGTGGCTGGCAGAGGCGGGCTGTGAGACGGAGGCAGGTGGGGCTGGGTGGTCAGGGCCCTCCCAGAGGGCGATGGCTTCCACTTTTCCCCTTGTTAGCTCCCGCCCGGCCCCCTGCAGCCCTGGTGGACAGGGACCCGGTCTGTCAGTGACCCCCGAGGCAGGCGGGCCGTGGGGGTACCCAGTCCTAGGGGTGGATGCAGCGTGCCCAGGCGAGTCGGCCAAGCCGCTAGGGCCACGGCCAGTCTGTCTGGTGCCGCGGCGAACGCCCCTCCCTTTGCCCCCAGTGTTCGAGAGCAGCGCAGTGGGCACCAGCTGGTTTGGCGGGAAGGGGAGGAGCCCCTTGCAGACTCTCTACGACCTGGACCAGGTAGGCGAGCCGCCCTCCCCCTGCTGCCTCCAGCCACAGTGGCCCGAGCCCGTGTGGACCTGCTGTCCAGGGGCTGCGGCCGCCTCGGGCTCCGGCCAGGGAGCGAATGCTGGGTTGTGACGGGGCAAACGCTGGGAGCAGGCAGAGAGACCTGGGGGCGTCCAGCCGTCCATCTGCCCACCCAGCCCTCCAGGGGTGGAATATGCTGGGCTCTGGGCAGCAGCGTTCTGCGCGGCGGACATAACGAGCAGCCGGCTGTGTGCCACCCACAGCAGGAGGGACGCAAAGGGAAGCCCCAGGCTCAGTGCCGCTGGGACAGGGAGACGGGCCAGGCATGCCCCCCACCCAGCCCCGAGCCTGCGGGGCCACACGCTGTTCCCAGGGTGTGCTGACTGAGCGCACAGGCCCAGCTCACACGTGCCCCTGCAGGCGCCCTGAGCACTGCGGAGCACCAGGCAGGTACAGGCCCTGCTCCCTAAGCAGCAGGAGGGTCACCTGCATCTCTGCCCTTGTGGTGCCGATGGGAGGGGCCCGGTGTAGGTGGAAACCCCCCTGGGGGGGCGGTGGGCGTTGGGGGGTGGCAGTGAGCCCCCTGCACCGGATCCGTCGCATCCTCCCCGCCCCTCACCCAGGCTCCCTCTGTGGTCCTGCCCCGCAGGGCCCACGCTCTGCCCTGGCCGAGGTCCACCGGCAGCGGCGAGAGCTGCTGCGCCGCGCCTGCAGCCGCCACACCCGGCGGCAGCACCTGCTGCGGCCCGAGGACCTGCGGCACGTGCTGGTGGATGACGCGCGCGGCCTGCTCTACTGCTACGTGCCCAAGGTGGCCTGCACCAACTGGAAGCGCGTGCTGCTAGCGCTGAGCGGCCGCGGCCCCAGCGACCCGCGCGCCATCCCCGCGCCCGAGGCGCACGCGCCCGGCCTCCTGCCCTCGCTGGCCGACTTCAGCCCGGCCGAGGTCAACCGGCGTCTGCGCGCCTACCTGGCCTTCCTCTTCGTGCGCGAGCCCTTCGAGCGCCTGGCCTCGGCCTACCGCAACAAGCTGCAGCGGCCCTGGGGCGCCGCCTTCCAGCGCCGCTTCGGCACCGACATCGTGCGGCGCCTGCGGCCGCGCCCAAGCCCAGACGCGCTGGCCCGCGGCCACGACGTGCGCTTCTCCGAGTTCCTGGCCTACCTGCTGGACCCGCGCACGCGCCGCGACGGGCCCCTGAACGAGCACTGGGAGCGCGCCCACGCGCTCTGCCACCCGTGCCGCCTGCGCTACGATGTGGTGGGCAAGTTCGAGACGCTGGCCGAGGACGCGGCCTTCGTGCTGGGCCTCGCGGGCGCACCCGGCCTGCGCTTCCCGGAGCCGCCGCCAGGGGCCAGGGCCGCCGCGCACGACCGGGCCGAGCGCCTCTTCCGCGACATCAGCCCCTTCTACCAGCGGCGCCTCTTCGGCCTCTACAGGATGGACTTCCTGCTCTTCAACTACTCCGTCCCCTCCTACCTGCGGCTGCGCTAGCCCGCGGCCGGGGTGCGCGGCGAGACGCTTGCGCTCGCCCCCTTGGGCGGACCGCGTCGTCGCACAGCCCGCCTCGCCTCCGGGGGCTGGACCCCTGGGTGCCTGACGCTGGCCTCGTCGAAGCGCCCGGGCCGGCGGGTGCGTCCCCAGGACCCCGGAGGACGGAATAATAGGTTTTTAGGCTGCGAGCGCCTGTGTTCTGTCGTCTGTCCTGAACCTAACTGTGGCACAAGATTAGAATGCTGGCTCCGCGCTGGCCCCTGACCCCTGGGGCCCTCCCCACCTCACCTGCCCTGGTCACTGTGCCGGGCCAAGGAGAGAAGGCCCGCCCCCAACAGACCCAGGGCCGGCTGGCCTTGCCTCGGCCTCAGCGGGCGGTGACCTGCCACCTGGGCGCCCTGAGGACCCTGCCACCCGGTGCGCCCCCCGGGGCCCTGTTCTGGCACCTTCTTGGCCTCAGTCCAGCCAGATGCTCGGTGGTCCACCGTCAACAGAGCCGCCCGGTAGGCAATATAGGAGCAGACTAACCAGGACCATGGTGAGCCTGGGAGCTCATGTGTTTGAAATAAATGCGTTTTGTTACTTTGTGAAAAACGGGTTTGTGTCTCCTTTTGCCATTTGTTCTGGGGTCTGAGGTGGTCTGGTCTTGAGCCTAGATCACCTTCCTAGCAGGGAGTGGGGGCAAGGTTGCAGCGCGGACAAATGGGGGGTGTGCCACGCTGTGGCTCAAGGAAGGGGGCAGTGATACTGGGGAAAGCCTATCCTTTCACTCTGCCTGGGCTGAGCGCTAAAGCCGCACCAGCTCAGCCAAGCCCTGTGCCTGGGGCTGCCACCGCCCTGGTATGCTTGCTTTACTACCCAAGTTGTGACAGGCGTGTACATGCAGCACGGTGGCGCACCCTATGTGCACACACACACACACACACCCCACTTCCTAACACACACACGTGGCACCAGCATTTTAGACTGTGCTGTGCTTTAAGAACTGCCTGACCACCCTTCCTAAGACTGTCCCGATCGGGATGGAAAGACTGCCTCTTCCTGCTCCTCCTCCCGGGTGCAGCTGTGGCAAAAAGGCGCTCACTAACAATACCAGGCGCTTTCCCTTCACGAGCTCTCCCCTGAAGCACTATGCCAGTGTACCCAGCACTATTCCAGAGTATTGTCACCCAGGTATCCCAGGCGCCTGAGCATATTTGGGGGTGAACGCAAGGAAATGACGCTCACACTGCAGGGCTGACTGTCACCGCACTTTATGGATGAGAATGTGGGGCCGGCGTGCAGACGACCGTCCGGGGCCGTGAACCTGCAGTGTGGATCCGCGGGAGGCCTCGCCCGGGCTCCTCGCCTCCCCATAGGTCACCTCTGCCCAGAGGGAGCTCCCAGTGGCCCGTCACGAGCGCCTGAGGGCCGAGTGGCCCAGAGACAGGTGGTGCAGAGCGGGACTCCGGGGGGCGGGCGAGGGGGCCGCGGGCCTGGGGAAGCGGCGGGTCAGCAGTGCCAGCTCCCAGAGGTTTCTTGGCGGCGATGGTGGCGGCTGGAGGCAGGAGGGAGGCAGGAAATCTGGGGCCCCCAGCCTGGAGAAGCCACACAGAGCCCCACGCTGACCCTGGGGAGCTGGCCCGGCCCCGGGCCAGAGGAGCTGGCTGGGGCCACAACCACGACTCTGCCCCCAGGACAGATGCTCCCCTGTCCACCCCCTGCCCGGACGCCCAGCAGCAGACACCTCCCAGCCTCTGCCCAGCCCAGACATGGGCCTGCCAGCCTGGGGGCAAGCCACAGAGGGTGCCACCAGCAGTGGCCACCTCCCCGTGAGGCCACCCTCCCCCTCCCGCTCCCCATCTCAGGGGCTCTGTTATCCTCAGATAAGCTTGGCCTTCAGCTCCTGGGTGATCTGCCCACTGCCAGGGCTCAGGGTGTGAGGCAGGGCAGTCCTGGGGGCACGCCTCAGCCCCCACCCCCTTCCTGCGGCACAAGGACCCGGCCACATGGCCTGAAGGCTCTCGGAGGGTCCGACATGACGGACCCTTCCACGGGAGAAGCTGCGGCCCAGCCCATCAGCCCGGAGGAGCAGAGGTTGAGAGGCCAGGAGCACAGTGGAGAAGACACAGCCTCAGCCCCGAGGACCCGTGCCCACTCACATCGGTGCGGGTGGTGGGCCTGGTGGGGCCCTTCTTAACCACACAGTGACAGTCTGGGGCAGGGCGAGTGTCTGTGCGTCTCTGCATTTGTGTGTGGGGTCTGAGTGTGTTGCTGCGTGTGCAGGGTGTGTGGGAGTGAGTGTGAGTCTCCCTGGGGCTAGATGTCCTCGGCCCGGACATGCTGTGTCGGTGTGGTGACGGGGGTGGGGGCCGGGCCTGGTCCCCGGGCAGCGTGGCGGCCCTGGGGCTGAGACTCACCCTCGGACGGGGATGGACCTTGTGGGCAGCAGCGTCTTCTGCAGGGGCAGCTGCTCCCGCAGCAAGCTGCTCATCTTCGTGAGTTCCCAGGGCTGCAGGAGCTCTGAGCTGGTCCCCATCAGCCAGGAGAACCTGCGGGCAGTGGGGCCTTGGGGGCTGCGGCCCAGCCATGCACAGGGGCTCTCAACACTTGGGAACCATGCTGGGAGGCAAGTGTTGCTGGGACACTTTACGGACGGGCAGACCAAGGGCAAGTGACTTGCTCGGAGACCACACAGCTTGGAAGCAGCGGAGCTGAGGTCTGGGAGGGCGGCTGACTTGCAGCCCTGTGGGCCGGGCCCCACCCCAGCACCCTCTTGCTTCACTAAGGGCCACGTGGCCATGCGAGTGCCACACTGGGCCCTGGGGACGGACCGGGGCTGTGAGCTGAGGGCAGGTGCCCCTGCCACGGGCGGCCGTGAGAAGGCTGCAGCCCCCAGGGTTGGGCTCGGGGCCACCCTCAGCCCTCCCAGGCCCCCCAACCCAGAGAAACAGGCTGCCTGGCGGAGGACCCACACCGCCCGGCCTGCAGGCTCTGCGGGCTCCCCGGGGCCGGGGCTCTGCAGACGCTTGCCCCACCCCCACACCTGGACCCCATCACACCCCCCGCAGGAGCAAGTGTGCTGACCAGGCAACAGGAAGCAGCCCGAGGAGGCTCTGGGGGGCCCAGCTCAGGGCCGAAGGGGTGGTGTGGAGCCCGCCGCCGGGGAGCGCAGAGCAGCTCATAGTCCCCTGTGGACAGAGACCCCCACCCGCTCCTGCCGTGCTTCCCAGAGGGGGCTCCTCCAGGGGGGGCCTGTGGAAGGGGGCCCCGCCTGGCTCGGGCTCGGGGTCCGGTACCTGTATGGAAACTTCCTGGCAAACTTCTCCTGCATCCTGGCCTTACTCTTCCATCCCTGGTGGGACTTCTTAGGGGCCTTTGGGTCCATCACAGAAGGGGGCTACACTGGGGCGCGCCCTTCAGCCGGAGCTGGAAGAGAGGCCGGAGGAGCCAGTCAGGACCGGAACAGCAAGGCTTCCCAGACAGCGCATGGAGACAGGGTGCCCGGGAGGGTTGTGAGCCCCCCAGTGCTCAGCACGCTGCTCCACAAGGCCTGCTCCGGTGTCAGTGTGTGTGTGTACGCGTGTACACGTGTGTGCTTGTACACGCGTGTGTGCAGCTGTACACCAAGCATGGCTCTGAGTCACCCCCACAGTCAAAGGGGCCCTCGGCCGACTGGCCCTGCAGGTCCCAGGTGTGCACACCCCCCGCAGCGGCATCCACCTCCACCGCGGCCCAGCTGGGGTCACCTCGGGTCTCTCTGGGCTATGTGGTGCCATGGCCGCGGCACCCTCAGGAGACGGGCTGCCCCGTGCTGTCTCCAGGGGCTCCTGCCCGGGGCTGGGCTGGACTGTCTCCCCCTGGGCCCTGGGAGCCCCTAGGCTGGGTCATTATGAATAAAGCTGCCATGGATGTTCACGCACAGGTTTCTGCACAAAGCTGTGTCCCTGTTTCTCTGTTGCATGCGCTGAGAGTGCAGTCGCCGGGCTGACAGAAGCCCATTGTTTTAGTTTTAAAGAGATCTGCCCCACAGCTCTCGAGCGGCTGGGCCATCTTCCCTGCCCCACAGTCACGAGTAGTTCTCTTTCAAAGGATAAGACAAGAGTAAGGACGACCCCAGTTGGGGCTGAGGAGGCCTGGGCGTCAGGCCTGAGCACGGGGGCTCGTGAGCCCCTCACCCCAGTGACTGTGCTCATGTGGCCACGTCACCGTCCACGTGACCCTCACGGGCTGAAGCCACCCCTGCCAGCCCCGTCCTGGCGTGGGGGGGCCCTTGTTCCAGGAGGGGGGCCGTGCAGACACCGGCAGGACCAACCGCACCAGGCAACAGGTTCCCCAGGAGCTGGTGCCCTTGAAGCGGCCCCCGCTGGCGACTCAAGGATGGGGCGGCCAGGGCAGCTGCGAGACCTGCTCCCCACTGCACCACCTCTGGAGGGCCTGGGGGGTTGGGGGACGAGACTGGAGGCCTCTTTCCCGCCTTCTCACCCCCAGCCCCACAGAGCCAAGGGAGCGCCCCCCAAATACAGCGTCTCTCTCGCAGCAGTGGGGCCTGCCCCCGACCCCCACTGTGGAAGCTGCTGAGCCACAGGCCCCGAGGGCGAAGGCCGCGAAGGCCCCAAGCACTGGTCTGAGCACACACGCGCCCACACACGCGGGCACACAGCTCCCGGGAGCCCTCTGGCCTGCATCTCCACCCGTCCACCCTCGGGGGGACGCTGCCCCCTGCTTCTCTGAGCCTGAGTCGCAGCAGCTGTGTTCCTGTGACCACACTTTGCTGTCGGATCTCCTGAAATCCGGAGAGAAGCCTCGGAGAAACAAGCGCTTCTTTCCCGGGTGGGGGCTGGGTCCCCAGAAGCCTTGGTCCCCTAGGGACAGGGCAGCCCTCTGCACCAGGGCAGACCTCGGGCGAGGGACCCGGGCTGGTATGAGGGCAAGGCCTTCAGCCCCCCCGGGAGCCAGGCCGGGATGCGGGGAGCAGGCAGGGGGCGGGGTCCAGGACAGGGCGGCCAGCCGGGTGTCTGCACTGCTCCCTGCGGCCCTGGGTTACTTCCCCCCACCCCCGCCCCCGACGGCAGACAGGCCACCACCGCCCTCTTCAGGTGAGGAGACCGAGGCTCCGGGGGGAACTGCCTTGCCTGCATCTCCACCCCCCGCCCTGCAGCGTCTGCGGGAAGAGGTGGCGTCCAGGCTACAGGGCTCCCACAGTCCTGGAGCAGCCGGGCGACAGAGGGCACCCCAGCAGTGACCACAGACGACACGGCCCTGCTGCGGGAACTCACGGCCTGGAGGAGGCAGGCAAGGGCCCCCACACCCCCGGGTCGCCTGCGGACCCTCTTGGTCGTGGGCCTGGGCCCGCGTGCTGCGGGGAGCCCGCTTCCACAGGCAGGGGGGCCCCGCGGGTCCAGGCTGCCGCCCCCATCCCAGCGGAGATGCTGTGAGGTGTGGATCAGAGCACCCAGCAGTGACCCCACCCAGGGGGACGCTGCTGTGAGGGCCGGCCCCCCTGCAGCCAGAAGGGTGTGCGTGAGCAGACCCCCAGGCCCAGGTACTCACTGGTCACCCTGTGTGATGAACTTGGGGGAGGTGAACGCTGGCCATGGTCCTGGCTGCCATGCACCAGGCTCTGGGCCCAGGACACGGGGCCAGGCCCGCAGCCTCACCCAGCGTCAGAGCCCCCGAGGTCACAATCAGCGACTCCTGGCCAGGGAGGGGCAGTGGGAGTGGCGGTGTGGGGCTGGGCTGGTGGGCGCCTCGTCTCCGAGGGCCCTGCATGGGAGCTCCCGCAGCCACATGCGTGGGAGCAGGGCACACACAAGGCCCGGAAGCAGCGAACAACCCACCTGGGCAGAAAAAAGCTCCTTCTTCAGGACTTCCCTGGTGGTCCGGTGGATAAGGCTCCACCCTCCCAATGCAGGGGGCACAGGCTCCATCTCTAGTTGGGAACTAAGAGGCCAGGTGCCGAGCGATGAGGACAAACAGTAAAGAGAAGCTCCTTCCCTGGCTGACCCTGACCTGAGCCCAGGCTGCAGCCCAGGAGCGGCCAGGCTGAGGTGACTCAGGGGCGGGCGGGCGTTAGGGTGCAGCTCCGGGGTCTGCTGTCCCACAGAGAACCCACCGGGCTGGGAATCGACCGGGCCACCAATGGACGAGCAGCGGGGAGCCTGCCTGGGCGCAACCCCAGCTCAGCGCGAGGACCGGGGGCTGGAGGGGAGTGGACGGTGCAGGCGGCAGGGCCAGCGCCTGCCCTCACGTCCTGGGTCTTGACCTGGAGGTTCTTGGAGCAGCCCTGACGTGGGGCTCCGGTCCAGGGGCTTGCTGGGGGCATGAGGCAGGATGAGGCCCGAGGGGAGCCCCGTGGGGACCCCTCTTCCCAGTCCCCCTCCCCTCAGCACTTCCTGCCCTGAGGTGGGGCACCCCCTCCGGGTGGGGCTGGGGGGCATCCCTGGGTCAGCAGTGAAGTCAGCCCCACAGCAGTGGGCTGGGGGGCAGCAGCCTGCTGGGGTTCAGAGGTGCGCGCAGGGCCAAGCCCGTTGTCCCCGAAAATGGAAATGAACGGAGGGGCAGAGAGAGCAAGATGGGGAAGGAGGCCTGCAGACAGTGGAGCCCCAGGAGCCCGCAGCTGTGCAGGGCGCTGAAGGGCCGGAGGTCCCGGTGGACTGGGCCCGTCCTGAGGAGCGCCGGCAGGAGAGTGTCCACCTCGGCTCGGCCGAGGGCCGCCTGCCCGCGGTCGCAGCTGTGAGAGGTGCCGGGTGAGCACCCCCCAACCCTGCTGGGGCCCGGCGCTCTCGACCCTCCTGGAGAGCCCCATGTGTGCCCCGTGGCCGGGCGGCTGGGACTCCCGGGGCCCTGTCACACTGGTGAGGTCGCGGTGCCCGGGGGCTCCGGCCCAGGCAACGGCAGGCCTGCGGGCAGGTGGGGCTCCGTGCTCCTGGTTGCTTCTGCCCCGTCCCCTCCGCGGCAGCCTGATGGTCTAACACCAACGCTGAGAGGAGGCCTCCACCAGGAGAGCGTGGGCCGGGTGAGGCCAGGGCGGGCCGGGTGCTCAGTGAGGCCAGCAGTGACCAGGTGTGTGTGGAGATACCTGGCATCCATGCGGAGGAGGCGGCGAGCGGGCCGGGAGCCCCGGGGGGAACCCGGCGGCCAGCAGAGCTCACTCAAGGAGAGACGTGGCCCCTGGAGGGAAGCGCTGGATAACGGGGCGGGCCCGAGGGACATTCAGGTGAAAGCCACACGCTGTGCACACCGAGGCCACCACGGCGGGTGGACGCGGCCCTGCAGGGAGACCACAAGTCCAGTCTCGGTCAGCCTCTCTGCCCTTCTGCGGGCCCCCACCCCGACGTGGGCAGGTAAACATCTGGGTCTGAGGTCCAGGTGCGTGACGGCTGGCCTCAGACAGGGGTGTGGGCGCCGCTGGGACATCAACAGCAACTGAAGACACGCATCCGGAGCAGAGTGCGCACAGCAAAGAGGGCCTCGGGCCTTGGGTTAGGAGGCTCTGACGGTTCACGATCAGGCCCACAGAGAAGACGCAGCGACGGGGGTCACCAAACCCGGCCTCGCGTTGCCTGTTTCCAGACCCAAGTCTGCCTCTTCTTTTCCAATGCGACGCCTTTTGCTTCTTTTTCTTGCCTGATTACTCTCTCTGGAACTCCAGGGTTAGTTGAATGAACAGTAGGCAAAGCAGGCATCTTAATCTTGTTTCTGACCTTAGAGAAAAAACCTTTCTGTCTCATCTCTCAATACTGAGGACGGTGTGATCTGTGGGTTTTTCACCTGGGGCTTTATTGTGTTGGATTTTGCCAGATGCTTTTTCTGTACCAAGTGAGATGGTCACATAGTTTCCAACCATCATTCTATTAATATGGTGTGTCTCATCGATTGAGTTCCTTATTGTGAAACACCCTTGCACCCTGGGAATAAAACTCACTTCACATATAGTCCTTTAGAGATTTGCTGGATCTAGTTGGGTACTACTGTCCTGTCGAGGACCTTTGCACCTGTAATCATCAGGGTACTGGTCTAGGTTTGCTGGTTGCGTCTCCATCCGGCTTTGGTAGCAGGAGATAGTGATGCACAGAATGACTTGGGCAGTGGTCTCTCTCCTTTATCTTTTTGGAAGATTTTGAGAGAAATTGCTGTTAATACTGCTTTAATGTTTCACAGAATTACACCATCTGGTCTTGGGCTTTTTTTTTTTAAAGCTGTTGGTTTGTTTCTTTAGATCAACTTTATTAAGGCATAACTGATACACAATTAAATGCAGTTTAAAAAATGTGATAAAATACACAAAACAGTAACCATGTTGACCATTTTAAAGTGTGTGGTTCAGTGCTAAACCAGTCCGTCCTAAAGGAAATAAACCCTGAATATTCACTGGAAGGACTGATGCTGAAGCTGAAGCTCCAGTACTTCGACCACCTGATGCGAAGAGCCAACTCATTGGAAAAGACCCTGATGCTGGGAAAGATTGGAGGCAGGAGGAGAAGGGGACGACAGAGGATGAGATGGCTGGATGGCATCACCGATTCTATGGACATGAATGTAAGGAAACTCTGGGAGACAGTGAAGGCCAGGGAAGCCTGGTGTGCTGCAGCCCTTGGGGTCACAGAGTCAGACCTGACTTAGCAACTGAACAACAACTCTGACTGTCATGGGGTGGTAGCTCATTGAGCTTTGATCTCCATTCCTCTGGTGATGTACTGGCCATTTGTGCATCTCCTGTGAATAAGTGTCTGATAAAGTCCTTTGCCCATTTTCAACCTGGGTGTGTGTTTCTATGTTACTGGGTTTTGGAAGTTTCTCAATACATTCCAGATATTACATTCTGGAATATATCTCTTATCAGATATGTGGCCTGAAAGTCTCTCCTCTCACTCTGGGGTTTGTCTTCTTGCTCTGCACACAGTGTCCTGGCGTCCTTGCCCGCACAGACTTTAACCCCCTGAGGTCCAGTCTGTCCATTCTTCCCTGTTTCCTGTGCCTTTTGTTGCACACAAGAGTCACTGCCAAGTCCAGGGTCGTGAAGCGCTTGCCCTGGGTTTTCTTGTAAGTTCTGTGGCTTTTGCATTCACACTTAGGTCTCTGACCCACTTTCGGCTGACGTTTGTATACGATGTTAGCAGAGATCTGACGTTACCCTTTGGTGTGGTTTCCCAGCCAGTGGGAGAAAGAGGACTCTTTCCCATGAAAGGGTGTTAGTGCTGTTTCCACCGTCCACCCGACCTGACGCGTGAGGCCTGACTTCCCTATTCTCCGTGCTGGGACCACGCTGTTCTCACAGCTGCGGGTCTGCAGTAAACCCTGAAACAGGACGTGTGTGAGCTCCAACTCTGTGCTCTTTCAAGGCTGTTCTGAATGTTCAGAATCCCCTTCAGGTTCCACGGGAATTTCAGGGTGGGTTCTTTGATTTTTGCAAAAGTCATTGCTGGGTTTTTGACAGAACCTGAATGTGTAGATTGCTTCAGGCACAACTGACATTTTAGCAGTATTAAGTTTGCTAACCCATAAACACAGGCTGTCTTTCCACTGATTCGTCTTCTTTTCCTCGACAGTTTGTGGTTTTCACTGTACACGTGCTCCTCCTCCTTGGTTAACTCAGTTCCTATGGGTTCTCTTCTGGGGGCTACTGTGAGTGGAGTCATTTTCTTACTTCGAGACGGATCACGGTTGGTGTACAGACTTTCACCGGACTTCCTGGAGTTCATTTTTCATCCTGCCACCTGCTGAGCTCATTCACCAGGTCCAACAGCTTCTGTGTCTGGGTGTGAGGCATCTTCAGTACTTTCTACATCTACAGCCCCATCATCTGTGAATAGAGATGATTCAACTTCTTTTTCTTGCCTAAATGCTCTGCATAGAACTTTTAATAAGGACTCTGGTGAACACAAGTGGCAGAAGGGGACAGCCTTGTCTTGTTAGACGGTCACTCTGGGGTTTTTACATACGGCTTTTGTTACATAGAGGTAGTTTTCCTCTATTCCTAGTTCGCTGAGTACTTTTTAATCAGGACAGTGTGTTGAATTTAGTCGAATGCTCTTTCCACATCAACTGATACCATGTGATTCTTTTTCCTTCATTCTGTCGATGAGGTATTCTACGCTGATTGGACTCTGCATGTTGAACCATTCTTGCATTCCAGACACAAGTCTCGGCTGGTTACAGTGTTCAATCCTAGGAGAAAACCTACTTGAAGGAAAAGAGGTGGTGACTAGATGCCAGTGCCGAGACAACACAGACAGCTGGATTACCTGGCCAAGATGCTAAAACAGCCGTTACGAAAAATGCTTCAACAAGTAAGAGAGAGCACTCCGCCTGCGTCACACCCTGTTGGACTGCCGCCGGCCCACGTGCAGGAGCCGGCAGCGTCTCCCGGGCGCCACTGTGCTGCTGCCACGGCAGCTGCTCCCCCTTGCCTGCTCGCGTCTCCTCAGTAACTGGACCCCGAGACCGGAAAGCCGGGCGCCCCGCCCCTCTGCAGCCCCCTCTGCCGTCTCTGGGGAGGGCGGCAAACACCCCGTGCACAGATGGTGACCCCGACCTGCTTACTGGCCTAAAGTTTCTTTTAAAAAGAAGTTCTGACCACAGGACCAGTGGGCCAGTGGGTGGCGGAGCCCAGGACCACACCGTGGTCTGGAACCCTGGACTTGGGGCTGGGAGGTCTGCTCGGGAGGAAACAGGCTCCTCCCCAGGGAATGTTTCCCACCTCCAGCCCTTTCAGATGCCGACGGGCGTGCACACCCCAAGGGAAGCCCCTGACATCACCTGGTCATTTGCTGAACGAGGCTGTGAGTAAACAGACTGTGAACAGAACCGTTTTAAATAACTTTAAATTAGATTTCCCATAACACAGTACTGAGAATGTTTTCATATTACTCTGAAGCTCAACATGCTGAACACGCCCACGGGAGTCAGTTTCATAACAGAGACTGTTTCCGCGGAAGCAACAGGGAGGGGGTCAAACCGCAGCAAGCAGGAGCGCTGACTTGGGTGAGTCAGTCGAGAGAGGCCTTGCGAAGGAGCTGGCGGGCAGAGGTCGGTCTTGGCTCACCTGGAGGCTCTGAGCAAAGACGTCAAGGAGGCAGCGGGCCTGCCCTCCCGCCAGCCCAGCCGGGCAGCAGGCCCCCCCCCCCCCGTGCCATCCCGCCTCCTGTCCCCGGGCAGCCCGCGGGCGTCCTGAGCCACACGCGCCATCTCACCGCGCGGGGCGGCACAGGACGGGGCGGCAGGGCCTAGCCTCAGCAGCCCTTCTGCGTGATGTCCAGTCCCGATGCCTTGGTGATCTCCAAGGTGGTGAACACCTGTCCAGGGGAGGAAAGACAGCGATTCACAGGCAGCTGTGCGGACGCCAGCTTCGGGAGGACGCGTCCCGAGCGCGGCGCTGACGGCGCCCCTGGGAGCACGCAGCTGCAGACAGCAGGCCCTCCCCGTCCCCGGGGCCCGGGGGCGCACCTCTCCGCACGTGGGGTGGATCCCGATGGTGTCATCCAGCAGCTGCTTCGTGAGCCCGCACTTCATGGCGGCGGCAAACCCCTGCGTGATCTCCCCAGCGTTCGGTCCGAGGACGTGAAATCCTACCACCCGATCCTTCAGAAAGGAAGCCAGTAGATTATTGCCCTGACTAGGAGCCTCGTCATCCCAAGTTCACTTACAGCATCTCCCCCAGAAAAGCGCCTCTAACACCGCCCTGAGCCCAGAGCACCACCAGGAGCCCGCGCCTTTGAGACTCTGCGGGGAGAGCCCTGGGCGCGTGCCCCGAGATACCGTGAGCCCCAACCCACCAGGAAGAGTGTGCACCTCTGCCCAGACGGGTTCCCAGCTTGGTGGACACTTCCAGTTACCCCGAGAGAGTGCTGAATGACAGTCTGAAAAGTCAGGGCTAACAGCCACACCAGGGTGCGTGCCCTCCGAGCAGTGGCCCCACTCCTGGCCTGGGGCACGGACACCAAGGAGTGGGGGGCCCTCTCCCCTCACCCCCACACAACACACCGGGGGCAGTCGATTCATCCCGGGCACCTCTGGGTCTCCCAATCCACAGCTCTCATCTCTCTCCCCCCATCTAGAGCTTCAGGGCCACAGTGCACCAGGGGAAGGCCTATGCCCCCACAGCGGGCCTGCGAAAGAACACCCCACAGTGACTGGCACTCCCTGGGGGGGGCGTGAGCGATGCCCGGAGTCTCCAGGCCCCACGGGAGGGACCCTTGGAGGGGTGCATGAGGTCACATCATTGGCAACTTCATGTCCGACCTCCCCAGAAAGAATCTCAGACTCTGAGGAGGGAGGCGCCCCGTCCTGGCAGAGCCTCGCACACTCTTCACTGGCCCCGAGGGGCCCTGCTGTCCCCACAGAGGGGCGGGGGGCTCTCAGGCGTCCTGGCTACAGGCAGACACGCTGAGTCGCACACAGCTCTGCTCCTGGCAGACCACAGGGCCGTGCCAACGCCGTGCGGGGCACGTCTCCCGGCAGCGCCTTTCCATCAGCGATCGCTCACTTGGTGCTCTACGCCACACTCTGGGAACTCTCACACTGCTTCAGACTTCTTCCTTGTGATTGTGATGGTGCTCCTGTAACCGTTCTGTGTACCGCGAACTAGGTCCACGTGACATGGGGGCCTTCACCCACGGCTCCACCAACTGGCTCCCGCCCCCAGCCCATCTCCGCCTCCTCGGCCTCCCTCTTCCCTGGGAGAGGAACACACTGAAATTAGGCCAATAATCTCCCAACGATGGCCTCTGAACGTTCATATGGAAGCAAGAATCACACGCCTCTCCTTGACATCAGAAGCTGGAAATGCGGAGGGCAGGTGGAGAGCCAGGACAGGCCGAGAGCTGGGCCTCCTGAGCCGGACAGTCAGCCAGGCTGAGAACGCGGGAGGACAGCTCTCCGAGGCACTGGGAGCACTGCTCCAGCAAGCGCAGGAGCAGGGGAGAGGAGCAGCCTGCCTGCTGATGTGGGTGGGGACAGCCCCGGCGTCCGGGCAGAAGACCAGACCAGCCCCCACATCCCCCGATCAAAGTCTCCAGAGCAAGGCCGTGATCCCCTCCGGTTCCGTGAAGGCAGAGAGGGGGGAGGACACTGCAGGGCAGTGGGACCTGGCGGAGCGGGCTCGCAGGGACTCAGGAAGGAACCGTTTCAGAGACAGCACCGCGGGGCCGGGGAGGCAGCAAGCGCCGACGCACAGGCTGTGGCCCTTTACCTGGAAGACCTAACCTCCCCAGAAGCTCCGACACAGTGGTTTCCAACGTGGATGGAAAGATGCATCTGGGGCGTTCATGGCGCTAGCAGTAAAGAACCTGCCTGCCAATGCAGGAGATGTGAGAGACCTGGGTTCCATCCCTGGGTGGGGAAGATCCCCTGGAGGAGGGAATGGCAACCCCCTCTGGTATTCTTGCCTGGAGAATGCCACGGACAGAGCAGCCTGGCGGGCTGCAGTCTATGGGGTCACAAAGAGTCGGACACGACTGACACAGCTGAGCATGCCGCAGTCCTTTCACAGTGAGAGACGAGAAGTCAGAGTGTGGCTTCACAGCCTCAGAGGACAGGCTGCTCTCGTGTCGGGCGCTGACACAGTGGAACCCAGCACTGACCTACGACTCCCCAAACCCCAGGACCCTTAAGAATTAAGCTGAATCGACTCTGCTCTGTGCTCAACAAAGCCTGGATGACATCTGCTTACAACATGGTTTAGGGAATACTTTAAGCCTACTGTTGAGACCAACTGCTCAGAAGAAAAGATTCCTTTCCAAATAGGAATGCCCTTTCCAAATGACATGCCCCTGACCACCCCAGAGCTCTGATGGAGATGTATAACATGATGGATGTTGCTTTCACATCGGCTAACACAACAGCCCTCTGCTGTCCAGCAGTCAAGAAGCAATCTTGACTTCCAAGTCTTATTATCGGACAAATCCATTCTGCTAGGCTGCAGCTGCCACAGACAGTGAGTGGCAGACAGTGAGTCCTCTGGCTGATCCGGGCAGAGTGGACCAAAGGTCTTCTGGAGAGAAGTCCCGTCCCAGATGTTATAAGAGCATCGCAGCTCGTGGGATGAGGTCAGAACAGAAACCTGAGAGGCGTTTGGAAGAACCTAACTCTAGCCCCCGTGGGTGACAGCGAGGGGCCCAGGACTTCCTGGAGGAAGGAAGGGAGACGTGCTGGAAGCAGCAGGAGAACTGGGGTCAGAAGTGGGTCCTGAAGACGGGGCTGAGTTACTGCCACCTGAGGATGAACCGAACGCAGGAGGAGCTGCTCCCGACGGACAAGCACAAACAGCGGTTCCTGAGATGCAGCCACTCCTGCAAGAGGCTGTGACCACAGCCATGCTGACAACCAGGACTCGGGACGCGACTCACGCTTGGTGCATAAACAGCGGCAGGTCTGGAAGGATGGACTCCAGCTCTGAAGGCAGTGCCGCTGTGGGTGAAACGCTACCAAACAGCACTGCCTGCTTCAGGGAAACCACTCATGAAAGAAGAGTCCTTCCAAGTGGCCAGCATCCCAGTCATCTTGTTTTGAGAAACAGCTGCAGCCACCCCAGCCTTCAGCCACCTCTGCCCTGATCAGTCAGCAGCCCCAGCGCTGCGGCCAGACCCTCCACCAGCAAGAGGGTTGCAATCTGCTGAGGGCGCAGCTGATGGTTAGACTGTTTAAGCATAAAGTATTTTTTAAATTAAGGTTGTACGTTGAATTTTGCAGACAGAATGCAACTGATAAAGACTGTAGTCTGGTGTAAATGTGACCTCATATGCACAGGGAAACCAAACAATTCCGGGGCTCACACGACCATGACATTCGATTTATTGCCAGGTCTGGAACCAAACCTGCAATGTCTTCAAGGCACGCCTGTGTCTCCAGATGCAGACGGATGCGCCTACGCTGTGTCGTCAATGGCCCAGATCACAGCAGAGCCTGAGGCGCCACACCGCCAGTCAGAGCGCCTCAGAGAGACACGATCCCACGGAGAAAGGGAGGCACGG
Source organism: Dama dama (assembly GCF_033118175.1). Lineage (NCBI taxonomy): Eukaryota > Metazoa > Chordata > Mammalia > Artiodactyla > Cervidae > Dama > Dama dama. The sequence continues at coordinate 64,410,147 of NC_083704.1, read as the reverse complement.
GTCCATCCCAGCAAGCACAGCACCCGGGTGGCAGTCTCAAGGATTCCTGCCTAGCCCCGAGAGCTGTCTTTAAGGAGATTATAAAAACGCAGATACGAGACTAAAAGCGACATTTTAAAATCAAGGCATGCCTGCTTCCAACCACATGACGTACGTTCTCCAGTTTATTGCAGATTATCTTCGCGTAACAAGTGTTGCTGTCTCTGCAGGCCACTGTCCACTCGAGAGGCCAGAACAGAGTGTGGTAGACCTGCAAGAGAGAGGCAGAGGTCAGCGTCCATGGAGACACGCCTGCAGGGCTCCGTGGTCACACAGAGACGGCAGTGTGTCCACCAGCTCTCCGAAACTTTTAATACTAACTTTTTAATGTCTGTGGCTACTAGGAACATGAGATAAATGCTTCTTCACCCCAAGGTATTATTCCTAAAATATACTCCAAATGTTAGGAAAAGAGATGGCGCCAACTCCTGAGATTATAAACAGGATCTCTGAAACAGGAAGCTCCCGGCTTCGACACGCTGAGTCCTGCGCGGGACCCTCCCCCTGTGTCCCACCCACTCCTTCCCTCACGCGCATTGTTGTTCGGGGCTCAGTCGTGTCTGACTCTGTGACCCCATGGACTGCAGCATGCCAGGCTCCTCTGTCTTTCACTGTCCCCCAGAGTTTACTCAGACTCATGTCCGTTGAGTTGGTGATGCCATCCAACCATCTCATCCTCTGTCGTCCCCTTCTCTTGCCCTCAATCTTTCCCAGCATCAGGGTCTTTTCCAATGAGTTGGCTCTTCACATCAATGTGTTAGCTATGATTTTCCTTCCAGTATTTCGAAGATTTTGTTTCATTTAAGTATTTGATCCTCCTGGTTTAAAGTGGGCATGAAGTATGGGCCCAACTTAACATTTTTCCTGAATGCCATCCACTTACTCCAACACCCTCAATGAACGTCTTTTGCCATAGATTTAAAACACCGCCTTTATCATATGTTAATTCTCCTAGGCACCTGAATCAACCTGGGCTTCAGATTCTGTTCTGCCGGTCTGTCTGTCACCTGTGTGCCACTCAGCACAGTCTCAGGGCCTGTACCCTCAGGATAAACTGTACCATCCGACAGCGCTGGCCCCCTCCTCCGCCCAGTGCTCTCGCTGTCCAGACCTTCCCTTCGGAGTTCCCTAGGGGTCCGGTCGTTATCACTCAGCGCTTTCTTTGCGTGGGGGTGCGAGTTCAGTTGGGGAACTGAGATCTAACAAGCTGAGTGGCACAGCCCGCCCCCTGAAATCATCTCCCTATTACTGCCTTTTTAAAAGAGTTTTAATTGTTAAATCAACATATGCACAAGAAGTGCACATTTAAAAGCTCTGGTACACGGCCAGCCACCTCTGCCGCCCAGACACAAATGCCTCTCCTCCTGCTTGTCACCAGCCTGCACGCTTCTAAACAGCACACTCCCGCTGCGGTTGCCTGCTCCTGGGCGGGCTCTGCTTCCTGGCCTGCCCTCCTCTCAGGAGGCTTCACTCTCTCTTCCCTGGCCCCTGCCCTCCCACCCACCCTCCCAATTACACTGAAATTTGTAAGCTAGATCAGTGCCCGTATTTCCTCACTAGGAGGAAGCTCTTCAAGGAGAAATGGGCCCCCACGTGCGGGGGAATGAGGCTGGACCCCGACCTCACACATGTACAGAAAGTTCTCAGGATGGATCAGAGGCCCACATGTCAGAGCTGAAAACCTAACACTCTAGGAAGAAAACACAGGCATCAACCTTCACGACTGCGGGTCAGACGATGACTTGTCAGAAGTGACATCAAAAGTACATGTGACAACGGAAAAAAAAAAAGACCCGGACTGCACCAAAAGGAAAGATCTTTGTGCTCCAAGGGACACCATCAGCAGAGTGAAGACAGAACCCACAGAAATGGTGGAGACTTTCATAAGTCACCCCAAGGCCTCTCACTAAGCTTGTGAGCTGTTTCCCTGATGATAGTGACACCGAGACTCTTTTCACGTGTCTGCTGGCCACTTGTGCATGTTCTCTGGGGAAATACCCTTTGCTCTTTTAAAAGCCAGGTTATTTGGCTTTTATTGTTGTAAGAGTTCTTTGATATTCTACATACAAGCTCCTTATCAGAGATCAAAGTCCGGAGGACTTTATGGCATGAATTTTGTGATCGAATTCCATCTTCTTATCCCGTCTTACTGTGTCTACCCTCACTCTTCACCTTAATTTCCTCACTTGAAAAGATACAATATGTGGATTTATGCAAGGTTTCCTCAAGTCTCTTTATAATAGGAATATCAAAAATACTAATAGATCAAATTTTCAGTCCTGCAAAATGCAAAAATCAAAGTCTAGACTGGGTGCGCCGATGTGCAGGAGGCCTTAGGGGAGATGGATAGTGAGCCCATAAATGAGGGTTCTTCCTATAGACGCGCCCCTTCACCTGGGGTGCAGCCTCCTATGTCCTTCCTCTCACGCGCCTACCATCCACGATGGCTATCATCACTCATCAGAGACCCGACAAAGAGTTCACCACTCACACAGGTGGTTCATTATTCCCAGGAGTTAATTATAAACTCTGATCAGGTTACGTCCTCTAAAATGGAAACTTCTCACTGAAAACGCCACCTAAACAACAGCCCCTGAAAACACACAGTGGTTCTGACCCTCTGACCTCCTTCATCTCCCCAACCCTCCCATGTGGGGAGGAGGCAGGAGAAGGCCACTGGGACCACCCGCCACATCACAGTGAGCAGACCCTGAGGCAGAGGGGAGCAGAGAGCCACTCTGGGGGCTTCCGGACAGCCCGCAGCCCCGGAACCAGCCCCTCACCGAGCCACTCACTGCCTGAGCCTGGCCCCGCCGCGCCACGCGGGGAAGGTGGACAGAGCCAGCTCGGGCCAGCAAACGTCCCTACGATGTGTGACTGAAGCAGACCTGGGTCACTCAGCTCCTCCAAAGACCAGAGCTAGCAGTGAACTTGCCGTGGGGAGAGGCCACGTGCGTCTGTTTCTGCAGGAACAGAAGCATGACCTGCAAGTGCATGTGCGCGTGCACACACACGTGTACACATGCACGTACACATGTGTGCACACACACAGACATGCACACACACACACACACACGCACATGTGAGCCCCAGCAGGAGAAGGAGGAGCGGCCGTGGCCCCCCAGCCCCGGTCCTCCCCCTGCCCACAGCTCCCGGGACACTGCGTGCTCCCCCGAGGCCCCCCTGCAGATGCTGCCCCTGCATCAAAGCCTGTGTGCACAGTTTGCGTCCTTCTTCCCAGCTGTGTGATGATCACTCTGCCAGAAACAGGGCTTACATTATTTAATTCCCAACTTTCCTAAAGCAGGAATACAATTTCCTACAATGCAGCCCTTATAGGAACTTGCAAAACTACAGAATAAGAAGTGGCCAACAGGAGAAACTGTGGATTGGAGGCGAGGTCTGAGAACGCACCAACCCCACATCTTACATTCAGGTTCTCCGCCTGGTACACCTCGCTAGCCTTCTCCTCTGAGTACCCACAGCAGCCGTACTCCAAGGGCGTGAACACCACGGTGGGGACGCTGACGTAGTCACACTGCAAGACAGACAGCTCATGTCTCTTGTTTCTTCCTGCTTTTTACAGTGAAAATCTGCACGGCGTACACTTATAAACGGAGGACCAATGAGCGAGCACGGCCCCGTGCGGGTGACCCGCACCACCACGGTTCAGAGACTGAGTCACTGAGCAGACGGGGGAGCCCCGACTCCGGCCGCTTCAGTGGGACCGGGACCCCCCAGCCACGCACAGGGCCGCACCCCTGCAAGGATGAGCAGGAAGCCCTTCCGCCGCAGCGGGCAGGGCGACGGGCCGGCCTGCCGAGAGAAGGCCACGTGCTGAGCCCGTCTCACCCCAAGCCGCCTGGCCCTGCCCACTGCTGGAGCAGCACCCCCCGCCCCGGGAAGCGCTCCCCGACCCCTCCGGTAAGAAGACAAGACGGCCCCACCTGGGTGCCCCCACGTCACCCAGGACAACACCCTGAATGTAAGATGCTCATAAAGTATCTATTCAAAACTGTCGGCAAACGGTGGGGAACTGCACACGGCACGGGGCGCCTTCCCAGCAGAACGAGCATGCGGTGCCACGTGCGCTGACTTCCCCTCATCATGGTTTTATTTAGATGTTGTCCCAAAGACGGCAGTGAGAAATTAACCTTCTCTGATCGGCCCCCGAAAAGCCTTCGAGCCAGCAGCTTGCCTGCCTGCACGGCGACCGGGGTGAGCTGAGGCTTGCCCTCCAGGACGTCCCCGACAGCGTAGACATACGGCACACTGGTCTGTTCCTCGTCGTTTACCAGGATCTTGCCCGTCCTGTTGCATTCGGGGAAGAAAAAACATATTACAACTGACTCTGCACTGCTGGAAGCAGACTCTCCTCCAGGAAAAGAAGGAGGCAGAGAGGAAGACCCCGCCAGGCATTCGTGTGCCTCTGTCACCAAGCGTCCCTGGCCTCACGGCTCAGACAAACCGCTGCCTGCTTTCTGAGCGCTGAGGACAGCGCCAGGCCTCCCCCAGAGTCGAACATACTGCTTTGGAATTTTCCTCCTTGCCTGATCAAGGACAGACAAATTCATTCTAAACCACAGAAAGTGGATGCGTACATTTCCACAATTATTTTTTATAAGTCACTGCTTAATACATGAAATATTTAAGGAAAACATTAAGAGTTATCAACTGATTAATGAAATAACTGATAATACAGAGCTGACGCATCACTTACTACAAAACAAATTCAAAGCATCTCAGTAATTAAGTCAGAATTTCCCAGGGGCGATCTGTGGGAACACTGAGCTTTGAGCAGGGCTGGGCGCTAACACCAGGGAACGTACTTCTCACTGATGTTCACACCAATCTTCTCCAGCCCTAACTTCTTCGTGCAGGAGTCACGACCAACTGCTAACAAAACCTGTGTTTAGAGAGATGGCAGAAACACAGATCATCAACACCAGGAATGAAAACAAGAACATCACGATGAATCCTTCAGACGCTGACAGGAGAACAACAGAATGTCATCAACAGCCTATTCCAATCAATTTGACAGTTTGGATGAAATAGATGCAAAGACAGACTTTACCAAACTTACACCCACATGACTCTGAGTAGCCCTACGGCACAGGCCGCGCTGTGCCCCCTCCCCTAATTCACGCCGAGGCACTGACCCCGAAGACCTCGGAATGAGACTGTATTTGGAGATGGGCCTTTACAGAGTTGATTAAGGTACAACAAGGCTATTGTTGTTCAGTCAGTAAGTCGTGTCTGACTCTTTGTGACCCCATGACCTTGTAGCCCGCCAGCCTTATAGCCTCTGTCTATGGAGTTCTCCAGGCAAGAATACTGGAATGGGGAGCCATGCCCTTCTCCAGGGGATTGAGCCCGTCTCCTGCATTGGCAGGCGGCCTTTTTACCACTGAGCTACCAGGGAAGAGTGGTCCCAGTTCAGAACATAACAGAGAACCCCGGATGAGGTTCCTCTCAGTTCTGGAGGTCAGACCCCTGAGACCAAGAGTCCGCAGGTCAGTCTCCTCTGAGGCCTCTCTCCTTGGAGTGCTGATGGCCACTTTCTCCCTGTGACCCCATGTGATCAACCCCTAGATGCTATGGCAGCTCAAGCAGATTAAGGGCTTCATACTCACAGAGACTGAATCCACGGTGTATAAACTTCTCCATGAGTTAACTCCAGAGCCAGGTGACCTTGTTAGTAAAGTGTATGTGACACTTAAGAAAAACACCGATGATACACAAAGCCTCCAGGACAAGAACGAGGGACAACACCCAAGGCCTGTTTGTAAGGTGTAAACGTCTGACACAAGGCCAGACAAGGGCAGTAAAAAGAAAAGAAAATGGAAGAGGACAGCCCTGGTGGCTCAGCGGTTGGGAATCCACCTGCCGATGTGGGCACATGGGTTTTCCTGGTCTGGGAAAGCCCACGTGCCGAGGGACAACCAAACCCTGGGCCACAGCTGCTGAGTCTGGACGCTCCGGAGCCAGCGTGCTGCAACAAGAGAGGCCCCTGCAGTGAGAAGGCCGCACACGGCGGGAAGAGCAGCCCCACGCGCCGCCACCAGAGAATGCCCGCACACTGCGACGAGACCCAGCGGGGCGAAATGCTGAGGATTTAAAACCAGAGGAAATCAGGGGCCAGCACTCCCCATGAGCGCAGACGCCAGACATTTAACGGATGCCAGCAAATAAAATAGAGCAACATAAATAAAGGATAATTGATCGTGACCAAGTATTTTGGGCTTTGTCCCAAAATACAAATCTGGTTTAACATACAAAAACCAATCAATGGAATTCATCATTTGAACAGAATAAAAAATAAAAAAAACTTACTCATCCCAATAGAAGCTGGGACAGCATTTGACAAAACTAAGCACCCTTGAGGATTTCAATAAAAGCCTCGGTGCTCTCGGACTAGAAGCACGCATCCCCAGCCTGACAAAAGGATCTGCAGAACCCCAAGGGTGTACACGCTCGCAGCGGAGAGAGGCCACCTCACTCACCCCGAGACGGGAGACCCTCACAGTCTCTGTTCAGCACCACGTGGATGTCTTAGCCAGGGTAATGAGGCAAGAAAAGGAAATAAAATGCACACAGACTGGAAAGAAGAAACAAAACTACTGTTTTAGGCAGAACAAATCCTAAGAAGGTCAATACAGAAAAATCATTTGTATTTCTATGTACTACCAACTAACCACTGAATATTTAAAAATTTAAAATATCATTTGCAGAAGGTTAAAAATATGAAATACCTACACTTAACAGAAACATGAAAGACCTCCAGAGAAAAATGATAAAATGTTGCTGAGAGAAACTAAAAAACTTGCAAAAATAATAAATCGAAAAAATATAAAGGTTCATGTACAGGAAAAATCAATGCTGTTAATTTAAGATGTCAGTTTTACCAAATTCATCATCATAAGCAATACAATCTCAGTCAAAATCCCAGCACTTCTTCGAAATTGGAAAGCTGGTTTTAAATTTATGTGGAGGAAGCAACCTAAGTGTCCATGGACAGATGGATGGATAAAGAAGATGTGGTGAACATAGACAGTGGAATACTACTCAGCCAAGAAAAAGACATCATGCCACGGCAGCAACATGGATGGACAGAGGTCATCACGCTAAGTGAAGGAAGTCGGACAAAGACAAGTGTCACCTGGTGTCACTTATATGCAGAATCGGAAAGAAATGACACAAATGAGCTTCTTCACAGAGAAGCAGACCCACAGACACAGAAAACAGACTCAGGGTCACCAAAGCGGAAGGGGCAGGAGGGGATGAATTAGAGCTTTGGGGCTAACAGATACACAGGGCTGTATACAGAGTAGATAATTAACAAGGACCTACTGTATAGCACAGGAAATGACTCAATATCTTGTAATAGCCTATAATTGAAAGAGAATCTGGAGAAGAACCAGCCACCAACACACACCACACAGACAGACCCCGAGGGGTGCGGACGGCACGGCTCCAGATCAGCCATGACTCAACAGGAAAAGCTGGCAGAAAAAGAGCAGCCTTAAACAATCCTTCAACTGTTAAGGAAAACTGAACATATCTTCACTGAACATTCTAGGCCCACTCTATCAAACACGCAAGGCTGTATATTGTCACCCTGCTTATGTAACTTACATGCAGAGCACATCATGAGAAACGCTGGGCCGCATGAAGCACAAGCTGGAATCAAGGTTGCCGGGAGAAATATCAACAACCTCAGATATGCAGATGACACCACCCTTGTGGCAGAAAGTGAAGAACTAAAGAGTCTCTTGATGAAAGTAAAAGAGGAGAGTGAAAAAGTTGGCTTGAAACTCAACATTCAAAAAACTAAGATCATGGCATCAGTCCCATCACTTAATGGCAAATAGATGGGGGAAAAGGTGGCAACAATGACAGGTTTTGTTTTCTTGAGCTCCAAAATCACTGCAGATGGTGACTGGTCATGAAATTAAAAGATGCTTGCTCCTTGGAAGAAAACCTATGACAAATCCAGACAGCACATTAAAAAGCAGAGACATCACGTTGCCAACAAAGGTCTGTATAGTCAAAGCTATAGTAGTCATGCACACACGTGAAAGCTGGGCCATGAAGAAGGCTGAGAACCGGAGAACTGATGCTTTTGAACTGTGGTGTTGGAGAAGACTCTTGAGAGTCCCTTGGACTGCAAGGAGATCCAACCAGTCCATCCTAAAGGAAATCAACCCTGAATATTCATTGGAAGGACTGATGTTGAAGCTGAAACTCCAATACTTTGGCCACCTTATGCAAAGAACCGACTCATTGGAAAAGACCCTGATGCTCAGAAAGATTGAAGGCAGGAGGAGAAGGGGATGACAGAGGATGAGATGGTTGGATGGCATCACTGATTCAATGGACGTGAGTTTGAGCAAGCTCCGGGAGTTGGTGATAGATAGAAAGCCTGGCAAGCTGCAGTTCCTGGGGTCCCAAAGAGTCAGACACAATTTAGCAACTGAACAAAAACAACAATTCTGGTAGTACATAAATGCTTCTAGAGAATAGAAAAAGAAGGAACATATTCCAGACTTCTTTCATGAGCTAGAATAACTTTGGTATCAAAATCTGGGAAGTTCAATATGTGAAAGGAAAATTATAAGCCAATATAATTCATGAATATAGATACAAAAATTTTAAGTAGCCAAATCTAACAATATATAAAAAGAACCACTGTCAGGAAGCATTTAACAAGAGGCTTCCTGTGTGCTGTTTTGGATCTGTCAGGAACCCTCTGGCCCTTATTAATTCCCGAATATTCAGGAATTAAGAGGAGAGGCACGCCTTTCCCGGGGTTGAGGAATCCAGGCATTTCTCATTACGGTGATAAGTACCCTCTTCCTTTTTATGAGCCATACGGTAAAAGGTGATTGTTTGCAACTCTCCCTTTGATAGGGATGTCTTATGTTTTGTAAGTCTGGAATTTTAATCTTTATCTTTGGTGAGAATAACCACCTATATGCACACACCATGTTGATTAAAACACCTTTGCTCCATCAGAGCTTGGGTCCCCGTGTCTGTCTTTCTATTCTCTCTCTCTCTCTCTCTCTCTCTCTCTCTCTCTCTCTCTATCTGGCTAATTCCTTGGAGCGGGGAGGCCCTCTGAGCTCACTTTCTTGCCCGGGCTTCTAAGACCCTCTCGAGAAGGCGCACTGTGCCTTCACCCACTCGAGAGGGCGCCTGGTGCCTACGTGCAGCAGCACGAGCCCGAAGAGCACTCTATTGGCTTTCCGCGAAACCAGGGGATGTCAGCCTCTTTCTCTCTCTTCCTCTCGGAACCACCAGGCTCCGGTCCATTAAAGGACCAACAAACCACTCATTATCCAGTTGGATTTACACCAGTAATATAAAGTTGACTGTAAATCAATGTAATGCAACACACTAACAGATTAAAGAAAAAAATAATCATTAACAGCCACAAAAGGAACATTCTTACAGCTGAACACCCACTTCTGACTTTTAACAAACAAAAAACCAAAATAACAACAAAAAAAACAACTTAGCAAACAAAAATAGAAAATGATTTATTTACCGTGGTTAAGAATATCTACCAAAACCCTATGGAAAACCTTACTCTTTAACCATGAAACACTGAAAACCTCCCTCCCGGCCCCGAGAACAAGGCTGGAGTGTCTAGGTCTGCATTTCTTGTCAACACTGCCTGAGGGGCTATGGCCGGTGCCCTCATGCGGGAAGAAGGAAGAAAAGGAAGCAGTCAACAGAAGGGAGTGAGTCCTTGCCATGAATGCCTAACAAAGACGACGCCGAACCATCTCAGGACACGTGATCAAATAGGGGCTCAGCAAGATTACTGAGTGCTGAATCGAAACCCACAATTGAGCAGCCTTTCTATATATCAGCAACAGACTGTGAAAGGCAATGACACTTTTTCAAAAACACCATTTGTAACTATACAGAAATATGTACGTACCTAGGAATAAATCTAACAGAAGATATTCTTGAGGTCTATAGAGAAGTGTACTAACTTTGCTGGGGGCTATTACAGACGGCCTAGGTCAAAGGACAGACGTACCATGAACCGTAAGCCTGGATACTGCAGAATCAAATGCTTCTACCTGGTTACACATCCATCACAACCCTGATCAAAATCTCAACAGGAGCTGGTTCTTATGTTTGTTTTCCTTACACCTATCTTTGGCTTTGGTCATCCTCACAACATCATTCACTTTTAGTTGAAAGAAATCATGCTGTTAGAGTTTATGAAACATAAATGAACAGTTTGATCCAGGTTAGCGATAAACTACAGTTTACACAAGAAATGCTGCTGTCTGACTTGCATGAGTTTGAGTTATAACGACGGCCACCCAAGGGTCCATGGACTACTCACACTGTTTGGAGATTTGACATAGCTTGTTTTTGTTGCTTTTGATTATAAAATATAATCGATGCTTATTGCAAAAACAGTCAAATGCAGAAGTGTATAAGACATCTAACTCCCCAGAAGTGAGCAGTAAAAGCAGGCAGGCACAGCTGCCTCCAGGCTTCCCATGCAGTTCATCTGGTAAAAAAATCCGTCTGCAATGCAGGAGACCTGGGTTTGATCCCTGGGTTGGGAAGATCCCCTGGAGAAGGGAACAGCTCCCCACTCCAGTGTTCTGGCCTGGAGAACTCCATGGACTATATCGCCCACAGGGTCGCAAAGAGTCGGACACGACTGGCGGCTTCCACTCACGCCTGCGTCCAGATTTTGTTCCCTGCACAGTTACACACACCCGCATATTTCAGCATCGTATTCTTCGTGTGCCACCAAAAACCGTCAAATATCAACAGCTCGACACATTCCACATGTACTAGAGTCTCACGGAGAGTCAACAAGTCCACCCTGGTATCATCTCCCCTCATGTTTCATCTGCGCCAAGTCACGAGCGTGTCCATCCACCCCTGCTCGCCTGGCAGACACTCACCGTGTTGTAAACGCCCTCCATCGTCTCTGTCCCTTCCGTGGATTTAGCCACTACCTTCAACCTCCCGGGCAGGCCCTTCTCCAGCTGCTGGACCTGGTGAGGATGGACAGTGCGTGGATTCTCTCCGCAGGGGACACAGAACGGGGGGGCGCAGGGCGTGTGTGTGTGCAGGCGGGCGTGTTCCGTCTGCACGGAGCAGATGGAGGAAGAGGACCGGCCTGAGGGTGGTCGAGGGAGAGACAAGCCGCTGGGTGAGCGGGAAGAGCGGACAGCACCGACCGTGTGCACCGGGGGACCACCTCCCGAGCACGGGGACAGGCCAGGACAGAAGCGGGAGGACACGGGGCGGGAAGTCAGGAGCTTTATTTTGTCTTGTTGCATTTAAAACATGGAGAGGAATTCAGGCGGAGAGGCCCAGCAGGCGGCTCTACAGGTGGGTGTGTGCTGAGGCAGCTGCTCGCAGAGCCAGCAGCAGAGACGTGACTTGTGGGCAGGGAGGGGAGGGGCACAGCGGGCACTGAGGCTCAGGGTGGGCGCCCCATCCTCAGGGTCCCCGGGGAGCAGCATGAACAAGGGTAACATGAGAAGCCCCAGGAGGGCCCTCTCCCTCCTGGAGATGGTGGTCGAGGTAAGGACTCGACACCCCCACTGCAGGGGGCACAGGTTCGATATCCTATATCCTGCATGCCTCAGGATTTTTAAAAAAACCAAACAGAAGGCAAGCTCGTGGAGCTGGACGGGCCGGGCGGCGGCCCAGGCGGTCCGCAGCCGGGACTCACCTCCACGGGCACGAACTTGCGCAGGAAGCGTACGCCAAGCTGCTGCATGGAGGCGCCCACCTTCTCGGCCATCTCCTGGTCGAAGCCCCGCAGGAGCACCGAGCGCACCATCACCGTGACCTCCAGGCCCAGGCCGGCCAGGAAGCCCGCGCACTCCAGCGCCACGTAGGACGCGCCCACCACCAGGGTCGCGCCCGGGCAGTAGGGCAGTGAGAACAGGTCGTCGCTGCAAAGAGAAGGTCTCCCCGTGGGACGGCGCCGGGGGCCAGCGCACGGGCGCGGGGGGAGCGGCCCTGGGAGCTGCAGGCGTGTCCCCCCCTCGGAGGAGGACGTCCAGCCAGGCGACTGGGAATCAACGGGACCACATGCAAAGCCTGAGCAGCCACACAGTGAAAAATGTACTTCTTAAAGTGCATCTGGTCGAGAAAGCATGCAATCGTCCTATTTTATACATCGAGGTCACAGGTCCTCTTGACAACTGTCCACTGGGAATTCCTGTTGAATCCCAGCGTTCTCCTAGTCACCTGGTCCATCACTATCACACAGACATGAAACCCTGAAGCTAACGACATTTGCTGCTTCGCTCTGGGCTCCAGCAAGTATGAACCAAAGCCCAGACTCAGTCTCCTGCCTGGAGGCCTGAAGACACCCCGTGTGCATCCGTGCTCTTAGCGTTGCCTGTGTGCCCTTCCACTGTCATCAACGCAAATCTCTTGTGAAAGGAGACAGGGAGCAAACACTCTGGAGACACAAATGTAATGCAACTTACAGGCAGACGGCCTAGTTAACCCACCTGGTGATACAGTACTCTTTGTCTCCCTGGATTCCCAAGTAGCGCGGCCTCTCTCCTGTCGCGATGACAAACTTTGCAGCGGTATAAAACGCCTCCTGTCCTTTTTCATTGGTTGCCTTGAAAAAAGCAAAGCAAGTGTCACTTTTCATCTGGTACCAGAGTGGTTGGACCCCAGGACGCTCACACACGGACCACGGAGCCCGGGTTCCCGCGGCGCAGGCGGAAGTAAGGGGGGCGACCAACGGGGCCAGGGCCTGACTGACCTTGACTTTGTGGTGCTCGACAAACTCCCCGTAAGAGTTGACGTAGTTCACTGCCTTCTCCCGCAGAGCCCGCCGGTGGCCCCAGCTCAGCGAGCCGATGTGGCTCTGGACGGCCTCAGTCATGGTGGCCCAGCTGTGCTTCACTGGGGAGAGATCGGGGGCGGGTGGGCGTGAGGGGTGCTCGGCCACCGTGAAGTCACACACCGCACACGCGCATCCATTGCTTTAAGGATCCAGAAGTGAACAGAAGATAATCAGCAAGAAGTCTTTTTACGCCAGTTACAGCCACCATGGCTTCCCTGGTGGCTCAGACGGTAAAGTGTCTGTCTGCAATTCAGGAGACCCGGGTTCGATCCCTAGGTCGGGAAGATCCCTTGGAGATGGAAATGGCAACCCAATCCAGTATTCTTGCCTGCAGAATCCCATAGACAGAGGAGCCTGGCAGGCTATAGTCCATGGGGTTGCAAAGAGTCAGACACGACTGAGCAGCTAACACACACAGCTTCTTTCATATTACAAACATGTAGAAAGCATAGTTCTGAACATGATGAAAATCCATGGAGTGGGGTGGGAAACAGCCCTCCCACGGCCAGCCCCAGGATCTACAGGTGGGACACGGGTCCCCTGCGGGCAGGGCTGTGACAGTGAACACCGGAGCGGAGACGAGAGCTCACCCACTTCCTTCTGAAGCCAGGGCGAGGCTGGTGGAGTCAAGGCTCCTCCTTACTCCTGGGTCAGCCAGGGGGCTCATTGCCTGGACTCACGCCATCTGCTGATGTCCCCCAGGGAAACACTGGTCCAGGGTCCCGTCAAGCTGGGTGAGACCCCCAACCACAAACCCGGCCGACTGGGGGTTCACCCTTGGTCCCATTTGGACCCTGACCCTCCAGTGCTCTCAGAGACTCACCCACCAGGCTGAGGGAACCCATAACACAGGGGAGGACAGAGGTCACTGTGCGTGGGGACTTGGGTGATGTCAGTGATTATGGCCCAGACGTCACGTCACCCTTCCCACAATCTCAGCAACAGGACAACAGGTCTACGACCGTGTGGTCCAGATGGTCAGTCTGGTGACTGTGTTCCCTGACCCCACGCCTGTGATCCCGGGGTGACGACCACCACTGACTAGCTCTCCGCCGGGCTCACGTCCTCTGCCAGCCCCTCTCTCCAGACAGGCCAGCCTCCTGGGCCTCAGAGAACCATGCATCTCATGGCCCCGGGGACCTCTGCTTCTGGTTTGCGTAAAAGACATTCTCAGAAGTTCTACAACATGCCTGCATGTTGGCACCCCTAGAAGTGGGCTGAGATATACGGCTCCTGGGGACCCCCCGCCCCAGACCTGCAGAGTCAGAAGCAGGACCACGGAGGCTGGGCCCCTTAGAAGGTCCCCGGGGCCCTGACGGGGCAGGTCCATGGAAGACCCACTCTACTGTGTCACCCATCCGCTCGGCCGTGTCACAAGCAGCAACGGCATCTTAAATTCAGATAGAAAAGTCGCTCCCCTTTCCTCAAAGGTGGCACAGCTACCCTCACACATTTACTTTTCGATACAAACTGAGAATAATCTGTCCAGTTCCAAAAAGAAAAAAAAAATTCTGACATTTTTCCTTGGACTTTAAACAAACATTACGAAATAACTCTGAGATAATGTCTTCACAATATGCAAACATTCCCTCCAAAATCAGAGCGTAGTTTTCTTATGCTTTCATACTTCCTTGTCTGTTTTGTACACCCCCAGTGGAGTGTCTTCCAAGTCCTTGTGTCATTTTTGCTGTGATTTCCGTCACTCCATTTGCTGTCAGTTATTACTGCTGGTACAGAAGTTCTGCACACTCTTCTCAACAGCTGTCCAACCTCATCCACTCACGTCCCCATTCACTGTTCCATGTGTTCCAGGCCTGCCACACTCTTCCGCCTTCTCACACGTGCTCAGAGGCCCCTGGACCACCTCCAGGCCAACGTGAACATCACTCCACCCTGCTGCATCCAGCCTGCCTGCGGCGTTCCACCTAAGTCATCGCTCTCCTTAGACTCGAGTTCTAACTCCTGCCCCGAAAGCTCCCGCACCCTCTGCTATGCGTCTGGGATGGCCGGGGCTGCAACATCCCTTCCCCAGCCCTAAGGCCCCAACAGGAGGTCTGCACTGACCGTCTTGGAATCCTGGGTCCAGCTGGCACATGTGAGCGCCTAACAAGTGTTTATTAAACTAACGTAAAAGTCAAATACAGAAACAGAAAGAGCAAGCGTTTCTAAGAAACCTGTCCTTCCCTCCTTCCCCCCAGTATGGACTGTTCCACGCATCACCCACCTTGCTGACTGTATTCCCAGCCGAACCTCCTGGAGTCGGTCAGCGCCTGCCCTAGCAGCGCGGCCTGGTGCATCAGCTTCTTTGGGATACAGCCAGCATTCACACACGTGCCCCCAAGACCTGAGGGAGACAGCCAGAGCTGTGATGCTGTGTGTGCACGTGTGTGTTCATGTGGCTTATACACATGCAGAGTGGGTGCTATTAAAACGTGGAAACAACAGACTTGACGACTGTGGGGTCACCATCACACACCATAACACAAAATGATTTGTGTTATGGTGACCGAGGGTCAAACTTGCTGACCGAGAGGGTCCCTGCAGGAGGCCTGGGAATGAGCAAATTCTGACGTGCGTTTGAACAATTTCCTGGGGACAGAATCCAAGACTTCCACCTGAGTCCCAACCACGAGGTAGTCAGAACTGGGTCAGGCTAACCGGGCACACGCTGCACTGAGGCCAGGCAGGGCCAGCCTCCAGCCTTTCCCTGGGGAACCCTGACTGCTCTGGGCTGGTACCACCCGCTGCCAGCCGCCTGGACTCTCACCAACACAGGGTGAGACAGACACTCACATCAGTGCCCCCCGAGAGCGCGTCCCCCTGGCACCTAGGAGGGAGGGCTGTGCCCGGGATGGGGAGGGGGCAGGAGGAGGAGGACAAGTGTGCACCAGACAGAATTGGGGTGAGCGCACATTAACTCAGCTGAGCTTCCTGCAGCCAGGGTGCCAGTTATAACATCGATGCAGAAACACAGAAAAGCGTCACGGCCACCCTAGACAAGCATGATGGGGTACACCCCACTCTGAGGCCACAACCACATGAAACACCCCCATGTGGGTGCAAAGTTATCCTGGCAGACGTGGTGGAACACTCGGGGCGTGGAATTTCCCTTTGCAAGATCCTCCTTAATCTTTTTTGTGTTATCTTTCTGCCATCTCCTCTTGTTAACACATGACCGGGGATGGTGTCCTCAGCCCGAGGCAGGTGGGTTACCCTCTGGAGCTGTGGTGAGGACTGAGGGAGACCAACGAGAACCAAAGAGAACAAGCCCCCCCGACGGCAGCAGGAGAGCCGCTCACCCCAGGACGTGCCTCGGGGGGATGGGACCACATAGTCCAGCAGCATGACCTTCCTCCCCAGGACTGCGGCTTCCTGCAAACAAAGACACACGGAGACCTCGTCATTTTCCCGACCTTCCCCTGAAGGATGAGACTGTGTCTGTGACGAGACACAGTCTCTCCTCGTTGTTAACCCAGCCATGGAACAACAGCAGCGCAGACTGGAAAGGCCTAAGTATCGACGGCAGAAGAGAGGCTTAGGGCGATCACCGGGAAGGCCATCCACGGGGGTTGCTTCTTCTCACCTGAGCGCACGAGAGGCCCCCAGAGCCCCCACCGATGACGATGAGGTCGTAGTCGTACGCTGGATCCTGCTGGAGGAGCTGCTGCAATAAACCACTCTGATGTGCCTGGGGGGATCAGAGTACAGAACATGGCACGACCATGCGGACTCAGCACACACGGCTTCTATAAAACCTCAGGGACAGCTGACCTGCAGTGCAGTAAGCTAGACTATGCATCTATCTGATGTGCCTGGGGGGAATCAGAGGACAGGACACGGCACGACCATGCGGACTCAGCACACACGGCTTCTATAAAACCTCAGGGACAGCTGACCTGCAGTGCAGGTAAGCCAGACTGTGCATTTATCTGGAGGGTGTTCAGTGGGGCCCAACTAGTCAGACCGACGCCAGAGCAGACACAGGCACTGGTTATCACCCAACAGTGAGGCACATGTCCGATGGCGGGGAGGTCGGGCCTTGTCCCACGTCAGACAAGCTCGCTCCGCAAGCAGCTCTCTTGGCCCTTTCTGCTGGCTCACCTCTGTTCTCCTCAGACCTTAACCACAAAGGTGAGCTCAACAGGTGACACTTAGCCTGGCCCCTGACTCCTGCTCTACTAGAGGTACACACACCTTGCTAAGCAGTGGACTCCCTTCCTGGGTTAAAAGGTGTAAAAAAGCATGAAGAACTGACTAGTTAAAGAGTGAGTGACTCGCGCGCCCTCCCCTCAGCAAGCGTGCCGGTGGGCTGAGAGGGCCCGACAGCGTGCCAAGTAGGACTGGAGGTGTCAGCAGGCCTGCACACGATGCAAGACAACAGAGAAGCTGACCTTCTACCTTAGCGATTAACTGAGGTTATTACCGCTTTCCCGTTTAAAAACGTCCATGGCCCAGCAGAATCCTGCAAGCTCCTTCTGGGACGTGGGTCCCCTTCTCCCCAGATGCCGGCTTTTCTGACTGAAGCGACTTTCCTTTCGACCAGCACTTGGCCCTGAGGATGGCTGGTGAGGGGCGAGCATAGGAGCCTGACTGAAGCCCAGGAGTGGCATCCTCTGCCCGCGTCCGCCTGCACTGGCCTTCTCTGCGAGCAGTGCTGACGCGTCACCGGCGGGACGTGCACGGCGGGCTTTTCCCTGATTTTTCCTAAGTTGACTGAAATCTTGCAAGTTCCTGTGCAGCATGAGCCTTCTGCTCCGTCCGTTGGGAAAGGTCAGGGCTGACCCGGAGGCACAAGCTGCTGTCCCCATGGCCCTCCCTGTGGCCAGAAGCAGCGTGGACAAGGCCGGAGGCTCCACGTGAGACTGAGCAGCTCTGTCTGTGCGAGGTCGGCTGCTCAGTCATCACGCTGTCTCCAAGCTGGCTCGTCCTGCGAGTGCTGCAGGGCCACAGACCCAGGGAGGCCGCGTGGCCCCGGCCGGCAGCCCCCTACCCTCGGGAGCTCTTAGGGGGTCCACCTCGCACAGAGCTGCGGCCCAGGGCCGAGGAGACCTGGCGTCTCTGTAGCCCTAGTGCTGGGCCTTTGCTGCTGCGCAGGCTTCCTCCAGGTGCAGACATCAGGGGCTGCTCTCCAGCTGTGGGGCGTGGGCTTCTCACTGCAGGGGCTTCTCTTGTCAGGGAACATGGGCTCTAGGTGCTGGGGCCCAGTAGTTGCGGCTCACGGGCTTAGTTGTTCTGCGGCGTGTGGGCTCTTCCCGGACCAGGGATCGAACCTGTGTCCCCTGCATTGGCAGGCAGGTTCTTATCCAAGGTACCACTGGTGAAGTCCCAAAAATATAATTCTTAATTAAATCTAAACCTAAGTATTCAATCCATCACCATTGATGATTACTACTTGTATACATATATAAAGGATCTAAGAGCAGAGTTTAATAAAAGCAAACAGCTAGTTAAAATAAGGTCCTTATTACATATCAATTTTTATCTATCTCTATGTAACTGAATGATTCCTGTTCATTTCTGCACTCCAGGAACCAAACAGTTTCACAAAGCTCTCGGGGCCAGCAGCCACGGTAGGAGAGCAGTGGTCCCTGGGCTGGACTGCCAGTGCTGACCTCATTTCCCTAAACCTCAAGGCGGGAGGAGGCCTCATTTGTCCCCGTTTGGAGGGAGAGAGCAGGGCAGCCCACCCTTCTGTCCTCCAACCTCACTCAAAACCTTCTCCTTCTCAGCATTCAAAGTTTGAATTGGTAGAAAAGCTAATTTCTCTTAGAGTAATCACGATTATCTGATAATCATCCTATAGTGCTTAGTCGCTCAGTCGTGTCTGACTCTTTGGGACCCCACGGACTGTAGTCTACCAGGCTCCTCTGTCCACGGGATTTCCCAGGACAGAATACTAGAGTGGGCTGCCATTTCCTCCTCCAGGGGATCTTCCCAACCCAGGGATCGAGCTCGGGTCTTCCACGTTGCGGGCAGATTCTTTACCATTCTTTACCATCTGAGCCACCAGGGAAGCTTTCAATTTTACAAGCTCCAAAAGACACAAATGAACAGATCTGTGAAAGCCATTTCCACCTCTCTGGAATATTTTCTTAAAACAAAATTTGGACAGACAGCCTTCAGAAACACACGGTACTATTTACCTGGAAAGTGTGGTCACAACCACCCACGTGCACTTTATTCACAAAGATACTGGGCACAGTCCTCTGGTTGGTGATCTCTGAGAGAACCTCCTGGACACTGGCCCCCTCATCTAAGGAATAAAAGATCAAAGACGTTAAGACCCCGCCAAGGTTCCGAGGCGCTGCAAGCCGAGCTGAAGTGCTGCGACACTCAGATGCCCACATGCGTGTCGTCGGCGTCACGAAGCGATGACTCAGGGGTTCAAAGGGAGCTGTACAGAAGAAAGAGCAGACTCCTGACTCCTTTCAAAATGAACACTTTCAAATTAGAATCTGATCTATAATCCACTGGCCAGGCAGAGACAGATAAGAATCATCTTTAAAGAACAAACATGATATATGCTCTAATGGTGGTAATACAGAAAATATATCCAACAATTACATTTGAAAAAATCTTTATGCTCATAGTCCAAAACATACCCTCCACTCCTAAAAACTGAACTGGGCCCTCAGTTCTTCAGGCTCCCCATGTGGTAAACTCTTCAGCAAAGTCTCAAAGATTCAAGGGCATTTCACTAATTAAAGCGACCTGGTTAAAGAGAGGGGTGAAGTTTCGTGAAGGCAGAGATTGGGCTTTTTTGTTCTCCACGCACACCCATGGAAAGTGCATGGGATTCAGAAGCAGGAAAGCGGGAACACTGGTGCGCCTGCCCTCCTGGGGCTGCGCTCAGGAGACAGGCAAATTCGCCTCGTTCTGTTACAGTGTCCTCTATGCGGCTGGACAGCGGGCAGACACGCCTGAGGACCACCAGCACTACCTTATATGGCTGCCTTCCACTCCCCCCTCAAATGCAGACAATGTACACAAAAAATCCACGCAAAGTATTTCCACATACAGGTTCATCTTCTGCGGGGTTCAGCTTGCAGGTAGGTGAAATCAGCTCATTGAACCCAAAGAGACGGGAGCAAACTGAACTGAACAAGGCAATACAAGGAAAGAAGTCAATCTTGTGGGCGCTGATTACAAACAACAGGTACAAACCGTTCTACCTACTTACCAACTTGATCAAGTTCCAAGATGTTACAGTCAACTCCCAGAGAAGAAAAGAGCTCTTTAACCTGCAAGGAAAATGCACCTGCGTTCTCCTCTTGCAGAGACCAGACACAGCTATGAAGTATGGGCAAAGCAGCAGGGACGCTCAAACATGCCCTTCAGGAATGCGAGCCTCGGACCACGTTTTCTCCTGTTCTCGGAGCACCTTCCCAGAATGACCTCAGTCCGCCCCTTCCCTTCTTTTACAATCTGCTGTCTCACTTCCAGATCTGTACCTTTCACTCAAACCTCTTTTCTGGAACTCAAGACAAGCAGCATTTCTGCAGCTGGGTGACCCTGGACACCTCACGTGGAGCCTGCCCCACACCAAATCCACCTGTGTCCACATGCCTTTTCCTCTCTGTTTTCTTTCAACAGTCATTAAACCATTCAACCAGCACACACCTAGGATGGCTCTTCCATTGTTCCACATACTCAACATACAGGACACCCTCCCTGCCTGAGAGGAGGGGAGGCAGATGCCCGCCCTGTCACCATTCACCAGCTGCCTCAACACAAAGCCCTGGGCCCTGCCACTCAGAGGGGGGGCCAGCAGGGGGCGTCACCAGGAGCTTGTCCGTGACTAAGGAGAGTTTCAGACCCCCTCCTGCAGCCTCTTCCTGTCCCACACCTACTCCCTAAGTCTCCACAGTGCTCTGCATGGAGCGGGCTCCTTTGTTCAGTCCCCCACAGTTGATCTCCTGAGCCGGCAAGACCTTCCACGGGACATTCTCGGTCACCTCCTGGGGGCTCTCCAGTTGCCGCCGCCAAGGTCGGAGCCCACCGTCAGCAGGATTCCCGCCCTTCGGAGACCTGAGCCCTCGAGGGGAAGCCGAGGGGCTCTGGCTCCAGGACAGAGGCGCGAGGGTCTTGGCCGGTCTGCCCCTGGCAGATGTCCACGGCTGGTGAGAGCTGATTAAAAAGGGCCACTGAAGTCTCTCAAAGTTGAGGGCACACAGCAAATGAGGCAACGCGTATTTAAGAGAATCTACTAGATGTCAGTAAGAGCGGGGAGCCTGAGGGACCCGCCCGAGTGTGATGGAGGCACCACTGCAGGTGGCCGCGGCCGAGGAGTTGAGGTGCCCGGTTCTCCGGGATCCCAGCTGCCCCAAGGCTGGGCCGTTGCCATTTCTATCGCTCAGGTCCGAGTGGCAGAGGCTGTATTACTGGTGAATGTGGCAGCAAGGGAAAGCTCCCCTCCTGCACCACCTCATTCATAGCTCAGAGTTTCTGTCCCAGGCAAAAACAGCAGGGCCCTGATCACGCTGCCCTGCCCACTGGCAGGGCAGGGCTCCGGGCTGGGAGAGGCAAGCCAAGGAGACCAGAGGCTACTGCCCTACCAGAGCCGCTCATAAAGCAGGCTGTCCCAAGGGAAGTGGGTCTGCACCCCACCTCTGGAGCGAGGTCTCAGAGGCCACTTGGGGCAAGGGGGAAACCACAAGATTAGAGAGCGCCGAACTCCACCCTAAGAAACTGATCCTCTGACATGGACTGCGGGGCAGCTCACGCCTACAGCTGAGACAGCGGAGATGGTGTGACTGAGTCAGAGGATGCTGGTGGCTCGCTCCTGACAGCAGGCTAAACTGTGGCTGCCAGTCAGCAGAAAGCCAGGAGGAGACGTTGGAGAACGGTCCTGCCAGGGTAAGAACAAACTGCAAATCTGCTCAATAGCGACCACTGCAGAGGGGCCCTGGCTGGCGGCCACCTGGCGTGAAGAACCGACTCACTGGAAAGATAAGGGCAGGAGGAGAAGGAGACGACAGAGGATGAGATGGTTGGACAGCATCATTGACTCAACAGACGAGTTTGAGCAAGCTCTGGGAGATGGTGAAGGACAGGGAAGCCTGGCGTGCTGCCGTCCATGGGGTCACAGAGTCGGAGCGACTGAACAACAACAACACAGGACAATTTACACCTCAGGGCGCTGTCAGGAAAGCAGAGCATCTGAGCCGTAATCAGAGGAGTGTAACACCCAGGCATGATGCTGAGAGAGTCAGACAGTGTAACACAGACAGCTAGCAAACCTCTGTCACCCCAGAGTGGCTGCACAGACCCAAGGCCACACCTCCGAGGAGTGGAAACAGACTTCCTGAAAATAATCCATAAGAGATACACAAGCAAAAACTGGCCACAGAGAAGGATAGTTGTAGGGTCTAGAGCGGCTATAATGCATTACCAGAAAGGCCTTGGTTTCCACAGAAAAATGACCAGAAACACAAAGAAACAGGATCGTGGGTCCACACACAAGAAGAAAGCGGGAGAAGCTGCCTCTGAGATGCCCAGACAGTGTGACGAACAGGCAAAGTCACCCATGTAAGTACGTTCAAGGAGCTTGAGAAAACTATGCTTCAGGAGATACATGCAGAAGCATGAGGGCAATGTCTCACCCGGTGGAAACACCAATAAAAAGACAGGAATTACAGACAGGAACCAGCTGGGTATGAAGCAATTATGGGAAAGTGCAATGCCTACAGTCAAAATTCCACTGTGGTGTCTCAACAGTAGACTCGAGCTGCAGAACTGAGGACATCAGTGGAGAGTGTGCAGCCTCATGCCATAGAGGGAAAAGATAAAGGACAGAAGCCTAGGGGGAAACGGGCCGGCATGAAGCACAACATACGGATGGCGTGAATACCACTAAGAGACAGAGGAAATAAAGTACAAGAATAATATTTGAAGAGATGCCCTCAAATATCCCAGATTTGATGAAAAACAGTAATCCAAATATCCAATAAGCAAAATAATGGAGAAGACTCTTGAGAGTCCCTTGGACTGCAAGGAGATCCAACCAGTCCATCCTAAAGGAAATCAGTCCTGAATATTCTTTGAAGGACTGATGTTGAAGCTGAAATTCCAATACTTTGGCCATCTGATGCAAAGAGCTGACTCACTGGAAAAGACCCTGGTGCTTGGAAAGACTGAAGGCAGGAGGAGAAGGGGACGACAGAGGATGAGATGGTTAGATGGCATCAGTGATTCAATGGACATGAGTTTGAGCAAGCTCCGGGAGATAGTGAGGGACAGGGAGGCCTGGAGTGCTACATTCCATGGGGTCACAAAGAGCTGGACACGACTGAACAACTGAACTGAACTGAACCAGTGAATTTTGCAAAGTTGCAGGATACAAAATCAATACACAGAAATCAGTTGCATTTCTATATACTAACAATGAAAAATCAGAAAGAGAAAAATAAGAAATCAATCCCATTCACCACTGCAACCAAAAGAATTAAATATGTAGGAATAAACTTACCTAAGGAGACATAAGAACTGTACACAGAAAATTATAAGACACTAATGAAAGAAATTAAAGATGATGTAAACAGATGGAGAGATATTCCATGTTCCTGTGTAGGAAGAATCAATATTGTGAAAATGACCATACTACCAAATGCAATCTACAGATTCAATGTGATCCCTATCAAATTACCAATTACATTTTTCACAGAACTAGAACAAAAAAATTCATATGGAAACACCAAAGACTGCAAATAGCCAGAGCAGTCTTGAGAAAGAAGAATGGAGCTGGAGGAATCCACCTTCCTGACGTCAGATTATACTACAAAGCTACAGTCATCAAGACAGTATGGTGCTGGCACAAATACAGAAATACAGACCAATGGAACAAGATAGAAATCCCAGAAGTAAACCCATGCATCTATGGGTACCTTATTTTTGACAGAAGAGGCAAGAATATACAATGGGACAAAGACAGCCTCTTCAATAAATGGTGCTGGGAAAACTGGACAACTACATGTAAAAGAATGAAATTAGGACACTTACTAACACCATACACAAAGATAAACTCAAAATGCATTAAAGATCTAAATGTAAGACCAGAAAGTATAAAACTCTTAGAGGAAAACATAGGCAGAACACTTGATGACATAAATCAAAGCAAGATCCTCTATGACTCACCTCCTAGAGTAAGGGAAATAAAAACAAAAGTAAACAAGTGGGACCTGATTAAATTTAAAATCTTTAGCACAGCAAAGGAAACTATAAGCAAGGTGAAAAGAGAACCCTCAGAAATGGGAGAAAATAATAGCAAATGAAACAACTGACATAGGATTAATTTCCAAAATATACAAGCAGCTCATACAGCTCAATACCAGAAAAACAAACAACCCAATCAAAAAAAAAAAAAAAAAAAAAAAGTGGGAAAAAGATCTAAGCAGACATTTCTCCAAAGAAGAAATACAGATGAACACATGAAAAGATGCTCAACATCACTCATTATTAGAGAAATGCAAATCAAAACCACAATGAGATATCACCTCACACCAGTCAAAATGGCCATCATCAAAAAGTCTACAAATAATAAACGCTGGAGAGGGTGTGGAGAAAAGGGAACGCTCTTGCACTGTTGGTGGGAGTGTAAATCACTGTGGAAGACGGTATGGAGATTCCTTAAAAGACGAAATAAAACCACCATATGACCCAGCAATCCCACTCCTAGGCATATACCCTGAGGAAACCAAAATTGAAAAAGACACATGTATCTCATTGTTCATTGCAGCACTATTTACAACAGCTAGAACATGGAAGCAACCTAGATGTCCATAGTCAGATGAATGGATAAAGAAGTTGTGGTACATATATGTGATGGAATATTACTCAGTCATAAAAAGGAATGCATTTGAGTCAGTTCTAATGAGATGGATGAACCTAAAACCTATCATACAGAGTGAAGTGAGTCAGAAAGAGAAAGATAAATATCGTATTCTAATGCATATATACGAAATCCAGAAAAATGGTACTGAAGAATTTATTTACAGGACAGCAATGGAGAAACAGACATAGAGAATAGACTTATGGACATGGGGAGAGGGGAGGAGAGGGTGAGATGTATGGAAAGAGTAACGTGGAAACTCACATCACCATGTGTAAACTAGAGAGCCAACGGGAATCTGCTGTGAGGCTCAGGGAACTCACAAAGGGGCTCTGTGTCAGCCTGAGGGGTGGGGTGGGAGGGAGATGGGGGGAGGTTCCGAAGGGAGGGGACGTATGTAGACCTACGGCTGATTCAGGTTGAGGTTTGACAGAAAACAGCAAAATTCTGTAAAGCAATTATCCTTCAGTAAAAACATAAACAAATTTTAAAAAAGGAAAGGAATCCTGACCCATGCTACGGCATAGATGAACTCTGAGGACATCAGACTGAAATAAGCCAGTCAGAAAATGACATACTTTCGGATTCATAGGGCAGAAAGCAGATGGTGGTTGCCGGCGGCTGGGGGTGGGAATGGAGAGTTACTATTTAATGAGGTCAGAGTGTCAGTTGGGGAAGATGAAAAAAGTTCTGTGGGTGGATGGTGGTGATGGCGGCACAAAACAGGAACGGTCTTAATGCCATGAAACCTAAAATGGTTAAAACAGTAAACGATATTACGCATATTTTATTACAGGAAAAAAAAAGCTAACCAATGCAAGTATATGCTTTTAATCCACAAAAGTGTGAACTGAAGATTGGGGAAAACATGGCTTGAAACTTAATTTGGGGAAGGGGTTAAAAAATCAGGGCACGTTCTTCACTCCTCAGTGTGGGCCATGAGGTCGCCTGACTCACAGGCGCTTCCGGCCTGGGCAGCTGCCCCCGTGTTCAGTGCGCTCCTCCAGGTGGGACTCCAGTCCCAGGGCAGACCCTGTCACTCCTCCCCTCCAGCCTGACGTCATCAGGTCCACACTCAGCGGCACACGTTTAGACCTCAGTACCTCTGAAAAGCTGAAGGCCAGCCCGTTTTCACATCCCTCTCCTGATTCCCTTCCTACACCCTGCATTCGGCCCAGTATTTTCATGTTATCATCTCCTGCCTCTGCTCACACGAATTCCTCAACTATTGATGTTCTACGTTGCCTACATCCAACTTATCTCTCCAGGACCAGCTTAAACATCACATCCTCAATTCCTCTGATCCCCATGGAAGCAGCTGTTTTACCCCTCATTCCCACAGCACCTGCCTTGCACGCACGTGTCTTTCAGTACGTGAGAACAGTCTGATTACAGCTCCTTTAGGCCATGAGTTCGTGAAAGGCAAGGCCACAGGTAGGGATGTGGAATACGGTGTCCAGTTTGGGTGATGCATGGTCAAATTACTGCACAACCCGTTTAGTGAAGGGTCATGTGTAAAGACAGATGATATGAACACATGAAAAGCTTGGTCAGGAAAGAAAAGTGCTCAGGGAAAATACTGGAAGATCTGCCATCCAGCTAGAAGCCAGATTCCTAATTCTGTGCACTGGAGTGACAGGCACCGCCAAAATGTTTCAGACGGACAGATCTGAGCTCGATTTAAAAAGTTTTGATTGAAGGCGGGAGGAGGAGGAGACGACCGAAGATGAGATGGTTGGATGGCATCACCAACTCAATGGACATGAGTCTGAGCAACTCATGGGAGTTAGTGATGGACAGGGAGGCCTGGCGTGCTGCAGTCCATGGGGTCACAGAGAGTCGGACACGACTGAGAGACTGAACTGAACTGAAAAAAGTTCTAGTAATCAAAGCTGTCCAATTATGTAACAGGACTCAAAGTAGTGGCCATGTTGTTAGAAGCAGTGACGCACACAGAACAGAAAATCATCTGTCCTAAGATGTTCTGTGTCAGCAAAGGTTTGACCAGAATGATGTAAAGCCATTTATTCATTCAACCCATTTACCTGCCTCACACTTTTCTAGGCCCCAGCAACACAACAGTGGCCAGGCACAGTTCTGATGGCTTGGCTCTTTTATAAACTTCAAAGGACAACTTAAATAAGCAGAGAAAGAAGACAAGAGGTTGGAAATAAACCAACACGTATGTGAGAATCTGACAGGTGATTGGTGAGCATTCAAACCACAGTGGAAAGAATGGACTCTCCGAAAAAGGAAAAGGGACAACTGATAAGTTATAAAGGAAAAAAGGAACTGGATCCCCACATCCTCGGCTTCAAGTTCAGGTGGAACAGAGAAGAGGGGTGTGAAAAGCACCCTCGAAAACGTCCAGCAGCCGATCCAGGAGAACATCTTTGTGACCTCAGAGCAGAAAGACTTCTTAAATAAGGCACAAAAAGCACAAACTAGAAGAGAAAAAGTGATAGATTCACTATGTTAAACTTCCAAAATTCAGTTAACCAAAATATCACATAAAGAGAGTAAAAAGAAAAACCCAATCTGGGAGACTTTCCAATACATAGAACCGAAGGACTGGAATCCACAATATATAAAGAACGCCTACAAAATTAGCATTTAAAAAAAAACCTAATAGAGAAATAAGCAAAATGCTTGAATGTTTCCCAGAAGAGGAAACTCAGATGACCCATAAACACAGGTAAAGATGTTAAGTTCACCAAGAAAATGCAAAACTAAGGCTACAATGAAATACCATCTCATAAACACCAGAATGGCAATAGTTAAATGTATCAACTGTTGCCAAGGATGTAGGGCAGTGGGAACTGGTAATACACCAGTGAGAGGGCAAGTGGTATGACCGTGTGGAAAAACATTTCGGTATCACCTAACTAAGGAAAAAATTGTGCCTCCTCTGTGGCTTAGCAATTCAGCTTCAAGATATCTACTCTCAAGCAGGTCTTCATTGTGTGCACTGGGAGATGTGGCAAGAACAGGCATGGCCATATTGTATTTGAGAGCAAAATACTGGAAACATCAGACCTGATAACACTGTGCTTATGAGTCACCCTCAGGAACAATACAGCAATGAAAATTAACAAGCCACACTTAGAGATACTAACATGCAGCAATCTCTAAAATATAACTGTTGGGAAAAACGTGCAGAATATAAAAAGTCCATGACTCTACTTACACAAGGTACCAATACAAGCCAAAAGGAGCAAAGTATTGTTTAGGGATACATAAGTTTGGCAGCAAAATTGTTAAGGAAAAGCAAGTGATTCTGGCCAGTGGTTGCCCTGGGAGGAGTGGAGAGGATGAACCAGGAGGCTCCTGCTGGAGTGTGGTCGCCTAGAGAACTGCAAGGTGCACGTGTGACACACACACTTAAAAACGTGCAAATCAATGTACACCTGACAGACTGAAAATCCTAATTTCACATCTCTAACCCAACAACTTAGGCTTGCGCCTCGTTCATGTGTTGTTTCAACTCTCAAATGTGGAAGCAGCCTTCAAAGACGCCAAGCCCCATCCTACAGACGGGTTAGTCCTCCAGAGCATCACGGCTCCGACTCTCAGCTCCCGCGCGTGCCCCGCGTGAAGTCCGGCCTAAACCGCCGCCCAGCCCGCCCGGGGCACGCGGTGGGGTCCGCAGCAGCCCCGCCGACCGCCGCCGTCGTTCCCCAGGACGGGACCCGGGGGACCTGTCCCGTCACATGTCCCTGCCCACGTCCAGCTGGCTCTCGGCCAGGGCAGGACTGCGGCTCGCCCGCTGGCCCGTCCGAGACCTCAGGCGGGACCGCGCGGCCCAGCCGAGGGCGGATCGGACGAGCCCGGACCGAGGTCGGGGTGGGGCGCCGCGGAGGCCCGGGGCCCCGGCCGCCTACCCGCGTGCTGTGCGGACAGTAGGTCTTGCTGAAGATGACCACGCGGTGGCCCTCAATGAGGCTCAGCAGGCGACGCCGCAGCTCCTCGCGGGCCGCGCGGGACAAGCGGCCGGCCCCGGGAGCCGGCGGACGGGCCCGGCGCCCGGGCGGCGACGACGGCCCGGCCGCGCCGCGGACATTGCCCAGTCGGCGGCTGGGGGACGAGGCCCTCCCTGGCGTGGAAAACGTCTGTGCCCGCGAGGGGGGCGGCGGCGGCGGCGGCGGCTGCGCCAGGACCGCGGTATCGCTCCCGCACCGGAAGGATCTGCTCAGGAACCAGACAGAGTTCGGGCGCCGAGTGGGAGTGAAGGCCGGACCGCTTGCCCGGTCCCCGGCTCCGCCCCGCCCCCGGCTCCGCCCCGCCCCCGGCTCCGCCCCGTCCCCGGCTCCGCCCCGTCCCCGGCTCCGCCCCGTCCCCGGCTCCGCCCCGTCCCCGGCTCCGCCCCGTCCCCGGCTCCGCCCCGTCCCCGGCTCCGCCCCACCCACGCCGCTGGCCCCGCCCCAGCCCCGCCCCACCCTTGGCGCATGCGAAGTAAACCATTGATACACCACCGTGCTGAACTCGGCCGGCCTTCATAAAGTGGCGGGTGTCAGGCTTCAGGGTCTTGTTAGGTCGATATGGTGCGCGCACCGCGGGATCGCCGGGTCTCCGTGTGGTCTCCAGGGGTGCTCCCCGTGAAGATCTTACTTCCAGTCTTACTTCCATTCCACCAGCCCCCTCAGGCCTCCTTTAGATACATGGTCTTCAGTGAGGTTGGACGTCTCAACCTTTTGGAAGGAGTGAATAAATAAAAACCATCTTTACAAAAGACGGCTTTTTTTTTTTTAAGCTTATATCCCACAAAGTAAATAAAAATACTACTAGCGAAACCTAGACAGTGTATTAAAAAGCAGAGACATCACCTTGCCAACAAAGGCCCATAGTCAAAGCTATAGTTTTTCCATTAGTCATGTATGGATGTGAGAGTTGGACCATAAAGAAGGCCGAGCACTAAGGAACTGATGTTTTCCAATTGAGGCGCTGGAGTAGAATCTTGGGAGTCCCTTGGACTTCCCAGAGATCAATCAAACCAGTCAGTCCTAAAGGATAGCAACTCTGAATATTCATTGGAAAGACTGATGCTGAAGCTGAAACTCCAATACTTTGGCCACCTGATGCAAAGAACTGACTCATTGGAAAAGACCCTGATGCTAGGAAAGATTGAAGGTGGGAGGAGAAGGGGACGACAGAGGATGAGATGGTTGGATGATAGTACTGACTCAACAGACATGAGTTTGAGCAAACTCTGGGGGATAGTGGAGGACAGGGGAGCCTGGCGTGCCACAGTCAATGGGGTCACAAAGAGTCGGACACAACTAAGCAACTAAACAGCAACAACTGGGTTTCTGTTGGCTACCTCGTATAGCTACAACATTTTAAAATGAATTTCCTAGGTTGCTACCCTTCAGTCCCTACTGCATGGAATTCTGGAGGCATTTCAAAGAAAGGGACCCTGAGTTTCTTGGGCTCCAATCACTGCAGATGGTGACTGCAGCCATGAAATTAAAAGACACTTGCTCCTTGGGAGAAAAGCTATGACAAATCTAGACAGCATACTAGAAAGCAGAGACATGACTTTGCCAACAAAGGTCCATCTAGTCAAAGTTATGGTTTTTCCAGTAGTCATGTATGGATGTGAGAGTTGGACTATAAAGAAAGCTGAGTGCTGAAGAATTGATGCTTTTGAGCTGTGATGTTGGAGAAGACTCTTGAGAGTCTCTTGGACTGCAAGAAGATCCAACCAGTCCATCCTAAAGGAAATCAGTCCCGAATATTCATTGGAAGGACTAATGTTGAAGCTGAAACACCAATACTTTGACCACCTGATGTGAAGAACTGACTCACTTGAAAAGACCCTGATGCTGGGAAAGATTGAAGGCAGGAGGAGAAGGGGGCGACAGAGGGTGAAATGGTTGGATGGCATCACCCACTCGATGGGCATGAGTTTGAGTAAACTCCCAGAGTTGGTGAAGGACAGGGAAGCCTGGAGTGCTGCAGTCCATGGGGTCACAAAGAGTCGGACACAACTGAGAGACTGCACTGAACTGAAGTCATCTGTGCCAGAATGGGAATCCTGTATGCATCATTGGGGTGGATGGGTGGAGGGATTCAGGGCTGACTTGCTCTCCATGACTTATAGTCCCCTGCAGCTATAGGGTAAATGTATTAAACCCCAATAGAGACATTCAGCCACAAGACCAGCAGGCATGCCTGGCCCCCCTCAGGGATCATCTCCTGACACCTGGTTCACCATGCTTCAGTCATTGCCTTCTCCTCGTGCCTCAGCTGTGTCAAACACATAGCCTTAGGGTCTGTGCATTTTCTGTTTACTCAGCCTAGATGTTCCTCCTCATCCAGCAAATCTAACTTTTTCTAGGGGATGGTATGAGTGGGAGGCACCTGAGGTCATCTCTCAGGCCGGCCAAGGTCAGTGCAGGTCTCCTGCTGACCCTTCACTCACAGCCCCTTGCAGATTCCTTCTAAGTGTCTCCCACCTTACTGTGGAATTGGCTTTATGTTGACAAATGCGATGGTAAGAAGGAGAAAGGACCACCCACAGCTTCAGTACCCTTGTGCCAAGTTAGTTATCTCCTTGGCCCCGAGGTCGCCTCTAACTTTCAGTTCAGTCGCTCAGTCGTGTCCCACTCTTTGCGACCCCATGGACTGTAGCATGCCAGACTTCCCTCTAACCTTAGTTTTCAAAATTTAAGACTTCCACAGTCAGGATTTTTTTTACAATAAACCTCATGGCTGGGATGTGCTTACTCCCGTGTCCCTTCCTGTCCTCACCTCTAGCTTCTCCTCGGCCAGAGGGTGAGTCACCGACAGAAAGGATAGGGTAGCTTGTGTTTTCCTCTGCTCCTGGCCTGACATCTAGTTAACCCATCAGAGCTTCACTGGTGGGCCTTTCAGAACTGTGACACTGTTTTTAGGAAACTGTATTTCAATTAAGGTTGGAAAAGCACAGACAGCTTAGCGCTGAATCTCAGCCCGATTGCTTCCTAGGTGGTGGTCTGAGGCAACAGTCATAGGAGGAGACTAACGTCAGCTCCTACCTCAAAGGGTCATTGTGAATTTAAGTGAGTCAATTCCCTGGTGGCTCAGGGGATTCACCACCTGCCAATGCCCACCAGTGCAGGAGAAGTGAAGTGAAGTGAAGTGAAGTTGCTCGGTGGTGTCTGACTCTGTGACTCCATGGACTGTAGCCTGCCAGGATCCTCTGTCCATGGGATTTTCCAGGCAAGAATACTGGAGAGGGTTGCCATTTCCTTCTCCAATGCAGGAGATGCGGGTTCAACCCCTGGGTCAGGAAGATCCCCTGGATAAGAAACAGTCCAGTATTGTTGCCTGTATTCACTCCTCCCAACAGCCCCAGGAAGGAGAGGGTATCGTCTCCAACAGGTGAGACAACTAAGGACGGAGATAGGAGCAGGATCTTCCCAGAGTCACATGGATGTGGGGAGGCTGGTGGGATAGGCTCCATTCCCGGTCCTCTCCTGCTAGAATCAGCACTGCAGTTCCCTTCAACTCCCTTTATTATGTAAGCCAGCTGAAGTTGTGGTTTCTGTTACTTGCAATAAACAGCATGTTAACAACTAAAACTATTTCAGGAATATGATGTTAGGTGCAGAAAAATTCATGACTCACAATTTGTTAATGGAGTATGCATATATTTTTTTTTAACATAAAATACCCTTCTTTGTCCTTGTTAACTCCTCAGTCCTTAAATTCTATTCGTCCAAAGATTACTGTGGCCAAATCTACTTTCTTTTGTCAGTATCTGTATACATACCATTTTCTATCCTTTATTTTCAACTTATATCTGTCTTTTTCTTCCATATTTGTCTCCTTGGGCCAAAAATAGCCTGATTAATTATCTCTTATCCCTTGTGAGTTCTTAATTAATTGAAGTTAGAGTCAAGGAATCAGATGATAGAGACAAGAAGATATTGATACAGAAAGTAGATTAGTGGTTGCCTTGGGCTGGGCAGTAGGGAGAAGAAAGGGAGGCTTGGGGAGTGAAAGCTAAGGGTTATAGGATCTTTTTTGAGAATAAAAATGTTCTAAAATTGTGATGGTGGGACTTCCCTGGTGGTGCAATGGTTAAGAATCTGCCTGCCAATGCAGAGGACATGGGTTTGATCCCTGATCTGGGAAGATCCCACAGGCCACAGAGCAACAGAGCCGCTGGTCCGCAACAGGAGAAGCCACCACAAGGGAGGCCTGTGCACGCAACTAGAGAAGCTGAGCGCAGCAAGGATGACCCAGTACAGCAAAAAGAAAAAAGAAAAAAATTCGTGGATGGATGCATAACTCCGTAAATATACTAAAAGCCTGTGAGCTTATGCTTTAAATGGCTACATCGCATGGCATACACATTATATCTGAAGTTGTTAAAGAAGACACGAATAAATAACACAAGAAGACAATTAGAAAACTAGAAAGAATGCTTAGAAGTTTGACATATACTGTTGTCAAAACGCATGTATATGTAAAATTATTGCATATATATAAATAATAAAAGTATTGCATATATACAAATATCATGCAGATGGTGACTGCAGCCATGAAATTAAAAGAGGCTTACTCCTTGGAAGGAAAGTTATGACCAACCTAGATAGCATATTAAAAAGCAGAGACATTACTTTGCCAACAAAGGTCCATCTGGTCAAGGCTATGGTTTTTCCAGCGGTCATGTATGAATGTGAGAGTTGGACTGTGAAGAAAGCTGAGCGTGGAAGAATTGATGCTTTTGAACTATGGTGTTGGAGAAGACTCTTGAGAGTCCCTTGGACTGCAAGGAGATCTGATCAGTCCATCCTAAAGGAGATCTGTCCTGGGTGTTCATTGGAAGGACTGAGGCTGAAGCTGAAACTCCAATACTTTGGCCACCTCATGTGAAGAGTTGACTCATTGGAAAAGACCCTGATGCTGGGAGGGATTGGGGGCAGGAGGAGAAGTGGACGACAGAGGATGAGATGGCTGGATGGCATCACCGACTGGATGGACACGAGTTTGAGTAAACTCCGGGAGCTGGTGATGGACAGGGAGGCCTGGCGTGCTGCGGTTCACGGGGTCGCAAAGAGTCGGACGCGACTGAGCTGAGCTGATATGTGCTGTGTGCTAAGTCGCTCAGTCATGTCTGGCTCTTTGCGACCCCACGGACTGTAGCCCGCCAGGCTCCTCTGTCCATGGGACTCTCCAGGCAGGAATACTGGAGTGGGTTGCCATTCCCTCCTCCAGGGGATCTTCCTGACCCAGCGATCGATGTCTCCTGCCTTGGCGGGTGGGTTCTTTACCACTAGCGTGGCCGGGAAGCCCTGCACAGAGGCCTTAATAAACAGAGCCAGGGAGGGCACGGGGGCCACCACCCCGCCAGGAAAGGGGGCGGGGTGGGGGGGTCCGGGGTCCCCTTTCATCGGCAGAAGAGCCTCCCGCCGAGATCACGTGGCCTCCGGCCCCGGCCCGGGGGTGACTCCGCGGGGAGAGCGGAGTCCGCTGCGGGGCGGCCTGTACAGCCGCCAACCCCGGGCCCCCGCGGAGAGATGCGCCGCCCCGGGGGTTCTCGGACAACCGGGCCTGGAAGGGTTAGACTCTGACGCTGGAGCAAGCAGGAACTGGAGCCGACCGGCCGCCAGGCGGCAGTGGCCGCTCAGGAAGGGAGCAGTGGGCGGTGCGTCCTCTCCAGCCACCTGGGCGCAGATGCGACCCCGCCGCCTGCGCCGGCGCACCTGGGCGCCCTGGGACCGCGGGGGCCCGGCCTCCGCAGGACGTCTCACCGCTCAGCGACGCCCGCTTCTGCTCTTAAACAGGTCGAACCCGTCTCGACTTCACCGAGAAAACAGGTTAAGTGCACGCTGTGTGAACCCTGGAGGGTTCCGCGGAGCAGCGGGACCGGGTGGAGGCTCCCCGATGATCTCAAATTACCTGGTCCTGCGCCAGAAGGCTCGGGCACAGGCATCGTCCTCAGGAAGGACGGATAAAAAGTGTGCTGGGCTTGGCCTATACAGACCTGTTGAAACCCCACAACTGCTTCCGATTGTCTGAGCCACCTGGGTTACCCACCTTTCACAGACAAGGAAACTGAGGCCCAGACAAGTCGTGACTAGCTGGAACCCACAGCTTAGTAGGTGGCCAAGGGAGACTTAATTTTTTGGGCTTCAAAATCACTGCAGATAGTGACTGCAGCCTTGAAATTAAAAAACGCTTGCTCCTTGGGGGCGACAGAGGAAGAGATGGTTGGATGGCATCACCAACTCAATGGACATGAGTTTGACTAAATTCCGGGAGTTGGTGATGGACAGGGAGGCCTGGTGTGCTGCAGTCCATGGGGTCACAAAGAGTCGGACATGCCTGAGCGACTGAACTGAACTGAAGGGAGATGCAACATGAAGTTGGCAGGGGGTGGGGCTGAGGAGGAGAAGGCAATGGCAACCCACTCCAGTACTCTTGCCTGGAGAATCCCATGGACGGAGGAGCCTGGTGGGCTGCAATCCATGGGGTTGCTAGGAGTTGGACACAAGTGAGCGGCTTCACTTTCACTTTTCACTTTCATGCATTGGAGAAGGAAATGGCAGCCCACTCCAGTGTTCTTGCCTGGAGAATCCCAGGGACGGGGGAGCCTGGTGGGCTGCCGTCTGTGGGGTCGCACAGAGTCGGACATGACTGAAGCGACGTAGCAGCAGCAGCAGGGGCTGAGGAGAGGGAGAGACAGTGAGCTGAGGGGCGAAAAGGCTGGAGAAGGATGCCTGCCAGGGCAGCGTGGGCCTCTCTGCAGCCCACGACTGCGGGACACCGGCATGACATGGCCCCTCTCCCCAGAGGCCTGGGCAGGGAGGTGCCACGCCCTCTGGGAGCTGGGCCCAGGACTTGCACCCCTTGTAAACAGCTTTGGACCACGGTCTGCCATCAGCCCAAACTCTGACAGGTTCTCAGGGCCCTTGCACAGACCATAGTTTGTAATGCTACACTTGTGTGATTTTCCAATTAATGTCGGCACACCCGTTCCCCAGGCCGGAAGTCCCGGGAACCCGGGGAGCAGGCCTTGGGGTCAGCACTGAGTGGGTGCTGGCCCTGTGGCTGACTCTCATGGAAGGTAGGAGTGGAACCAGAGAGTAGAAGGTTCGCAGTGGCAAAGGTGCAGGGTGGGGGCCTGGGGCTGCGGTTTTCATCTTGTCTCGCCTGTGCCTGTCTCAGGCCATGGCTCCCTCCTTGGACACATGTGTGTCCTTTAGCTCAAGGGAGCTGGAGGGCTGCTTGGTGGCTGTAGACGGTGTCCAGGGGACAAGAGTGAATGGAACCTGCGTCTCCTGTGGCTCCTGCATTGCAGGCAAGTTCTCTACTGATGAGCCATCGGGGAAGCCCCCAGATGTGACAAATGGGTGGGTAGGGACAAGAATTAGTGCCTAAATAAAATCAACCAAACAGGAATGCCTACAGACTACTGCCTGTGATTCTGACAGATGGTAGTAATGGGCAGCAAACCTATAGAATAGAAAACCTATAAAACAGGCCTCAGAGCACCGTTCTTTTGTCCAGTTGTGATGAAGGATACCTACAGATTCAGGGCAGGAACTAACCAGCCAGAGAGTGTGCGTGAATTTCTTAGGTCTGGCAGACAAGATGTTTATAACACACACGAGAGTGCAATTTTAAGTGGCAGAGACATCAAGACTGGGCTTGGAGGAAGACCTGGGGTTTTCTCCGTTTACAAAGCCCATGAATCTGGCACTATACTGGATTTATTCCAGTCTCAGAGAAGCAAAGGGCTCCCCCAATGGCCCAGCAGGTAAAGAATGCACCTGCAATGCAGGAGATACAGGACACACAGGTTTGATCTCTGGTTTTGGAAGATCCCTTGGAGGAGGAAATGGCAACCCACTCACACATTCTTGCCTGAAAAATCCCATGGAGAGAGGAGCCTGGTGGGCTGCAGTCCAAAGGCTTGCAAAGAGCTGGACATGACTGAGCCTCAGAGAAACAAAAGACATGGATCCTAAATCTTATGAAATCCAGAAAGGCGAGGACTCAGGAGTCCAAAGAGTGGCATTTCGGGGCTCGTCCTGTGGGAGTGGGGCTGGGGCTACAAGTTTCTGTTCATCGCACCAAGAAGCTCCGGGCTAACCCCACCCATCCACCTCCAAGTCCCTGGATGGCTGAGAAAAGTCAGCCGTGACCACACAGTGGCAGCCACAGGAGCCTCCTGGTCCCGCCCTTACTTGACTGCCGCGTTCACCTGTACATGCTGGGTTTCTCTCTTGTGGCCACTTCTGCCATCTGGTCTCATTTTCTTGGCTCAACCCTTGGGCTTTGGAAGAATTTCCACACGCCCTGGCTTTCTCCTTCTCCTCTTTCTCCCCCTAGGGAGGACAAGGACACCTCCACCTAGCTTTGATTCCCAAGGACCCACCAAGCAATTCCTTTGTGGAGTTACCTAGCCAGCCTGTAAACCAGGGGGCAGTGGGAAGGGGTGCCTGGGAGGGGGTAGGGGGGAGAAAGGGGGGTGGAAGGCAAGGGTCTGCAGCTTGAGGGCGGACCCCATTCCCACCAGACAGCTGACTGTCTGATCACTCACTGTCCCTTCCAGCACCGGTGCCACTAACAGCTCAGACCTACTCGCACGCCTGTGAGATGATTCAAGACTCTGAATGTGAGTAACAAGAAAGCCTTTCCAGCATGTTCTTTAAAGAGTAACAAAACAAAAGAGCGAGGGAGGAAATTTTATAGAGAAAGCAGGACAGGGATTCTGAATGTAATTAATGGCTTCAGACAGATGCACAAGTGTATAGCCTTTGTTAAAAAACAACAACAACAAAAAGAAACAAAACCAAAGAAGGTCAAAAACTTGATTGCTAAGTTAGGGAAAACCAAAGGTCAAAAATGGAATATTCATATTCTAGGAAAACTAAGCAAGGAATTATCATAAAAGAACAAAGAAATAGAAAGCATGAAATAAAAGTCAAGGGACACGAAGGATACGTAAAAAATATTGTAAAAGCCATCACACAGGAGGTCTGGAAAGAGAGAAAAGAGAGATGTTCTAAGAAATGATGGAGGACTTTCCCCCCAAACTGAAGAAATGCAAGAATGCTGAATCTGAGGGCCCCTCAGGAGATCAAAGCAGCAATATAAACAGTATCTTCAAAGTTCTGAGTGAAATCAGTTGAAATCTATAACTTTATATGAAGTCTAACTATTACGACATTATCATTTGTTGTGATGGCAAAATAAAGACATTTCCAGGCATGCAAGAAGCCAAATATTTAAGGCCCACAGACATTCTCTAAAAACACACAATTGCTGGGCAATGAGCTCTATGGAAGAGGAATAGTGACTGGGTAAAACAGTTAAAGCTTTTTTTTTTTTTTTTACGCATAAATGAGTGTTGGGACTTCGCTGGTGGTCCCATGGCTAAGACTCCATGCTCCTAACGCAGGGGGCCTGGTTTCGATTCCCGATCAGGAACTAGACCCCACATGCTGCAGCGAGACCCAAGACCTGGTGCAGCCAAAGAAACAAGTAAAATAAATACTTAAAAACCAGAGTCAATGAGTGTTGGTTGTTTAAAGTAAGGTATTTTAAATGACTGGAGAAGGCAATGGCAACCCACTATAGTACTCTTGCCTGGAAAATCCCATGGACGGAGGAGCCCGGTAGGCTGCTGTCCATGGGGTCGTGAAGAGTTGGACACAACTGAATGATTTCACTTTCACTTTTCACTTTCATGCATTGGAGAAGGAAATGGCAACCCTCTCCAGTGTTCTTACCTGGAGAATCCCAGGGACGGGGGAGCCTGGTGGGCTGCCGTCTGTGGGGTCGCACAGAGTCGGACACGACTGAAGCGACGCAGCAGCAGCAGCATTTTAAACAACAATGTGATACACCGCCTGGAACATGGACAGTGTCCTCAAACTCCCAACAGTCATGCCCTGTCCCCGGTGAGCATCCAAGAGTGGTGCATGGATACCTCTTCCAAACGGTGGGTGCTGGGCTGTGCATGTAGTTTGCAACATCCACACCCTGGGACAACGCACACGTTCGTGACACAGCTGCAGAAGGAGCGTCTGCAGGGCTGGAGGACAGAGCAGCGCCACGTGCTTCTGCACGGAGGAGTCACAGGAGCTGACGCTGGGCGCAAGGAGCCGGGCGTGAGGGCACAGATGCGAACTCAGACGTGTAGGTCGAGAGACTTGAGACACCGGTGATGACGGCAGGGTCCCGCTGTTTACCTATGGTAGGAGTGATGGAGGCGTCACAGAGGCTTGATGAGACCTGGTGGTGTTCTGTGTCGCTCTGCATCCTGTTGGCAGGGATGTGTTCACCTTGAGAAATCCACCAACTTGTGCACCTAAGATGTGAGCATGTAAAGTATGTGTGTTACACTTTAATGAAAAAATAGCATAATCGCGGAACACAAATTCCAGAGAACTGGTAAATGGAGCGGACAGCTGTGTTGTCTGACTTGTTGGGGGTGATTTAACTACAGACAGTGGTTTCTAAATGTAACCTTAAGTAAGCACTTTTAAAGGGTGAGAGGATTAAGAAAATTCAGTTGGTATAACAAAATGTAAGAAAGGGGAGAAAAAACAAAAAGTATAATACACACAAAACCAAACCAAAAAAAAGGAACAAACAATTCTAATAATATCAGTCATCACATTAGGTGTGAATGGGTTACCTTATGTGAAATAAATATCTAAAAGAAATAATCCAGCAAAAATGAACGTGAAGGAAAGAAATGCTAATAAAACAAAAAAGAAGGTAGTTTTAAATTCAGATGAAATATGATTCAAGGTCAAAGTGTTTAATATAAAAAGAAAGGGGTATGTCATGCTGAAGACAGGGTAAACCAATGATCATTTTACTGCATTTAAAGCACCACTTGTAAATATACACAGCCAGAACATGGCAGAACTACAAATAGAAAAAAACCAGATTCTCAATGTCTTAGTGCGCAATTTTGACAAAACTCTCACAGAAAAAAGTAAGTAAGAAGAGGATTTGAATAAAATAAGTAATGAGCTTAATCTAACCACTCTTCTACTCAACTGACAGAGGTTAAATATTCTTTTAACCACAAATGGAATATTCTGAAAAACTGACCTGTGCAATGACATAAGGGAAATCTTATTCAGCTGCAAAAAGCTGCTATTATTTAGGCTGATTGAAATGCAATAGAATTAGACATTAACAAAACATCTTAATAGCTCTTGATTAAAGCAAAAATTAAAATATATAATGTGTGAACTATTTATGTCTAAGTGATCACAGATGTACCATATCACAGAATCTTTTTCTGCAACAGCAGTACTCAAAGGAATAGGTGGGCCTTATATGCATTTATTAGAAAAGACTGAAAATAAAGGAAATGAACTTTCAAATCAAGAAACTACTTAAAAACCATTAAAAAATCCAAAAAAGTAGAATGATGTAATTAAAACTAAAGTAGAAATGACTGAGATGCAAACAAGAGCAATGCATCTGATCCATGAAGTAGTTGTTTCGATAGATGAAGAGACAAAAGAGAACAGCTCAGGAAAACAAAGCTGTGTGTCAGTCTCCATCATAAACACAAACGCAGAACACCTAAATAACGGGCCACATGGAGCAGAGAGCCGAGGGTTGCACAGACGGCGGGGTTCTGTCCGTACAGTCCCTCTTGGCCTAACCGTCACTCGTCTCCCGTGTCTCGGTGTGATTTCCCGGCCCTGCCTGCTTCTCCCGCTCCTCTCCCTGGTAATTGCGTGTGTGTGCTGCTAAGTTACCTCAGTCGTGTCTGACTCTTTGCAACCCCATGGACTGTAGTCCGCCAGGCTCCTCTGTCCATGGGATTCTCCAGGCAAGAATACTGGAGTGGGTTGTCCTGTCCTCCTCCAGGGGACCTTCCCTATCCGGGGATTGAACCCAAGTCTCTTCCATCTCCTACACTGGCAGGTGGATTCCTTTCCACTATAGTTGTGTATGCATCTGTTTATTTTTTGCCTTTTCCGACTGTATCTCTTCTGAATGTATTTGTTTTGTGAGTCTCTTGCCCTTGTTCTCTAATTTGTCTTTTCTCTAGTTTCACATTTTTTGTTTCTTTCTTTGTGTCTAG
The DNA here is from genome assembly GCF_033118175.1 of Dama dama. Taxonomy (NCBI): domain Eukaryota; kingdom Metazoa; phylum Chordata; class Mammalia; order Artiodactyla; family Cervidae; genus Dama; species Dama dama. Next base: position 64,369,368 of record NC_083704.1, on the reverse strand, counting down.
ATGTTTCTGTGAAAGCATGCTTTTTCCACTTTTGTTTTTAACTTTTTTCCCCTCTATTTCTCTCTCTTCATTAAAAATATAAAAATATGTAAATATTATGTTTTTTACTAACAGAATGTGTTACGTGTTCTTAAATTATGATGAACAGAACAGAACATTTTTTATAGTGTCATAGTTTAAATTCAATTGAGTTTTTATTTTTCTTTAATTAGCAAATTCGGGACTTCCCTGGTGGTCCAGTGGTTAAGACTCTATGATTCTGATGCTGGGGCTGTGGGCTTGATCCCTGATCTGGGAACTAAGATCCCACATGCCTTGAGGCATGGCCAAAAAAAACAGTTTAGCAAATTCACTTCAGCAGTATATTAAGAGCCATCTCAGGAATGCAAATAGGTGTCAACTTTAGAAAAAAATCTACCAGTTTAAATAACTGCTTTTCTAGAGTACAAGAGAAACCACATAATTGTTTTCATAGAGAACAAAAACACTTTTGAAAATGTTCAACATATGTACTTTTATGATAAAAAAACAAAATTTATAGCAAATTAGGTTCTTTCTTACTATGATAAGAGGCATTGAAACTCTAGAGTAATTGTCACCACTTGGTAATGAAATAGTCACTGTTACTATCATTGCACTATTCAACCTTTTTATTGGAGATTCTAGCCAGTACGAGGGAAAAATGTCATTAATACTGGAAAAAAAGAACAAAACTGAGATTATCTGCAGACCATATGATCATCTACCTAGAAAAATCTCAAGAGAATCAATTGACAAACCAATAAGAGTTTAGCAGTGCAGCCAGATATAAGATCAGCATAGAAAAATCAATAGCTTAATTAAATACTAGCAAAAACCAATTAGAAAATGAAATGAAAAATGAACTCATTCTTAAGAGAAACAAATTCCATAAAATATTTAGAGAGAAACCTCATAAAAATGTCTAAATACTAAATAAAGAAAGCTACCAAAGTTTACTGAATGGCCTTCAAGAAGAGTTAGCTATATCAGGTCTCCCATAAATTAATCTATAAATCCAACAGAACCCCAGCTGAAATCTCGGGAAGACTGGTAATGATATATAACATGATGGTTTCTTTCTCTCAGAAGGGAAATCTCCAGAGATGGTCAAGAAAATTTAAAAGGCAAAACAACCAGGGGAGTTTCCTTGTGAGACATTCAAAATACTTGATGAAGTTATAGCAGTTAAATCAGTGGTGAGTTGCTCTAAAAATAGCTAAAGAATAGAGAAACAAATCTAGAATGTACTCTGTACATATGGAAAATAGTTTACCATGAAGCTGGCTTTTTAAATTCAGTGGCAAAGCAATGAAATCATCAATAAAGGATAAGAACTATATAAAAATCTATATAATTGGTGGTGATCTATATGAAAACAGTCTATCCGGCATAATGTGTGCTACGTCACTTCAGCCGTGTCTGACCCTTTGCAACCCCATGGACTGTAGCCCTCCAGGCTCCTCTGTTCATGGGATTCCAGCCAAGAATACTGGAGTGGGTTGCAGTGCCCTCCTCTAGGGGATGTTCCCAACCCAGGGATCAAACCTGGGTCTCTTAGGTCTCTTGCCTTGGCAGGCAAGTTCTTTACTATCGCCACCTGGGAAGCCCAAAAGAACATCAATGAGCAGCATGTAAATAAAAAGATGCTTAACTTTAGATATAGTAATAGTCAGGGAATTGCAACTAAAATTAATAGAAAATTTTCTTCTCTCTCACACTGATGAAAACCTAGGAAGCCTATCTTGCAGCAAACACAAGGCTTCCACTTGGAAGGTATTTTTGTTTAGCTTGGCTGAGAGGAGTGCTAGAGATGATGGGAGGAAAGGGAACGGTCCCCAGTCACTTTCTGGCGTGGCCCCAGCTCTGTGTGGGACCTTGAATGCAGAGAAGGCACAGGCAGCTCTGACGGAGGCCCCTTCGGCTACTCAGACCCCAGCCGGCAGGCACTCCCAATGGGCCCCTACTTCCCCTAATAGGTGCAAAAGGCTGGAAAACCATTGTGCCAAGCAGGCAGCCAGAACGACCACTAGCTCTAGGAGGAATCGTGTCAACTTGTAGCTCTTATTATGGTGCAATGTTATTTCCTTAGTTTGTGCATACATTGTAAGGAATTCATAGAACCCTGTTAGGAGTCCTGTGATGGGGAGGGGGTGCGGCTGAAGGCGGTGGAAATGGGGGAGCCAGTGCCGGGATGCCCATCAGGTCTGGGAGTTGGGGCCGCAACCCCTCCTCCCCTCTCCCTCACCCTTTGCTGGGCCTTCATCCCAGCTCCCAAGCCTCACATCCAAGGGCCAGGCAGACCACACACCAAGGAAGGCACTGCAGCCGGTGGAGCCTTAGAAAGGGCTTCATCCTCTGAGATGTTTGGACCAGGGTTCAAATCCTGTCTCTGCAATCTCATAGCCCCTATCCAAGCCCCACCTCGGGAGGTTTCTTTGGATGCTGGATAGTGTAACAATAACTAGTGATAATTGAATGTTTCCTCTTCTCAAGTGTTGTTCTGGGCCCCTGTGCTGTCCTGTGTCAACTCAGCCAATCCCACATCACGGCTACAGGTAGGTACTGTGCTTATGCCCGTTTTACAGATGGGGACACTGAGGCAGAGGGCTGCGAAGGAACTTGCTGAAGCCACCACTTGGGCAGCACAGCTGGCACTGAAGTGAAAGTCCCTCCTCTCAATTACTCAGATTCTTGCCTCTCTGAACCTGGAGCGGCTGGCTCACCAGCAGGGGAGCCTAGTCAGTCAGTCGGTCAGTGACTAGGCCAGCCTGAGCACGCGGTCCGTCCCAGGGCCTGTGCCAGGTGCTAGGAACTCCGGAATGAATGAAGCGGACACAGTCCCTCGGCTTTGAAGAGTCTTTCTTGGGAGCTGTGTGGGCGGTACTGCCTGGAGATCAACCATAAACAAATAACAGGCAACAACGATCCAGAGAGTGATCTTATCAGGAGGGAAGAAAACACAGCAGTGTGAGGTGAGAGGCGGGGGGTGGGGGCGAGACATTCTGGGGGAGCCGCCGAGGCAGGTCCGGGTGGGCGGGTCTCCGAGGCTGTGGCGGTGCCCGGGCTGCTCCACGAGCTTGGGCCTGGCTGTGCCCGCCCCGAGGTGGAGCCTCTGCACGGAGCCGGGCCGGAGTCTATGTTGGAGAGACCGGAAGCCCAGCCCAGGTTACAGCTGGGGCGGTTGGGGCACGCGCACATGTGCAGCTGCGCGTGCACGTCGGTAGCTGCAGCGTGTACCTGCCCGCGCCGTGTGCGCGGGGGCATCTAAGGAGGGACCGCTTCGCGACGAGGCAGCCATCAGCAGACCGCTTCCGCTCCGCCGACCCCGCCGTAGCCCGTGGCACACGCGCCTTCGCTGAACCAAGCCCCTCTCTTCCCACTGAGCTCGCGGCCCCCTAGTCCCCGCGGCCCCGTACATACAGCAAGCTGCCCGCGGGAGAACCGTGACAGGGGCTGCTCGTCCTGGGGCCGCGCTGGGGCACAGGCTCTCTCTCGGCTCCCGGGTGCCTCTCTGGCCGGTTCTTCCCCCAAGCATCCTTTCCTGAGACCGAAGCTGCAGCAAAAAGGAACCTGGCGTGGGGGAGGCAGGTCCCGCCTGGAGGCTTGCTCCCCAGTGACACTTCTTGGATGTCGGGAGAGCCTGCAGGGGACCTGCAGCGGTGGAGAGGCCTCCTGATGTTGGCGGCTGGTTCTGTCAGACCCCGGGAGTGATGGGCTGGTCAAAGCCACCCAGGCCACCCTGCCCCTCTGTCGGGGCCTGGCTCTGGCTGTGGTGACCAGTGCCACTCCAGGAGAGACTGGCTGCTGGGAGATTCTTCTGTTACTCAGAGGGACAATGGCCTTCTGTGGCCGCTCTCTCCCTCCGGGCCAAAGGAGGTGGGCACGGCGGGTGTGATGCTACTAGCCCAGGCCTGGCACCTCCACACCCACACAAGGAGAGACGTCCAACCTGCCCAGGCAGGCAGATGGGAAGCACCTCCATCCTTCACGGACCCAGACTCTCAGCCCTGAGTCCTCCCTGTGGGAAGCACATGCTCTGAGCAGGCAGGCTGACCTCAGAGAGGAGAGGAGAGAGTCCCCACCCGAACTTCTACCGAGTGTCATGCTAATGCCTGTTTCTCCCTGTGGAAAGAGGAAGCTGGAGAGAGGAGGTTCCCCCAACCACCAGTGTCTGCCAGGGCAGGGCAGTGGGGAGGCTGCTACTGTCTCCCTCACATTCAGGTGGTGGTGAAGGGCAGGTGGTGCTCTGCATGTTGACCAGGCTGTGCTTCGGGGATGGGCCTTGTCAACCATCTCCACGGCTACTGAAAAGATGTCCTCCATTGTGGCATTGCAGAGAGCTTCACAAATTTGATGGCATTTTGGCTTTCTCCTGAGGTATTCCCCCAATAAACAACTTGTACCAGAATCCCCTACTCAGGCTCTGTTTATAGGAGAGAGACGGAGGATAGAAGGGATGCAGGGAGATTTGCTAATCAAAGTAATCTGAAGGAAACTGGCGGATGTCCCTGTCATTGTGGAGAATAAAAATCCTTTTAGGCTCCCCCCTGCCCGCCACCGGCTGCTCTCAACTCAGCGGCTCACTCTCTCTTCCACCCTCTCCTCCTCACCCCTGCCCGTCCAGGTTCCAAGAGGTTCCGAATGACCCTTACTATTTCGTAGAACAGTCAGGATGGGAAGTGTCGTGATCCGATTGCGGGCTGGAAAAGAATTTCCAGACACAAGACAGAACGACAGAGAAATAAACTTTATTAGAGTGGGAGACACTGTTAAAACAGTGGGTTGGCTCAAGGGCGAGCCAACAGTTGAACAGGGGGTCCTTGGTCCCTTTTTATTCCCAGGGTGCAAGGAGCGGGATAGGGGTCTTGCCGGTCATATGCTGATTGGATGAGGCCGGTCTTCTGGGTGAAGGAAGAGTAAGGCAAATACCTTCTCCTTACCGGGGTAGAAGGGGTCACAGGTTATACTGCTCAGGAGGACCTGAAATTCCTTAATGGCTACAACATGGGGGAAGGAAAGACTAAAAAGGGTCTATTTCTTTTTCCGTTCCTGCATTCCAAGATCCTCCTTGTTTTTTTGTTTTTTTTCCTGTTTCTTCCTCCTTGGGACACCGCAGGGGGTGCCCCAGTTCCAGATCCCAAACTCCGCTTGGGGCGCACTTTGGCAGATCAATGTCAGCACTTCTCTGGTCACCGCGTCCATTACACGTATGACCCAGTTAGACAGGCGTGAACACGACGCCCGGGCACGTCGCGTGTCTCCTGACTGCTGAGGACCGTTTCTCGTCCTCCTGCTGGCAAGGCCCTGGCCGCTCTGGCCGCCCTCCTCAGGTCTGCTCTGCTCCCTCACGGTCTCCGAGTTGGGCCCTCGGCCTCCTTCTCCCGCTTCAGGGGCCTCGCACGAATTTCCTCCTCCACCAATTCCTCCCCTGAGAAGAGCGTCCGCCAGGTCCAGCTTCTCTCCCGCATCGCGACGTCGTCGTCTTCCTCAGCGCCGAGGACGCTCAGTCACAGGCCCGTTCTCTGCCTTTTCACCGCGAACCTGCGGCGGCTCAGCCCGCCCGGTGCGGCCTCCTTGGTGTCCTGGCCCCCTTGGCCCGGCCCCCTCGTTCACCCATCCCGCCGCGCGCTGTCTGAACTCGGACGCCGCGCCTCGTGCTCCGGTCCGGCGGGAGGCGCCGCGAGACTACAGCCCCCACAATGCCCGGCGGCCCGCGCCGGGATTGGCTGGACTCCGAGCGGCCGCCAATAGGACGCGGTTTTGTTGGCAGGTGGCGCCGGTCCCGTAAGCGCCGGCGCTCCTGAGCCGCCTCCCGCCATGGGCAGCGCCGAGAGCCGCGAGGGCCGCAGGGCGTCTTTCGGGATGGACGAGGAGGAGCGGGTCCGGGTGCTGCAGGGCATCCGGGTGAGCGGCCGGCCGGCGGGAGGGCGTTTGGAGGCGTGCCGTCGCTCGGCCGCGAGAGGACCGCGAGGGGGAGGGCGCTTCAGGCCTAGTCTCCTCCGGGTGACAGGATGGGCGGAGAAGGGGGGGCGGGGCTTCGTTGTCTGGACCGTAGCCCCGGATCCGCGTCCTCGCCGCCTTCGGACGACGATGCCTGTAAGAGGACGACGAGCTTCACCCCTTGAGTTCCGGAGCTGCACTGCTGACCTGACCGACCACCTCACGTGCCAGCCCCTCCCAACGCCCCCACCCCCTCCCCGGTGCCAGTCCTTCCCAACCCCTGCCCCCAGTTCGCTGGCCTCAAGGCCTCCTCGTCCGTGGAGGTGCGACCTGCTCCGCTCGCGACCCCCGCACGGGGCTGTGTTCGCGCCTCCAGTTTCCCTCAAATCTGCTCCATTGTTCTTGTGGTTGAGGTCTCACCTCAGCATCCTTCTGTGACAAGGTCTGAAGCGCCTGCCCACCCCCGCGGCCACACACGGGTTTTTGTCGTGGCTGTCGCTCACCACTATTTAGAACTTCTGCGCAGGCTTTAGTTCTTAATTGTGCTTCCTGCCGCAGTGTCTCCGCCTTGAGGCCAAAGCTCTTGCCTGACTACAGCCTCCCCAGGTTCACGTTTGAGTCCTCAGCCCGGGCGTGGGCTGTGGTACACCCTTTGCAGGTATCCTGTCAGTTAATTCTCCACAGCCCTCTGAGAAGTCGGCTTCTGTTGGCCCATTTTGTGGATGGAGGACAGCTGAGGCAGAAGATTAGAGGCAGTACCTGAGTCAGAATTTAGAAAGATGCTCCAGGCTCTGTCTGGGCACTTGCCCACTGTTGTTACCTGGTTTGGGGAGTGTTGGAAAGTTTGGTCAGTCATAGGCTTCTGAGGGAACTCCTTTAAGTTGATAGAGGAGCATCATCTCTTTGGGGTTTTATGACAGATGGGTACATTTTAATTCTAGTTCTTTTAGCAGTTCTGCAAAGTATAAATTCTCCTTAAAACTGGAGAATCAGGCTTCGAGAGGTTAGGGAACTTGTTCAAGGTGTTACTTCTGGGACTTTAACCCAGATCTTTCCAGGACAAGCAATAGCCTTTTCTCACAACTCCAAGCTCCAACGCACGTACATCCCCAGTGATATGTAAGGCACTGTGAAAATTGTGACAGTCTCTCACTGTCTAGGCATGGACCCTGCTTATTTCTACCAGAAACTGTTAAAACTAGAGGGAGCTTTGGGCACACTCATCAGAGAATGACTTGTGCAAAGACGTACAGGTGGGTGATAGCCCCAAGCTGTGAGAGCCCTTTCTTCTTTCTTCTCTTCCTTCCTCCGTTCTTTTCCTCTGTTCCTTCCATATGTCCATCCATCCATCCTTCTATCCACTCGCGTGCCTAGTTTGAGAGAGGGAGACCAGAGAAAGGAGGTGATGGCAGTGCAGTGGTTGGCGTAATGTTCTCATGCCAGCAAAGTGACTTGAGATTGAGGAGTCCACCTTGTCTTTAAGCAGGTGAGTAAAAATCACTGGAATAGGTTATTGGATAAATCAAATGAGAAATTAATGTACTGGAAAGTGAATGCGAAAGAACACCTGCCTGCTCCTTCAGAGAAAGTTAAACATCCCTAAAGACCTCTTGTATTTAATCCCCTAGGCCTGGTCCTGGAAAGCCCTCTAGTTCCCTTAAAATTATGTGCCAAGGTCTTGCTAGTTTGCACACTTTAGTTGCTCAGTCATGTCCAATTCTTCGCGACCCCATGGACTGCACACTTACTGGCATATATTTACATATTGAGTTCAAGCCCTAATTCCAAGGATGGTAAAAAAAATTTAATGCAAAATGCTGCAGTTATATTCTCCATTTTTTTCTGAGCAAGCATGTGTGAAATACATAAAGATGTCATTTCAGTTAGTATGTTTAATGTCATCCTCCAGTAAGAGGAGGTATGCACATGGCCAGAATGTCCTGTATGTGACTGTTCCCGGTGCCCCTCGCATAGCCATCTTAGGTGACTCAGTTAAAGTTGGTTGCCTGTCAGCATGTTCAGTTCAGTTTGGTTCAGTCCCTCAGTCATGTCCGGCTCTTTGCGACCCCGTGGACTGCAGCACCCCAGGCTTCCCTGTCCATCACCAACTCCCGGAGCTTGCTCAAACTCATGTCCGTCGAGTCGGTGATGCCAACCACCCGTTTCATCCTCTGTCGTCCCCTTCTCCTGCCTTTAATCTTTTCCAGTAACAGGGTCTTTTCAAATGAGTCAGTTCTTCACATCAGGTGGCCAGAGTATTGGAGTTTCAGCTTCAGCATCAGTCCTTCCAGTGAATATTCAGAACTGATTTCCTTTAGGATGGACTGGTTGGATCTCCTTGCAGTCCAAGGGACTCTCAAGAATCTTTTTCCAATACCACAGTTCAAAAGCATCAGCTCTTCCACACTCAGCTTTCTTTGTGGTCCAACTCTCATATTCATATATAACTCCTGGAAAAATCATAGCTTTGACTAGACGGACCTTTGTCAGCAAAGTAATGTCTTTGCTTTTTAATATGATGTCTAGGTTGGTCATAGCTTTACTTTAAGGAACAAGCAGCTTAATTTCATGTCTGCAGTCACCATCTGCAGTGATTTTGGAGCCCCAAAAATAAAGTCTGTCACTGTTTCCGTTGTTGCCCCATCTATTTGCCGTGAAGTGATAGGACTGGATACCATGATCTTAGTTTTTTGAATGTTGAGTTTTAAGCCAAGTTTTTCACTCTTCTTTCACTTTTATCAAGAGGCTTTTTAGTTCCTCTTTGCTTTCTGCCATAAGGGTGGTCTCATCTGCATATCTGAGATTATTGATATTTCAATCTTGATTCCAGCTTGTGCTTCTTCCAGCCTGGGATTTTGCATGATGTACTCTGCATAGAAGTTAAATAAGCAGGGTGACAATATACAGCCTTGACATACACATTTCCCAGTTTGGAACCAGTCTGTTCCATGTCTGGTTCTAACTGTTGCTTCTTGACCTGCATATTTCTCAGGAGGCAGGTAAGGTGGTCTGGTATTCTCATCTCTTTAAGAATGTTTCACAGTTTGTTGTGATCCACACAGTCAAAGGCTTTGGCGTAGTCAATAAAGCAAAAGTAGATGTTTTTCTGGAACTCTCTTGCTTTTTCTATGATCCAGCAGATGTTGGCAATTTGATCTCTGGTTCCTCTGCCTTTTCTAAATCCAGCTTGAATATCTGGACGTTCTCGGTTCATGTACTTTTGACGCCTGGCTTGGTGAATTTTGAGCATTACTTTAGTAGTGTATGAGATGAGTACAATTGTGCGGTAGTTTGAACATTCTTTGGCATTGCCTTTCTTTGGGATTGGAATAAAAACTGACCTTTTCCAGTCCTGTGACCACTGCTGAGTTTTCCAAATTTGCTGGCATATTGAGTGCAGCACTTTCATAGCATCATCTTTTAGGATTTGAAATAGCTCAGGCTGGAATTCCGTCACCTCCACTAGCTTCTTTTGTAGTGATGCTTTCTAAGGCCCACTTGACTTCACCCAGGATGTCTGGATGTCTTCACCTGGACTTCGCTCCAGGAGGTCTGGCTCTAGTTGAGTGATCACACGACTGTGGTTATCTGGGCCATTAAGATCTTTTTTGTATCCTTCTTCTGTGTTTTCTTGTCAGCGTGTAGACTCTTTGAACCAGTTGACCCCCGATCCCCTGCCCAAGTCACTCCCCAAGGCTGCTGCTCTAGCTGTGTCTCCAGGCTCCTTTCACCCTCAGAGCTACACCATCTTCACCATCATTCATTGCTCCAGGAGGCAGGTCTGGAGCACTGCTGAGGGGAAGACTGGAGGAGGTAGTGGGACATGAGGGCCAGCTCCCATGTGCTCACACTGGAGGCCATGTGCCCTCTACGCAGGCTTGGGTACCACACTTACCCCACCACCTCAGCAAGTGCTCACCATGAGCTGGGCCTGGCCTGGCAGAGACAACAGGGGACAAAGTACAAGGTCTGTCCCCATGGAGACCTCAGCCCAGGATGAGGAACTGACTAAGAGAAAGAAAAAAAAAGAAGAAAAACCCCCTGCAAGGGCCAAGAAGGAAACAGAAAGGATAAGAGCGATGGGGCTTCCTGGTGGGCTGGTCAGACAGCGCTCCTCAGAGGTGGTGACCGTAATGATGGGCCTGGGCCAATGGGGAGAGGACGGACTGTTGACTCAAACTCTGTCAACTCAAACTCTGAGTTGAGTGGTTTCAGGGTGCTGTGTCATCTGGTCCCCAGGCTGACCTTGTGAGATCTCATCCCTGTTTCAGAGGTGTAGGAACAGGTTCAAGGAGGGGAAGGAACCCCTGGTTACAGCAAAGTTGTGGTAGAGCTGGAAGCTCAGACTTTCCAGCTCTGTAGCCTGTGTGCTGGCAGAGCCACACTGTTGGGATGGTGGAGAGGTGGCCAGGTGATGAGGCTAGACAGGTGATGCAGGGCTGTTTACACTTTACCTGGATGCAGTATGGTGGTTCTCTAAACAGGTGGAGCTTTGGAAAGATTTTATCTGATGATTTTTTTTAATGGCTTTGCTGCAATTTATTTTACATATCAAATTCACCATTTCAGTGTTTTTTTTTTTTTAAAGCAAATTTACCGAGTTGACCAACTGTCACAATGGAATTTTAGAACATTACAAAACCTAAAAAGGTCCCTAGTACCTATTTGCAGTCACTCCCCATTCCTACTACCCGCACCATGTAACCACTAAGCCTTCTGCCTCTGTTTTTGTTTTTTTTTGCCTTTTCAGGATATTCATCATAAATATTTCATGTCTCATTCCCTTCACTGAGAACAATGGTCTTGGTGTTGGTTCCTCGGCATTGTGGTGTGTCTTAGTAATTCCTTTTTATTGCCAAATGGCATCTCATATGGACTTTTTGGGTTTTATTTATTAAGTTAAACAATGGTGGATGTTTGAGTTGTTTCTAATTCTTGACTGTTATGAATAATATTGCCGTGAACATTTGTGTATATGTTTTTTTGTGAACATAATGTTTTCATTTCTCTTGGATAAATAACCTAAGAGTAGAATTGCTAGGTCACTCTTTTTAAATTTGGTGAATTATTAGGTTTAACTTTTTAAGAAACTGTCAAACTATTTTCTAAAGTGACTCTACTATTTTACATTTCCCCCAGCAGTGTATGAGGATTCCAGTTTCTCCATATCCTCACCAACCCTTGTTCTTTCTTTTTGTTTACAGCAGTTCTAGTTGAGTGTGAAATGGTATCTTGTTTGAATTACATTTTCCTAATAACTAATCATGTTGGATGTTTTTTCTTGTGCTTATTTTCCACCCACATATTTTTGGGGTGAAATGGGTGTTCACATCTTTTACCCACTTTTAATAGCTTTTAATGGGGTTATTTATCTTTATTATTGAGTTGTAAGATTTCTTTATTTCTTGATTACAAGCCCTTTATGATGTTATGATTTGCAGATATTTTCTCCCAATCTGTGGTTTGTCTTTTGATTTTCTTAATGGTGTATTTGAAGTGCAAATATTTGTAGTTTTGATGCAGTTTAGTTTATTAATGTTTTTCTTTCAGTGGTTGGACTTTGGTGTCATATCCCAGAAATCTTTGCCTAACCCAAGGTTGTGGAAATTTTTGCTGGTGTTTTCTTCTAAGAGGTTTATAGTTTTGGCTTTTATATTTATCCATTTTTAGTTAAATTTTGTGGATGTTGTGAAGTAAGGCTCTAAGTCAGGTGTTGGCAGTTTTTCTGTAAATGACCAGAAAGTAAATACTTTCTGTTTTGCTGAGCAGAAAGTCTTTATCACTATTACTCAACTCTGCCATTTTACGGTGAAAGTAGCTATAGGTAGTATGTAAAATGAGTGGGTGTGGCTGTGATCCAGTAAAACTTTATTTATAAAATATTTATAAATTATATAAAATCAGGTTTTGAGTTGGATTTGGCTCAAGCACCTGAGCATGTTGAACTCTGTCAGTCTTTTTTTTTTTTTTGTATGAAATACTTAATTTTTCCAGCTCCGTTGTTGAAAAGACTACCCTTTCACCATCTGAATTACCTTGGGACCTTGGTGAACATCAGTTGACCATAAACATAGGGGTTCAGAATTTATATCTTGACTCTTAATTCTGTTTAAATTCCACTGACTTGTATGCTATATGTCTATCTTTTTGCCAGTACAAAACTGTCATGATTATTGAAGCTTTGTGGGAAGTTTCAAAATAGGGAAGTATAAGACTCCAATTTTGTTCCTTTTTTTCCCACGATTGTTTGGCTGTTTTAAGTCCTTAGCATGTCCACACATATTTTAAGATCAGTTTATCAGCTTCTGTAAAAAGCCTATTGGGATTTTGATGGGGTTTGTGTTTAATCTATAAGATTATGTTGGGAGAATTGTCACTTTAACAATATGGAGTCTTCTAGGCTGTGAATATGAAATCTCTTTTTCTTTATTTAGATCTTTTAAAGTTTTTCTCAGTGGTATTTTATACTTTCAATGTATAAGGCTTGCATTTCTTTAAAAATTATTCCCAAGCATTTTATTCTTTATGAGGCTACTGTGAATGGAATTGTTTCCTTAATTTCGTTTGTGAATTCTTCACTGCTAGCATATGGAAATGCAGTTCATTTTTGTATATTGATCTTGTGTCCAGCACCTTTGCTGAACTCATTCATTAGCTCTAGTAGGGTTGTCTGGTGTGTGTGTGTATATTCCTTAAGGTTTACGTAGGTACGATCATGGTGCCTGCAAAATGAAGAGACTTTTACTTCTTCCTTTCCTGTCTGGATGCCCTTGCTTTCTTTTTCATGCCTTGTTGTGTTGGCTAGAATGTCCACTACGGTATTGAGTAGAATTGGTGAGAACGCATGTCTTGGTGCTGAATTCAGGGAGAAAACATTGTCTTACACCACTGAGTATGTTAGCTGTACGTTTTTCATAGTTACTCTTTATCAGATTGGCGATTTTATCTTTTAATATTCTCATCACCCCTTCCTCTGCATTCTTATAGCCTGTTTTTCTTCTGTAAGCTTGGGGAGTGCAGACTGCCTTACTCACTAGCTTCTGGATCATTAGTATGTGCGTGTTGAATTGTGTGGTTGGATTGGCAACTTGAGGATCATTTTCACCCAAGCTGGTGACCTGTGACCTGAGAGCCTTACTCTTCTGCTTTTCACTCTTTCAAGGCTTCACTCTTTCCGCATGTGTGCAGCAGACTTCCTTTTCCACCTTGCCGTTACCCAGTGACATGCATCTCAAATGTCTCAATGTGACCGTCAACACTCCTGATTGTGTCACGTTACATCACATCCTTTGGTTTAGCACCTGTTAGGATTAGTGTGGAGAACAGGAGAGGCCATGGCACCTGGCCTGGAGCCCTGACTCCCAGGGGGCCACATCTTCCTCTTTACGTGTGGGACAGGGCTGTGCTCAGCACAGGTGCCTCACTGGCTTGGTCATGAGTCCTCCCCACTCTCACCCTGCTCAGCGCTGACCATTGGTGAGTGTTGTGGATGGCTCACAACAGGAAACACTGACTAAGACAGCCGGGAGTCGGATAACCCAGTTCTCCCCAGCTTTGCTGCGAGCACATGTGTGTGTCTGGGTGTGGAGTCTGGCAGTGTGGCTTGGGTGCTGGTCCCAGGCCGGACACTTTCCAGATCGGTTCTCCTTGATGCTCCCAGAACACCACATCTCCCGGAGCCAAGGTCTCTGGACACAAAGGAGCTGATTCTGCAGGGGAGCAGAGCACTTTTGGTCCCTCCCCCTGGGCCCAAGCTGCTGAAGGCGAGGGTTGTCCTAAAGGTGGGATGGTGCCCTTGTTCCTCGGCTTGGGCTCCCAGACTCGCCGTGTGTGGGGACAGCGGAGCTGGCAATCAGGGCACCTCTGGGCATCCTGTCATGTCCTCTGGGTAGTACCGTGGTATAACCAGTAATGAATTTACATGGGGTGAGTGCCCAGGTGACTTTGGGGGGTGTCCCTCATGGAAGGTGAAATTCCATGCTGCCACCTGTGACTGTGCAGAGCAGCGCTGAATGTCTTCTTGGGTCAAGGGTCAATTCATGTAAACATAAAGGGGTTGTCCACTTTGGCTCCTATCGGCTCATCTTGAGTCCACTTGCTCTCTTGACCCTGTGGGTTCCACCCTGGAGGGAGGTCACTGTGCGTCTCCTGCGGTCCCTGGTTTCCAGGACCCCACTGCCGTCCCTGCAGAGCGTTTCCTTTTCAGCCCTCCTTCCCTCCTGCACCCCGCCCTGGCCACCTCCTTCGTCTGTACTTGTGAGCTGTTGGTGACTGGATTCTAAACCCAGCCCAGAGCTGTCCAACGCTGCTGTCCGTGTCTCCCTGTGGTTCCCCCCGCATCTCTCATTCACCGTGTCCCCTGGGCTCACGTGTCCCCTGCTGCCTCTCTGGAACACGTCATGTTCCTCACGTTCGAAGGTCCATCCAGCTGGTCCTCACCCAGGAGGCTGGGTGCGCTTTTGCTCTTTGTCCAGTGACAACTCTTGTGTCTTCCCTTCCCCTGCTTCTATTTTACCCTTTCCTCTTTCCCCTCAGGAACGCTTGATCTCAGTCAGGCCCATCCCTCCTTCCCCTGCGTCTCTGATAAATTGTTCTTTCTCCCAACAGGCTTGCCTCCCACAAATCTGTCCTTGCTGGTGCTAGCAGGGTCATGTGCTTTGAAAAGGTAGACTTGACTTTTGAGTAGGTGTCAGGCAGTGGTGATAGAACCCTTACAGTTGCAATGGAGGTTCCTCCCTTGCGGGTCCAGTGGCCTTGCTCCCAGAGGCGGCCCCGCCAGTGGCTGGATCAGTGATCACCTCAGGGTTGATGCTCAGGATGCAGCCTGCTTCCGTCTCATTCTTAGGTGCTTCCCACTGCCTCCAGCGGTTTCCGGGCCTGACTCACGGGGCCCTGTGCGTGCTGGCGTCACCTTCTCCTGCATCGCCCATCCCTCGGGGAGGATGTGTGCTCCCACCCTGCCGTTTCTCGCTTCTGTGCCCCTCTGTCTGCAGGACGGTCCGAGGGAAAATGACACGCTGCACAGTGAGTGGCGAGCCTGGGGCCAGAAATTAGGGTCGTCGTAGCCTCAGAGCACCGGGCAGACTAGAGACAGGGTGAGAGGTCCCCACAGCCTGGAAGGGGCAGCAGCTCCCAGCTGTGGGAGGAACTCGACCCGACAGATGCCATGGGCTCCCCTGAAAGACATCCCTGGGGGATTTGCCCCCATCCTTGGGGAACTTTTCCTCGGGCTCAGGACCTGTTCACAGGTTCCCTCTGCACTGTCAGAGGTCACCATCCCGGGTCCTGCAGCCTCTGCTCTGGGGGGAGGGAGTTCTGCTCTTGGTCTCTGGCTCCAGCATGGGACCCAGAGCCAGGCTTACAAGCAGGACCCTAGGACAGAGGTTTAAGCCCCTGGCTCCTTACTTCTTGAATGAAACCATCAGCCTGGGAACTTCACAGTATTCACAACGTTTTGAAACTTGGAGGCTTTGCATCAACTCACTTTTTGGTTCTTTGGGGTAAACATCAAAAAGACTGGTCTGCATTTCCGTGTGGCAGCCCTTGGCTAGAGCTGTGAGGTCGCCGCCCTCCCTGGGGCCTTCTCTCACCGCGCCCCTGCCCCGCTGTACTGCCAGGCCGCCTCATCCATTTGTGTCGCCTGCTGGGCCCCTGAGGTGCTGGCAGTCACTGCCCTCCAGAACTCTTCTTGTCCAGATACTTGGATTTGATCTGTGAATCTAATTTCAGCTCACAGACAACTGAAGGACTAGCCAACAGAATTTCCACGGCAACCATTGCAGCAAAGCAGAGGCATCTTCTTAGAGTCGCAGGAGGGCAGAGCCACCTGGGGCTGGATGTCCGGGTCTCGTCTGGAGCCTGTGCGGTGCTCGGCCTGCTCGCAGGAGCCGTGGGCCAGGGAAGGAGGGTGTGGCAGGCATCCAGAGGGTCCTTGGAAGACGGCGCGTGAACGGCCGCGGCCTGAAGGCCCCTACCCCGCGTCCTGTGTGAGGCCGTGAGGACGTCACCTGGAGCACCCAGAGCCTTGCTTGATGTGAAGAACGGTGCTTGGAAAGCAGCCTCCTTGCAGCCGCCTCTCACACGTGTCTAGAGGGGTTGCTTTCTCAGACTAAAAGCTGTTAATTTTCATGTTGATGTTTTCCTAATTAAGTAGGCCGTTGGTGAGCACAGGCGTGCTCCGCCTTCCACTGCCTACCCTGGGCTCAGTAAAGCACTGTCCACGGCAGGAGAGGCGGCTTGCAGACCTTCTCCTCCTGGGACCTGACCTGCTGTGAGAACCGACTTGTCCCCTCGCTGCAGCCCGGCTCCCTGTGGCTGCCCTCACCGAGCGTCCCTTAGGGATCTAGATCTGCCCGTGGCCTCTGTGCTGAGGCCCGTTTGTGCTGCTCTGGGGCAGCTGTGTCGCCGCCAGGCGCGCACGCCTTCGTCTTTAGTGGGGTGGGCCCGGCCAGCAGCCTGGCAGGTGGAGGTGCCCCCCTTCCAGACTGTGGGGCCCTCTCACCCTGTCTCTAGTCTGCCCTGTGCTCTGAGGCTGCGATGACCCTGATTTCTGGTCCCAGGTGCGCCACCCGCTGTGCAGCGTCTCATTTTCCCGTGGACTGAAGCTGCTGGGTTGGACTCAGGACGTGCACACACGCTGTGTTTTGGGCTCAGTGAGGACGCGCCCTCTCCAGCGAGGGGGAGTCACCTGCCCCTCACCCATTCCTCAAAGGCTGTGGGATGCGTCTGTGTTCACAGGCCAGCAGTTGCTGCCTTCCTAAACCCTTCCAGGCGCTCCCAAGCCTCCATGGCGTGCCGCCTCCCTGTTTCTGTAGAAACGAGGCCCCGCTGTGTGCGCCGTGCTGTGGGTCACCCCGCTCCGCGCCTGTGTCCAGCCAGCTGTGCGGTCTCTTCACCGTGGGCCTCGGAGCGGCCCTGTGCAGCTCAGCCGTGTGACCGCCCACACCGTGAGCTACTGCCATGCCACAGAGGGGCACGTGGAGCAGACAGGGGTCCCTGCCCGGGGTCAGGCAGCCAGTGGTCACTTGGTTGGCTTCTGACCCAGGCCCATCTGGCCCCACAGCCCTTGTCCTTGCTCTGCACCAGCCGCTTCAGCGTGCCTGGCCCCATTTCCGGGTGTGGAACAGGAAGCTTCCAGAAGGGAGGAGTGGGTCAGGGCCCCGCAGCTGCGTGTGGGTGGGCTCCTCCTTCCCAGCGCTGCTCGGGGTTGGGCCCTCTGCCCCCTGACCATGCCCAGCTCCTTGTGCCCAGCTCTGATAGCACAGTGACCAGTGGGCCTCAGGCCCCGAGTCCCCAGATCTGTCTGCTCTGGGGCCTCCGTTCTGGTTGTGTTGGTGCAGGGAGCGCTGCCCAGATGGTGTTTATTCTCGCATGACTACTGTGTGTGTGTCTGTGTGTATTTGTTGATTAAAAATATTCCTTGCTTTATTTTGCAGCAACATTAAAAAATATTACAAATCTCCTCCTGCCCGTGAGAAGCTTGCCAATGTTTTCCTTAACCCCTCGCTCATCAGGTGGTACAGTTTGGTGGGTCCCCCTGGGGGCCTGGGACGAGGAAACCAGAGTCCCCCCCTCCCCCGCTGTGCAGAGCTTCCCCCACCCACCACTCTCCCTTGCTCCCTTGCTCCTTGCTCCCTGGGCTTTTGACTCTGTCCTCCTCTCCAGCCTAACACATGGCTTCCATCAGGCTCTCAGACAGGCCGGACTTGGCTCCTCTCAGAGGCCTGCACTCACCCTTCCCTCTGCTCGGAATTAGATCTTTTTTCCCTGATTCTTAAGATGTGAGCCTGGCAGGCCTCCTCATGTCAGGGCAGGGGTCCCCATTAGTGCTGTCTCCTCTGAGGGGTCTTCCCACCATCCCCATGTGTGCCCGGCCCTGCAGGACTGTATTTTATTCTTTCTCAGCACTCACCACTATCATGCTTTTTGGATTTTAATGACATGTTAGTTTTGAAATAGAGATATCAAATACTATGTGGAAAAACCCACCTCTTACCCTTTTCTGTCTGTCAGTCCCTGTTTCACCCAACCCCAAGGCAGCTAGCCTCCTTTCATCTCTGGAGAGTTGCCTGTTGTGTATACGTCACACAAGTAGGGTGTGCAGTGTGTGGACTCCTTCACTAAGTGTGATGCTCTCAGGTCATCATGCTGTGACCTCTGTGAATTCTTCATCCCTTTCTGTGGCTGATACTCCATTATCTTTACTCATCCCCCATGCCAGTTGATGGACGTGTGAGTTTTTTTCCACCTTTGCCTGTTACGGATGATGCTGATGTAAACTCACAGGTGCAGATGAATGTGAACGTGAATTTGCATTTCTCTTGAGCGGGTACCAGGAGTGGAACTGCCAGGTCTAATGGTAACGCTGTGTTAAACTTTTGAGGAACTTGCAGACTGGTTTCCATGGTGACAGCACCATTTATTTGCCACCAGCAGGGTATTAGGGTTCTGACTTGTGCATGTCCTGGCCGACACTTGCTACTACCTGAAATTTTTGATTATGGATATTGTAGTGGGTGTGAAGTGATATCTCCTTATGGTTTGAACTTGCTTATCTCTCTTGACTAAGGATATTGGGCATCCTTTCATTTGGTTTTAGTCATTTGTGTATGTTCTTTAAAGACTTGATCTTTCAGATTGATTGCCTGTTTTTAAATTCGATTATTTTTCTTTGTGTTGTTGAGTTGTAGGAGTTCTTTTTATATTCTAGGTACATATCCTTATCAGATAAGTGATTTGCAAATTCTGTGTGTGATCCCTGAACTTGCTTCATTGTGTCCTTTGAAAAACAAAATGCTTTAATTTGGTCAGGTTCAATATATTTGTTTTCTCTTTGATCGCTCCTGCTGTCAGTGTCATGTCTACAAAATCACTGCCAAAGCCAAGGTCGTAAAGATATACCCCTCTAGTTTCTTCTGAGAATTACATTGTTTTAACTGCTGCATTTTGATCTCCGACCCCTTTGGAGTCAGGTTTGGTATATGGCGTGAGGTGGGGGTCTAACTTCATCCTGCTGCACCTGGGTGGCCAGCTGTCCCAGCACCGTCTGTTGATGAGACTCTTCTTTACCATTAAGTGGTCTTGGCACCTTGTCAATCAGTCAAGCACAGATACATAGGTTTGTTTCTGGATTCTCAGTTCTCTTCCACTGCTGTGCTTACTAGGTCTTCTCTTGTCCCATAATCATCAACTAGCTATTTGATTAAATACCAGAGGGGCTCAATTTTATTATTTTAATTTTAGCTGCTAAAAAAATGTTCATGATAAAAAACTGCAGCACAAAAGTGCCAGAAGTGACAGTCCTGGCCTGTCTGCTGCTGCCCAGGTGTAGGATATGCCTCAGGAGCATGTGAGGTGCACTTGAGCATATGCACACACTGGAGAATGTGTGTGTGCCATGGCTGAGTGTCTGCCTCTTAATTGTGAATCTTTTTTTACAAATTTGAGATGCATGAGGCGTCCTCTGACTCTGACAGGGACGTGTCTTGCCTGCCTTTCTTGATGGTTGTGCAGTGTCTCACAGGAGGCACGCCATGGTTTCTCTAGCCACTGCCTGTCCTGCACATACGTGTCATTTCTTCTTCCTGTGCGAGTCCAGCGCCTCTGTGCACTCGGGGAGCACTTTCCTCTCCCGGACCCCTGAAGTGGAGCTGCTGCCATGCGCTCCATCCTTAGGTCCTCTTTTTAACACGTGCCTCCCTGTGCTCTCTGCGATGCTGTGCCTGTACTAGGCGTTCAGCAAAGTGACTAACGCTCTCAGGGGCTGTTACTCTGGCCTCTTCCCTCGCTGTTTCACTCTGGCCCATCTCACTCCCTCCATGAAGGAAAGCCTTGATCATCCAGGTGTCGTGGGGGAACCAGGGTGAGTGAATCAGGCCATGCTGGATTTTCTGCTGTGAGTGTGGCCCTGGGGGAATTGGAAGGGGTGGAGAAGTGGCCCCTGCTCTTGGCATATTTGCAGACCTTTAGATGAGGCCGGTAGGATGTGAGGCACTTCCCCAGAGTGTACCCCTAGCAGCAAGTAACGGAGCTGGCAAAGGGACTGAGACCCCCAGGGAATTAGACTTTGGAGGCCAGTGGGATTTGATTACAGAACTTCCACAGGACTGGGGAAACAGAGAAACAGACCCTTGGAGGGCCCAAACAGAACCTTGTGCACACCAAGGAGAAAGGAGCAGTGTCCCCACAAGAGACTGAGCCAGATTTGCCCGTGAGTGTCCAGGAGTCTCCTGCAGAGGCGTGGGTCAACAGTGGCCTGCTGCGGGGTCAGGGCACAGAGTACACAGTATGGGCGCAAATCCTTGTAAAGGAGGTCGCCATTACTGCCATTGCCCCTGCCATAGTTTGGCCTGAGGCCAAACAACAGGGAGGGAACACAGCCCCCGCCCATCAATGGAAAATTGGATTCAAGATTTACTGAGCATGGCCGCCCATCAGAGCAAGAGCCAGATCAGATTCCCCACAGTCCGTCTCTCCCAATGGGAAGCTTCTACAAGCCTCTTAACCATCAGAGGGCAGACAGAATGAAAACCACAGTCACAGAAAACTAACCAAACTGGTCACATGGACCACAGCCTTGTCTAACTCAATGAAACTATGAGCCATGCCATGTAGGGCCACCCAAGAACAGATGGGTCATGGTGGAGAGTTCTGACAAAATGTGGTCCTCTGGAGAAGAGAATGGCAAACCACTTTAGCATTCTTGCCTTGAAAACCCCATGAACAGTATGAAAAGGTAAAAAGATAGGACACTGAAAGATGAACTCCCCAGGTTGGTAGGTGCCCAATATGCTACTGGAGATCAGTGGAGAAATAACTCCAGAAAGAATGAAGAGATGGAGCCAAGGTGAAAACAACACCCAGTTGTGGATGTGACTGGTGATGGAAGTAAAGTCCGATGCTGTAAAGAGCAATATTGCATAGGAACCTGGAATGTTAGGCTTGTGAATCAAGGTAAATTGAAAGTGGTTAAATAAGAGATGGCAAGAGTGAATTTCAACATTTTAGGAATCAGTGAACTAAAATGGACTGGAATGGGCTAATTTAATTCAGATGACCGTTATATCTACTACTGTGGCCAAGAATCCCTCAGAAGAAATGGAGTAGCTCTCATAGTCAGCAGAAGAGTCCGAAATGGAGTACTTGGATGCAGTCTCAAAAATGACAGAATGATCTCTGTTGTTTCCAAGGCAAACCTCTCAATATCACAGTAATCCAAGTCTATGCCCCACCCAATAATGCTGAAGTTGAACCATACTATGATCACCTACAAGACCTTCTAGAACTAACACCCCAAAAAGATGTCCTTTTCATTATAGGGGACTGGAATGCAAAAGTAGGAAGTCAAGAAGTACCTGGAGCTAACCTGCAGTTAACGGGCAAGTTTGGTCTTGGAGTACAAAATGAAGCAGGGCAAAGGCTAATAGAGTTTTGCCAAGAGAATGCACTGGTCGTAGCAAACACCCTCTTCCAACAACACAAGAGAAGACTACACGTGGACATCACCAAATGGTCAATACTGAAATGAGACTGATTATATTCTTTGCAGCCAAAGATGGAGAAGCTCTGTACAGTCAGCAAAAACAAGACTGGGAGCTGACTGTGGCTCTGGTCATGAACTCCTTATTGCAAAATTCAGATTTAAATTGAAGAAAGTGGGGAAAACCACTAGACCATTCAGGTATGACCTAAATCAGTGGAGTGGGAGAGAAGGTCCTTAACTTGGTGCTGTCCGTGGTGGGACCCTGGATGCCCCCAGGGAAGGGTGGGCCCACAGGAGTGGTTCTGAGTGGAATTCAGTGCATTATGGGAGTTGGTCTTGAGGAGATGGTCTGCTTAGAAATTCGGGGTGTGAGTGAGGGGCGTCTTCACTTCCCCAGGGTTCTGTAATGTAACCGTTCCCCTCAATCCTTACCACAGCTGTCTGAAAACGTCGTCAACCGCATGAAGGATCCTGGCCAGCCGTCCAGAGTCGGGCCGTTGGACCCTCCAGCTGCTGCCCTTGGCTCCTCTGGAGGCCGAGAGAAAGGTAGGCCAGGGCGGAAGGTCTGGGCGCGGTTGGGTGGAGTGGTCCTCCTGGAGACAGCGGCCCGAGCCCTGGGTGGTGCGTGCAGGAAGCACTTCCCAGGAGTGAGGGACCCGCATGGCGCACTCCCGTCCAAGGACAGCAGTGTCCGCAGAGCCTCCAGGACTGCCGCTGAGTCAAGGGCAGAGTCCCCCGCTGTGCCAGCCTCTCCGCACGGGAGGAGGCAGTGACAGGGTGGCCTTGGTGTCGTCCTCAGAGCTCTGACCTGCCCTTTGCCCTGGGGTCCTGGCCCTGCTCCTGGGATGGTGGCGCTGGGCTCCGGGAGGGCCGCCACCCGGCCCCCAGGTCCCCCCAGCCCACCCGGAGCTGCCTGCGCTGGGCAGGAAGGGCCTTCATTCCCCACTGGCATGTCTGTCCTGGGAGGAAAAGCCTGTGCTTTTCTTTAAGTAATTCCTGTTAGCAAACACACACAAAAGTGAAGTCACTCAGTTGTGTCTGACTCTTTGAGACCCCATGGACTGTAGCCCACCAGGCTCCTCGGTCCATGGGATTTTCCAGTCATGAATACTGGAGTAGGTTGCCATTTCCTTCTCCAGGGGATCTTCCCAACCCAGGGATTGAACCCGGGTCTCCCACACTGTAGGCGGACGCTTACCATCTGAACTACCAGGGAAGCCTTAGCAAGCACAGAGAAACAACACATTTAAGAGTGGAGAATGTATAGTGCAAAAATATTAAGACGTTACAGACTGGAGAAGTCCTCGTGGCAGCTGGTTAAATGCAGAGCTTGTCAATGAGGGGCTGGGTTCCCTGTTGCAGTGTGTGTGCGTGCTTTACATGGAAGGGCTGGAGGGACGCAGCCTCGCAGTGGAGCTGCCTTCTCTGCTGATCTGCCCTGCTGGGGTGCCAGCTCGCAGGGGGCTGCTGCCTCCTGTCCGCTCGGCGTGAGCTGCGTGCTGGCCCTGTGGTTGTGAGCCCTGTGCTGGGATACCGCCCAGCCTGTCGGGAGCTGAGTGTGTGACCCTACAGGGTACGGTGTCGCCTGCCCATGAGACACGGGCGCCCCTCAGGGCCCGGCGGCACAGAGGGGAGGGCTCGTTACTCGGGGGCTCCAGGGAGCCGGCGCGGGAGCTGGACTTTGAGGTGCGGCCCTGCAGATGGGGTGGTGGGGGCTCAGGTGCGGCACAGCCTCACCCGTTTCAGGACCCACGCGTGGTTTCCTGTCTGGAGTGTGAGGCGCAGGAACGGTGGCCTGGGCTGCTGGCTGGGCCTCGTGACACCCATCCCCCTGCACTGTTTGCGGGGCTCCCGGCACGCTTTAGGGACTCCCTGGCAGTCCAATGGTTGGGACTCCGAGCTTCCACTGCAGGGGATGTGGGTTCAGTCCCTAGTTGAGGAATTAAGATTCGGCAAGCCATACTACATGACCATTTGGTTTAACAAAGTATTTTGATGTTTTTTTTTTTTTAATAATTTTTTTTTTTTTTCAGTTTTTAGCACATTTATTTTACATCATGATTCTTTAGTTCTTATTAAGTTGATACAATTTGGGGAAATAAATACTCCCTTCCCTTTTTGGCTGCCTATGTATTAGTAGGGGTAGGAAGAACAGAATATGACAATAGGCAAAGGGTGTAGCAAGTGGAAAGATAAAGAGAGAGAGAGAGAGAGAGAGAGAGAGAGAGAGAGAGCTGAGAGCTCATAGGAACCCTACTGTTAGCAATACTAACCAAGAAAGTATAGCGTTGACAACAGGAAGTGTTAGACAGTGAGTGAGTTTTGACTTTCTGAAAGCTGGAGAGTTGTCAGTGTGGATGGACTTCCCTGAAGTGGACTGATTTTAGGATTCTTTTTTATTATGTGTTGTAAGGTATATATTTATTTGACTACACCGGGTCTCAGCTGCAGCCCGTGAGATCTCCTTTGGGCCGTGCGGGGTCCTTCCCTTCTGTGCATGGCCTCTCTGCTTGTGGTGCACGGGCCCAGTAGTCATGACGTCTGGGTCTTAGTTCCCCAGCCGGGAATCGAACCTGCATTCCCTGCATTGCAAGGAACAGATTCTTAACCTCTGCACCACCTGGGAAGTCCCTGCTTTTACTTTCAAAAGCAGTGTTTGCTCTTACTTTACTGATAAAGAAAGGTAAAAGAAGTTAAACTTCTTTAATTTTTCTTTTTAATTTATATAAATTTATAATTTATAAATTTCTTTATAATTTTCTTTATAAATTTTCTTACTTTAATTTTTCTAAATAGAAAAAGAAGTTAAAATTAAACCCTTAAGTCACACCATACCCCAAGTGCATGTCTGAAGTCAGAGATTGAAATATAATGAAGAAACTTTAAATGAAGAAGGGTGGGAAATATATCTAAAATTCGAGACAATTTAGAAAAAACGAGTGAAGAATGAGTGAGAAACTAGCGAAGTATGGGCAGAGTTCACCTGCCAAGGGCCGTGACGCCCTCTGACGGGCTGCAGGGAAACGTGCAGAGACAGTCACATCCGTGACGAGGGCCCAGCCCCTCGGACGGTCACTCCCTCGTGGCATCACCAGCACAGGACTGGCGGGATGCCGTGGGATGTGGCTGTAGGGGTCTGGGCACAGACTCTACAGTGGGTGCCCACGTTACTTTTGTAGTCACGAGAAAGGAAAACTAGGTAGAAAGCAAAAATGTGATAAATCTTACTTCAGGAGAGTGTTGTCAGTCAGTCACTAAGTCCAGGGAGCCTTCCATCAGGCCCACACCAGCAGTGCCTCCTGCATGCTCCTGGCGAGGCCCCAGCACACCTGCCCAGCCTTCTGGAGAGCTGTGTGCCCAGTGAGGCCCGGGGGGCTGCCCCGGGGAGCCTTCCCAAGGGCCTGAGCCCCCAGCCTCTGCGGTTCACAGCCATGAAGGTCTTGGGAGCAGCACCCACCTCCCCACCTTCCTCCCAAAGCCTGGTTCTCCTGCTGGGTCTCCTGTGGCCCACGTGGCTGAGCGTGGACGCCTGCAAGCAGGCGGAGACATTGGCCAAGGTCTCCGCTGTGTGGGGACCCTGAAGCTGGGGCCACGGGGGCAGCAGACCCTCACTGTCACCATGTGGTGGAGGAGGGGAGTGAACAGGTTTGCTTGGAGATCCCCGGGTTCTTGCTGCAGGAAGGTGGGCCTCACATGATAGCCTGAAGTGCTGTCACACTCGAGGTGACGCAGGTGGAAAGGTGCGCAGACTTCCTTCCCGGGGGCGCAGGCCGCGTTCAGGTCAGAGCCCTGGGGAAGGGGCCCAAGAGACACAGGCTGCGCCCCCGCTGACCTCTCAGTGTGGAGGCGAGGAGCTCCCCTCAGCCGGCTGGCCTCCTGGGGAGTGTGCCTGGGTTCCAGCAGCTGAGAGGTAGAAGGGGGGTGTCGGTCACTGCACTCAGGCGTCCACACTGACCCAGTGACCCTGCCACCCTGTCTGTACAGGACATGGACCAGGGGCCTTCAGGGCACCTCCCTCCTGACAGCAGGGCAAGCCTGTGTTCTGTGTTGGCCCAGGGCACGTCCACCCAGGGGGCGTCCTCCTGGGCCCTCTCCTGGATGACCACCGTGACTGTTTCCATCTGGGGGCATCCTCCCGGGCCCTCTCCTGGGTGACCACCATGATTGTGTCCATCTAAGGGCGTCCTCCTGGGCCCTCTCCTGGGTGACCACCATGACTTCGTCCATCCGGGGGGCGTCCTCCCAGGCTATCTCCTGGGTGACTACCATGACTGCATCCATCCATGGGGCATCCTCCTGGGCCCTCTCCTGGGTGACCACCATGACTGCGTCTACCCAGGGGGCATCCTCCCAGGCCCTCTCCTGGGTGACCACCATGACCACGTCCATCCACAGCCCTCTCCCATGCCCTCTCCTGGGTGACCACCGTGACTGCATCCATCCAGGGGGTGTCCTCCCAGGCTATCTCCTGGGTGACCACCATGACAGCATCCATCCAGGGGGCGTCCTCCTGGGCCCTCTCCTGGGTGACCACCGTGATTGCGTCCATCCAGGGGGCGTCATCCCAGGCTATCTCCTGGGTGACCACCATGACTGCATCCATCCAGGGGGCGTCCTCCCGGGCCCTCTCCTGGGTGACCACCATGACTGTGTCCTCCCAGGGGCATCCTCCTGGGCCCTCTCCTGGGTGACCACTGTGACTACGTCCACCCGGGGGTGTCCCCCCAGGCCCTCTCCTGGGTGACCACCATGACCATGTCCATCCACAGCCCCCTCTTGTGCCTTCTCCTGGGTGACCACCATGACTGCATCCACCCAGGGGCGTCCCCTCGGCCCCCTCCGGGTGATGCTGAGCCTCCCTCCGTCCGTGGGTTGCTGCTGACCTTTTCTTATCCATCTCTGCAGACTCGAAACCACCCAGGCCGGAGTGCGGCAGTGGCCAGGAACCCCTGAGGGTGCAGGTGGATCCCCTTGAGAGGTATGCTGAGGAGCCGCTCGCCCCGGGCCTATGCCTTCCTCACCAGGTGCCTTCTCCTCACCCAGAGGCCAGGGGTTCTGGTCCCTCACGTTGTCTTACGTCGGTGGGACGCCAGGCCTGCGGTTTCGGTGGCGCTGTTCCTCATGTGACGACAAGGAGACTCCGGGTGGGGGAGGGCGGGGCTCCGTGGCCTTGTGGGTGTGCACAGCCGTGTTTGGAGGAGCTCACTCGTGGCCTGGCTGCAGGTGTGGGTGCCTCCACAGCGCAGGCCTCAGGCTGGTGAGCGCCCTGGCTGGGGCAGGGCTGGCAGGCAGCGGCGGAGGCCCCGGGTGCACCGTGTCCCCAGGCCTCAGGGTCCCCGGGGCTGATGTGGGTTCTCGCGATGTGGCTCAGTGAGCCCCCGGCTGGCACTGAGGGGCTCGTCTGCAGCTGCGAGGTTGTGCCTTTGTAACGGACGCAGACAGCTACCCTCGGGGGGCGGCGGGCCCGGGTCAGCCCTGCTGGGCGGCCCCCCTGCAGGTCAGTGCAGCCGCGTCTGTCCTGTGATCTCAAAAGGACCCACCTTCTGAGAGTGTCCAGTCCCTAATCCCCAGAGGTCTCATCCAAGCAATTAACCAGAATATTATTTAAAAAAAAACACTTTTAAGCATTTTAAAAAACGTTCAAGTAATACGTGTTATTGGAAGACTTAGGATATATATGGAATGAAAAATTCACCCGTAGATTCATCATCCCATATTAACATTTTGGACTATTTTTTTCAAATGTCTTTTTTTCTCTAGTTTAGCCTTATGTTTTTCAAAGTCGTGTAAAATTTTGTTATCTTGCTCTTTTTACTGAGTCTTCTAATTATCTTCCATTTGTCACACCTGCCTTGTGAGCATTTTTCCTGCTGAAGGCCCCATGTCTGGTCCTCGGTCTTGGGGCTGTGGCGCAGCAGAGAGTGTGGCACTCAGGGCCTCATGCCCGCTGTGCCCTCTGGGCTGAACTGCCATAGCCTTTTTCACTCTTGAGTTGTTTACCCCCCCCCAATAAAGAGCATTTCTAAGACCTTCTCAGCCGCTTGTTTCTTTCTCTAGGAGGATTTTACTAGGGAGACTAGAAACAGGTCCAAGGGGAGGGACACGTTCAGGACGGAGAGTTGACCATTGAGAACCAAGGCTACTGCTCCTGACCCTGCAGTCCTGGGGTGGGGTGGGGAGGTGAGCTGTTCCCTGCCCGTCTCTGAAGGGGCCTCGGATAGTGGGGTTGGACCCCTGCCTTGCGGATCTCTCACTGGGCATTGGGTGTCCGGCTCCTCAGCTGTCTGAGGACATGTGGCAGTGTCCCCCCAACCCCTGGGGACCGTCGCTGGCGCCTGACCCTTTCTGGTGGCTGTGGCGTCCTGTTGGCCCTCACGTCCCTGCCCCAACAGCTGTGTGGGCCGTGCCTGCATCTGTGTCTCCATCTCTCCCCTGGCCCAGGTGTGACCGGGAGCAGGCTGTGCTCCAGCACGAGCTGGTCCGTGTGGCCACGACAGACAGAGAGGCGGCTGCGAAGCCCCGGAGCATGACCCTGCGGCGTGGGGAGGGCAGTGCGGACCAGGAGAAGCAGCGGTCGGCCCAGCTGGTGAGTGCGGGTCCCCAGGCGGCCCTCCTGGCTCCGCTGGCCCAGGGAGCAGAGTTCGAGCCCTGGACCTGCGTCGGTCTGGAGTCACGGATTCTCCTCCATGGGGAGGGTGCCCTAGGGATTGGGAGCCAGGGTCCTGTAGCCGGGCTTTGTAACTGTGGAGACGGCCGGGGGCAGGCAGCCCAGCAGCCAGGTGGGCAGGGCCTGGCCAGGCCGCTCAGGGCTCTTCAGTCTGGACGGAGGCCTGGTGAACACTGCAGCCGGCATACGGCTCTCAGCGGGGTCCTGGGCGTCACAGCTCCCCTCCGGCCCCGCCCCCACGCGTCCCCAGAGGAGACCCCCCACAGGGGTGGGGTCTCCTGCCTCCAGCACAGGTCTGGGTTTCTTTCCATGAAGGGCAGCTTTAGAGTGAAGACTCCCCTGGACGTCCGGGTGGATGGTGCCCTCTGCCAGCACGCAGAGCCCATGGGGCCCGAGGCCACCTTATCTCTGCAGGTGCCCCTGACTCCTTGTGAGGCCCCGCTCTCCACTGGTCACCGTCCACTTCCCAGTGCAGCTGGAGGCCCCGCTCCCTTTGGGAGCTCACTGCTTCCTGTTGTGGGTCCTTAGGTGGGATTCTGGCGGCTGTTTTCCCTGCTCCGGTCCAGACAGGGTCTGGGCACAGGGCCCAGGGTAGCCAGTCATGCCTGACCCAGGTCGTGCAGTGCTGGGGGTGTGGGGGCCGGCCTGGGGCTTCCACACCATAGGGGCGCCGACTGGGAGAAGCGCCTCTGGGAGGCTGTGTGGCTGCCGCCTCCTGCACCTCTGGGTGCCTGGGCTTTGGCTGGAGGTCAGGCAATGGATTAGCCTGAGCAGACGCTGAGAGGCGCAGTCAGAGCTCCAGTGGAGCTCTGGCGGAGGGTAGCGAGGCCGCGGCATCGCCTGCAGTGTGGTCCTATGCTCGCAGCTGTTTCAGTGGAGGTGTTGTCAGAATTGTACGTTGAGGGTTTAGGAAGGAGGGAAAGGATGGGAGCAGAACCTGAGTTGGGCAGAGGGTTTTCTTTCCTTCCCCGGGTCCTTGCAAGTGGGACAGGGGAGCCTGGGTCCTGGCTGGGCCCTTCTCCTCCCTGCCTCCTGACCCCAGGGGCCCTGACCCTGCGCCTGCTGCCAGCTGGAGGGTCCCTGTCCATGGTGCTGAGTCCCGGGCTTTCGGCGTGCTCCTTGCTCTGGCTTCTGTAGCGTGGCTATTTAGTCCTCTTCTGCATGAGAGAATGATTGAGCTCCTTACTGGAGAAAGTTCATAAAGCCAATGACAAGGAAAGGCAGTCACGTCTGTGACCTGCTTCTGAAGGCCTGCTCTACGCGCGGGGCTGCTGCAGTGAGCTGCTGCGTGTGGACGCGTGGTCCCCCGCGTGTGTGTTCCCGACCCTACCTTCATCATCTGAAGCACGGGAAGGTGGAACAAATGGGCCGTTGGAGTTGGAAACAGAGAAAGGCTTATTGCAGGGAGGGCCGAGCAAGGAAACAGTGGCTCAACTCCTCCCCACTCACAGCTCCTGGGAGGGTTTCAGGAGAGCATTGTTAAAGGTCAGGTTGGGTGGTGGTGGGTGGGGGGTTGCAGGGTCTTTGATCAGCTGGTGCACAGTTCTCTGGTGGACTGATGATGAGGTCACAGGCCTTTCTGGCTCCTTGGTGGTGCTTTCAACATCTGTAAGCAGATCAGGAATGCGGTTGGGGCTGTTATCTGCATACCTCTGAGAGGAGCTTGGCAGAACTGGGGTGGGGAAGCCTGCCCCGAAGGCCCTAGAGGCTCACACCCGCCTCCCCTGGTCTTCCCCACTGCTGTCCTCTGCGCCTGGCCCCCGGGGCCCTGGGCGGGGTCCCGATGGGCCGCAGGTGGGGCGCAGGTGCTGAGCTCCATCCCTGTTCCAGCTCCCTCATCTGCTGGCTCTGTTCCGGGGGCCCACGTTCACCCCACGTGGTGCCGTGCCAGCCCATCCACACCCACTGACTCCATCCTGCCTGCCCCGCCCCCCACCCCCAACCCCGTCTTCCCTGGCCCCTGAGGAGTTGCCTTGTCCCAGCGGCCGCCCCTTGGAGCTGCCCTGTCCTCCCGTCCCGGCCCTCAGCTGTGGTGTCTGGAGATCACAGTTGGTTTCTCAAACTCTTTGCAGTCTGGTTTTCATACCCATTGGCACTTTGATCTCAGACTCAACAAATCTGGTGACACTCTTCACGTTTCCCCCTGGATTCCTTGACAGGAAGCTGCTGCCTGGCCTTTAAACTCTCCTCTGCGCCCGTTTCTGCCAGCTCTTCCTGCCTCCCACCCTGTCCTGTTCCGCTGGGGGCTGCGGGCTGGGCTGAGCGGGACAGACCCTAGAGGGTGCACGTGCAGCAGATCACAGGCAGGGAAGCTTGAGGCGCCTGAGGGCCAGGAACTTAGAGGAGGAGCAGGACCCCGTTAGATGGACACCCACGAGGCCTTCTCTGGGGAGCAGACCTGAGTTGTGGTGGGGGACACCTGGGGTCCTGGGGCCGGAGACTCAGTGAGCTGGGGAGCTGGGGCCACGCCTGGGGAGAGGGCAGCGCATGGAGGTGCTCGTGGGCCTGGGGGCACGTGGCCGGATGCAGTTGTGCCTGGGATGGTTTCCAGAAGGTTCTGTGTGGAGATCAACAGGAGACTGCCAGAGTCCTGCTGAGAGGCCGCGGTGGCCTGGAGAGAGGGCAGGAGGGGGCCCGAGCAGCAGGGGACAGGTGTGTGGGGCAGTGGGCAGGCGGGCGGGCATGACATGGCCACCAGAGGGGCCGGGGGCCCGTGCGGCCTCCTGTCAGCCCTCGTGCCTCAGGCAGGTGGGCTGGCCCAGGTCCCAGCATCCGTGAGGACCGGGAGCAGGTGTGTGAGGGGGAGGCCCCGTGCAGGGCACTTCCTCCAGGTGGCGGGCCGGGTCGGGTGGTCCTCCCCTGGGAGCATGGGCCGTGGTGCACGTGCTCAGTCAGGTATCTGAGGGCCGGGCGTGCTTTGGATGAGCCGTGCGGGTTCTCTAGGACTGTAGGGTGGAGAACTGAAAATTCTGGTGCTGTCCGGCACCTGGTGTTGGAGGTTGTGACCTAGCCTGGGTTCAGGAGCCAGACTCCTGGGACGAGCCCTGCGTCCTGGCTGTCCTCCTTGGTTGCCACTTGTCTCTTGTAGGCCCTTCTCTTAAGGGGCGGTGGTCGTGCCCAGGAGGCCCCTCGGTTGTCCGCGGAGTCTTGAGATCATGCACAGGAGGGGCTTGGTGCTTGGCTCCTTGGGCTGACAGAACGTCTCCCTCCTGTCAGCTTGGTGGGGGGGGTACACATGCTTCCTTGCAGCCCCCACTACCCCGCCCAACCCAGAGACCCTCCTCATGCCTCGTGATGCTTGCTCCTTTGCGGGTCTGGAGAAGGGTTTCCATCCTAGAGAGTTCACGGCAGAGTCCGGCCCAGACAGGTCCCTGGTTCCTGCCGGTGCCCTGCCTGTGCTCGAGGGGCCGGGAGTCCGGGCGGTCCGGCCTACGTGGGTCTGGGAAGGTGGGGAGAACTGGGCCACCCTCCTGCTTCTCACGCCCTCACTGTGGCGGGTGGTGGCTGTGGCTGTTGCCACACCAGTGTCCGGTGCCCTTGGGAACCGGGCCGCATCCCGCAGCCTCTCTCGTCCTATGTGCTGGGCCCACGAGGGGGCAGTCCTGGGCCCCGCTGGGTCGGGGGGAGGGGACGGAGCAGGAGTCAGGGGCAGGAGGACAGGCCCTCGGGAGGCTGCGCCCTGCCTGGCCCCGCCTGCACCTGCGCCTGCGAGCGAAGCCCCGGCCTGTGTCCTCCCGGGGGCGGGGCTGGGTCTGTCCAGCGGGAAGGGCGCCACCTGCCCTCCAGCCCCTCCGTGGGGCCACTCGGGGGGGGCCTCTCGTTGCCACGTTCTTTCCAGGAGGCCCTGGCGGCCATCAGGCAGCAGCAGTGGGACCGGGTGGAAAGCTCCTGTCCGTAAGCCGCTTACTCCTGGAGCAGGAGAGTCGCAGCTCTCCCGGCCAGCGAGCAGCCTGCGGCCCCCCCGAACCCGGGGGTCTTCCCTGCTGGTGGCGGGGTGCGGATGAGGTGGCTCTTCCCTTGGCAAGTGCTTCCACTGGGCCCGGCACCGTGGGCAGCGTCTCCTTGGCTTTGCTGTGGTGGACCAGTGGACGCTGGGGTGTTGGCCACCCTGGGGTTTTCCATGGCCCAGAGGTCAGTCAATGTTGGTGACAAGACCTTCCTGGAGTGACTGGCTGTCAGGTGTCAGGAGCCTCCAGTTTGCCTCTGAACCGGACTTCCCTGCTGAGGGTACGGGCGCTTTGCTGCCCTCTCCCCACGGCTGATGAGGCAGGGTCTGCAGGTGCGCACCTGGAGGCCACGGCCCCTGCTCAGCTGTGGAGCGCCTTCGGCTCATTGGCCGCTGGGTGGGTCCCAGGTTAACGCCACAGAGCTCAGGCGCCTCGGCCTGATCAGGCCTGGCCTTCTCCCAGATGGAGACCCACAGCTCCTGCTGCTCCTCCACCTCCCCTCTCTCTCTGGCAGATGGGCACACTGCCCAGAGCCTTCCCATGCCACCTTCCCTATGAGTGGGGAGTCGGGCTGCAGGCTTGGTTCTCTCCGCTGTGGGCTGTGGCACTCCAGTGCGTACCTGAGCCCAACCACCCTGGACCTGGGGCATCAAGAGACCCAGTGGAGCGGCTGGGCCCTCTGCAGGGGCAGCTTCCCTTGGCTGAGAGTTCCCAGGGGCCCCGGCATCCTGTGGCCCGGGCTTCAGTCTCTTTACAGGTGGATGGAAACGGGCATTGGTGCGCCCTGTGCTAGGGGCACGCTGCCTCCTCCGGGCTCAGGGTCAGGCCTGCTCCGTGTCCCCTTCAGCCCCTGCGCCCTGCTCGGCTGTGGCGGGCGCTCAGACCCTGTGCCCATTGGACCGGGACACCCAGCAGCCCTGTCTGGGCTGAGCTCCTTTCCAGGAGCTGGTGCTGGTGGAGGAGGGAGCAGGGCGAGAGGCCAGCCTGTCCAGGAACGTTCTTACTGGTGGCTCCTCTGCACAGCGAGCTGCTTCGAGCGGCTTGGCTGCCAAGTAGAAGCCTGCGTGGGGACTCTGAGTGGGTTCAGGGGAGATGGCTTGTGCCTGTGTCACTCCTGCTGGGCCCCAGGGTTCCCCTCAGGGACCGCGCTCCTCCACAGGGATTTGGTCTTCAGCCACCGCAGCGAGCTAAAGAACTAAAGAGACTAAAGGACTACTAGAGAGCCTCTTGATGAAAGTGAAAGAGGAGAGTGAAAAAGCTGGTTTAAAACTCAACATTCAGAAAATTAAGATCATGGCATCCGGTCCCATCACTTCATGGCAAATAGATGGGGAAACAATGGAAACAGTGACAGACTTTATTTTTCTGGGCTCCAAAATCACTGCAGATGGTGACTGAAGCCATGAAATTAAAAGACACTTGCTCCTGGGAAGAAAAGCTGTGACCAACCTAGGCAGCATATTAAAAAGCAGACACGTTACTTTGTCAACAGAGGTCCGTCTAGTCAAGCCTATGTTTTTCCAGTGGTCATGTATGGATGTGAGAATTGGGCTATAAAGAAAGTTGAACGCTGAAGAATTGATGCTTTTGAACTGTGTTGGAGAAGACTCTTGAGAGTCCCTTGGACTGCAAGGAGATCCAACCAGTCCATCCTGAAGGATATCAGTCCTGAATATTCATTGGAAGGACTGATGCTGAAGCTGAAACTCCAATCCTTTGGCCACCTGATGTGAAGAACTGACTCCTTGGAAAAGACCCTGATGCTGAGAAAGACTGAAGGTGGGAGGAGAAGGGGACGACAGAGGATGAGACGGTTGGATGGTATCACTGACTCAACGGATGTGAGTTTGAGTAAACTTCGGGAGTTGGTGATGGACAGGGAGGCCTGGTGTGCTGCAGTCCATGGGGTCGCAAAGAGTTGGACACGACTGACCAACTGCACTGAAGCTGAACTGAAGGCAGGCGACTTGCAGGCTGTCCCTTGGAAGGGCCCTGGGTACGGAGCTCCCAGTGAATGGGGGTGTGGCCACCAGGAGGAGGCAAGGCTGCAGCCTGTGGCTGTGTCTGAGCAGTGGTTGTCTTCTGGCATCTGGGGAGGGAGTCTGCAGGGAGAAAGGAGCCTCGGGAGGTGGAGAGTGACACTCTTGGTACCAGGGTGAGCGCGGGGTGGACATCAGGAGGGACCAGAGGACGTCTAGGAGGGGAGGGTACAGGAGACTCCAGTCCCGTACGGTCTGCTCTGGCTGGCGTGTGGTGGAGGGACTTGGCGGGAGGCGCTGTGCAATATTGGACCTTGCAGAGCTGGTTCCCAGCCCGCCTGGCACAGCTTGTCCCCCTGGGGGTCTGGGGCCCATTGAGGGACAGGCCTGTCCGAGGACCTGAGCCACCACCCGTGTCTGGAAGCCCCCGGCGTTTGTCCTGGCTCTGGGCTGGCCATGCTGGCTAGAGTTGTCTCTGGGGCTGGGCTGGTGTGCTGGCCGGGGTCATCTCTGAGGCAGGGCTGGTGTGCTGGTGGGAGTCGTCTCTGGGGCTGGGCTGGTGTGCTGGCCGGGGTCGTCTCTGGGGCTGGGCTGGTGTGCTGGCCGGGGTCATCTCTGAGGCAGGGCTGGTGTGCTGGTGGGAGTCGTCTCTGGGGCTGGGCTGGTGTGCTGGCCGGGGTCGTCTCTGGGGCTGGGCTGGTGTGCTGGCCGGGGTCATCTCTGAGGCTGGGCTGGTGTGCTGGTGGGGGTCGTCTCCGGGGCTGGGCTGGTGTGCTGGCGGGGATCATCTCTGAGGCTGGGCTGGTGTGCTGGTGGGGGTCGTCTCCGGGGCTGGGCTGGTGTGCTGGCGGGGATCATCTCTGGGGCTGGGCTGGCGTGCTGGCGGGGGTCGTCTCCAGGGCTGGGCCGCACATGCGGCCTTACACGCTGTCTTACACGCTCCTTGAAATCTTGTAGTGTCACCAGGCTACCCAGGGATTCTGCAGTGTATCTGTATTTGAGTCACTGTAACTCTCTTTTTGGCAGCCTGATTATTTAGGCTTGACAGGTAGGCACAACTGTCTCATTAAGTACAGATATATTTGTATGACTTGGGGGGAAAATGGAACATTCCATTAGTCTAAGAAAAGAGTAGCAGTTGTTCCTTTTACTTGCAAACTCAGTGTGTGAGAGTTTGTTCTCATTAAATGTGTGAGGTGTGCACGCAGCACCCGGGGGGCTCGTGCTGTGACCTCCTCAGGTTCTGCCTGCTGCAGGCACCCGGGCCGGCCCTTCCTGACTCCGATCCAGCGCTGGATGCCCCGCCCGTGGGGCAGGGACATACTCGGTCCTGCCATGTGAGGCTCCAGGGGTCACTGCTCAGAGCCCTGCGGTGGGCCGGGCCCCAGGTGACACCCCTGCGTGTGGCCAGGATCCTCAGTCTCCCGAGCTGCTCTGTGGGCTGGAATCCCGGTCGGGGGATGGTGCTGAAGGCTCTGGGGTGGTTCTGTCAGATACTTCCGCTCTGAGGGTAGGTGCTCACCACTAACACGTGTCTTGCTTGCCTATAGAAGCCCTGCCAGGGGCCCCAGGTGCTGGGGGCTGGCTGGCCCACATCCTGGTGCAGGTGCGGGCAGCTCCCCTTTCCCCACCCCTCCTTGGGGGGCCTGGGCACAGGTGATGGGCCCTGGATGCTGTGCTTCACCCAGCTCCTTGGGGTCACAGCGCCGCTGTGAGCCCAGGGCCCTCTGCTCTGTTAGGCCCACACGGGCTGGGCAGTCTCAAGGCCACGGCTGTGGGGAGCATTCGGGTTTGCTGCCTTGTCCCCGCAGCACGGCGCTGGCCCTGCGTTCTGTGTGTTACACGGTGGGGAGCACACAGCAAGCCCTGGAGAACGGGTAGGCAGTAGGTGTTGGAGGAGAAAGCAGGGGTGGGAGGGTGGAGGTTCGGGGCGCTGCTCCATCTTCTGAGGTGGGATTCATGTTAGCACACAACTCGTTAACTCTGTGCCTTTCCTGCGTTTGTATTCTCCTGCAGCTGTTGCCTTGCACGGTCGCAGGACGTTTTCCTCCCTCCACGGGGCCGTGGGTATGCTGAAAAGTGGCGAGGTGGTGGGTGAGCGGGGTGTTGGGGAAGTGAAGGAGCCAGCAAGCAACTTTCCGGTGGGAGAATGGGGGGGTGGCGCTGCTCTGGGGAGGCGGGGAATGGGTGGCGAGGCCAGGCGGGGCCTGTGGGGGCAGGAGCAGGGCATGCAGCAGGTGCTTACTAGCTGCGGCCTCCTCCCATCCGCCTCCTGGGTTCAGCTGATCACAGCCCCTTGTTTGACCTGGGCCTGAGACCTTGCGTGTCCTGTCAGGGGAGGCCGGATGGTGTCCCACGGGTTTGGGTTGTGCCCTCATATGCCTGCACACTGGCCAGTGGTCACACGCTTCTACATGTTCCCCCTGTTTATTTCCTCATGGGTAAGAATCCTTAAAAAAAATCAGACAGTACTGATGATTTCCTCCATTAAATGGCAGTTGTACTTGGGGACACTGCCTGCAGAAAGAAAGGCTCTGCCCCCTCTGGAGACGGTCGGGGAGAGAGACCGTGGGCTGAGGGGGAGCTGGGCTCCTCTGGGCAGACTCCTGACTCCGGTTCCCGACACACAGACCCTGTCACCATCCTCGCCCACGGCCTGGAGAGGCGTCTCCAGGACCGGGTGGGAAGCGTGGGGCTCACCGAGCACAGGGCATCCTGCAGAGACTCCATGCGGTGGCACAGCCAGAAACGCGAGCCTGCTCTAAGGGGGCTTAGAGGACAGCTGGCCGGGAGGACTGGGCCCCCAGGGCCCACACGGCCCCCGCGCTGCCTGCTCTGGGGGTGCTGAGCTGGGTGTGGGGGTTTATGGGAACCTTTACACGTTGGCAAGTGTTCAGACTTATAAGAGAAGGAGGAGTTGGAGGAGAAAGAAAGTATTTGGCGTCAACAGACCCAGCCAGACCTGTACGCCAACTTCCACGCTGGCTTGGGTGGACCTACGTCAGACCTTGTGGGGGCTGCAGGCTGTCTGCAGGTCTCTGAGCTGCAGCTCAGGACAAGCTGACCTCTTCCACAAGCCCTGTGTGGCTCTGTTGTAACCTTAAGTTTGTCGTCTGTGAAACAGGCTGCCAGCAGCTGCTGCTCCATGTCTGTTGGGAACTTTAAAATCTTGATTAAAAGGCACAGCTAAAGAGAGGAGACCCTGGGTGAGTTGGCAGGCCTTCCTGTGGCCATCAGTGCCCGTCAGCAGATGCCACGCTGTGTCCCTTCCAGCCGGCAGCTGCCTGCTATTTTTAGCAGCTCTGTAACTCCATTAGCCATACCCCATCTCCCAGACCCCTGTCTGTATGTTTAATTATATAAATGGCATCACAAATCACAGTGGTGTTGAACTCCATCTCATGTCTCGGAGCAAATCAGAGCATGTTCCACTGCATCTCATTGACCGGCCATCCAGCCTAGAAGCAGGCTCAGGGCAGGGCGAGGCTCTCCTCTGGGGAAGTGAGCTGGGGAGAGGGCGGTGTGCGGGGAGGGCCTTTCGGGGACCCTCATGGGGTCGCTCCACGCCTTTCCACCCAGCTCGAGGTGAGCTCTTGTTTCTGTTACGCCAGTTCACGGCTGACTCGTCCTCGGCCCTTGGCTCTGCTGCTCCAGCCGCTGTGTGTGGTGGTGCCCGGGCGGGGAGGTGGCTGTCTGCAGAGGCCCCAGTGGGAGGCCGTGCTGACCTCGCTCAGGCCGAGGCCGGGCGCCCGGCCCCAGCGCGTCCACCCTCTGCCTGGCTGTGTCACTGCTGCTGAGTTCAGGGAGGGCTGAGCTCCGTTCTTGGCTTCCAGGGTGGCCTCAGGCACTCTGGAGGTTTTTGCTCTTCCTCTGGGCTCTGCAGTGGCTTAGCTCCTCCACGCCCCAGCCCAGCCCTGCTGCTGACCTTCCACGTCCAGCTTCTCCCTGGCCTGTGGCTGATTCTGGCTGCTCCTGGCAACCATTACTTTGGGGCCACATGATGGGGTCGTCTCCCTGGGGTCATCTTCCTGCAGGCCCGTGCTGACCGCCGTGCTGACCGCTGGTCCTATGAGGTCCTTGCAGGTACTGTCCTCTCATCCACATCTTCAAGGACCTCATCTCCTGAGAACAAGAGCATTATCCTCCCTGACGATGGCGAGCTGACAGTGCCCTGCATCTGACACGGAGGCCGGGCGTGTCCTTGAGGACTGACTACCGAACACCTCAGGCCGGGCCATGGGGCCTCCCTTGCGGGCGCTTGCGCCTCCTGGTGTCCGTCTGTCTGTGGAACAGCCCCCAGCGCTGGGCACCCTTCCATGTTACTGGTGGTTTCGAGGGGTGCAAGCCTGGGGTTTTC
This sequence comes from Dama dama, assembly GCF_033118175.1. Lineage (NCBI taxonomy): Eukaryota > Metazoa > Chordata > Mammalia > Artiodactyla > Cervidae > Dama > Dama dama. Next base: position 64,330,976 of record NC_083704.1, on the reverse strand, counting down.
TAGCATGTCCCTGAGTTTGGTGCGTCTGGTCATCCCTCACGATTAGGTTCAGGTCAGAGCTTGCATTCCTCTTGGTGATGACCTCAGGGGCATGTGATGCCACCTGTCTCCGTGTGCGGGTCAGTCTTGTTCATTCGGGTGAGGTGAGGTGGGCCGGACTTCTCTGTCCTACAGCTCCTTCCCCCTCGCAGAAGGGTCGGGAATCTGGGGTCATGCTTTGGGACTGTACGGTGTGCCATTTCCAGCAGTTTAGCCAGGGCCTTTCTACTCTCTTCATAGCATTCTTCACATTTTAAAATCGCTCTTTTACTGTGGTGAGGTACATATCTCATAAACTGCCATTCTAACCATTCAGGTGTAGAGTTCAGTGTCGCTGAGATGGTTCACAGTGGTACCGCCGTCACCACCACAGCTTTGCAGAACTCTTCACCTTTCTACACAGAGAACCTGTCCCCGTGGACGAGAGCTCCCAGCCTCGCCCCAGCCCGGTAGCCCCGTTCCACGCGGTGTCTCTATGAACCCGACCGCCCCGGGGGCCGTGTGTGCGTGGAGTCACACCGACAGGACTTACTCTGTCCTCACTGGCTCGCCTTACTCGGCATGATGTCATCAGGGTCATCCGTGTTGAGGCAGGTGTCAAACCTCCTCCCTTTCAAAGGCAGAATCACAGTCCGTTGTGTGTGTAGACCCTGTTTTGTTTATTCATCCACCTGTCGCAGACATCTGGTTGCCTCCACCTTTTGGCTGTTGTGAATATAGCTGCTGTGAACATGGGTGTGCAGATCTTTCCCAGACTCTGCTTTCAGTTCTCTTGCTGTATGTACCCAGCAGTGAAATTGCTAGATCATATGGGAATTCTATTTTTAATATTTTGAGCATGAACTTCTCATGCTGTTTTCTATAGCAGCTGCACCATTTTACATTTTTACCAGCAACGTGTGAGAGTTCCAATGTCTGCACTTTCTCACCAACATTTATCCTTTTCTGTTTCCATTTTGTTTTTTTTAAATAGCCATCCTATTTTCTGAAAAAGCCATTCAGGTGTGAAATGGTATTTCATTGTAGTTTTGAGTTGCTTTTCTGTGATAAGTAATGATGTTGAGCATCTTTTAATGCACTATTCAGACATTTATATATCTTATTCAGAGGAATGTCTATTTAGATTCTTTGGCCCTTTTTTTACTGTTGTTTTAAAAATATTATTCTAAGAGTTCTTTATATGTTCTAGATATAAGTTCCTACTCATATATGATTTGCAGACTATTTTGTGTTTTGTTTGATAACTTCTTGGTAATGTCCTTTAATACAAAAAGTTTTTAATTTCAAAGTCCAACTTATTTTTTCTTTTGTTGCTCCAGCCTTTAGTGTCACATCTAATCTATTTCCAATTAAAAGATCATGAAGTTTATCCCTGTGTTTTAAGAATTTCATGGTTTTGATCCTTGGTCCATTATGAATTAATTTTTTATATGGTGTGAGGTAGGGGTAACACTTCATCCTTTTGCAGGTGGACATCCAGCTATCCCAGTGCCATTTGTTGAAGGGACTCTTTTTTCTCCATTGGATTGTTTTTCCCCCTTTGCCCAGCATCAGTTGGCCACACATATATGGGTTTATATGCCAGTATGCCAGCAAATTTGGAAAACTCAGCAGTGGCCACAGGACTGGAAAAGGTCAGTTTTCATTCCAATCCCAAAGAAAGACAGTGCCAAAGAATGTTTCAAACTACTGCACAGTTGCACTCATCTCACACGCTAGCAAAGTAATGCTCAAAATTCTCCAAGCCAGGCTTCAACAGTATGTGAACTGTGAACTTGCAGATATTCAAGCTGGATTTAGACAAGGCAGAGGAACCAGAGATCAAATTGCCAACATTTGTTGGATCATCAAAAAAGCACCAGAGTTCCAGAAAAATATCTACTTCTGCTTTATTGACTACGCCAAAGCCTTTAACTGTGTGGATCAGAACAAACTATGGAAAATTCTGAAAGAGATGGGAATACCAGACCACCTGGCCTGCCTCCTGAGAAATCTATATGCAGGTCAGGAAGCAACAGTTAGAACTGGACATGGAACAACAGACTGGTTCCAAATCAGGAAAGGAGTATGTCAAGGCTGTATATTGTCACCCTGCTTATTTAACTTATATGCAGAGTACATCATACAAAATGCTGGGCTGGATGAATCACAAGCTGGAATCAAGATTGCCAGGAGAAATATCAATAACCTCAGATATGCAGATGTCACCACCCTTATGGCAGAAAGTGAAGAAGAACTAAAGAGCCTCTTGTTGAAAGTGAAAGAGGAGAGTGAAAAAGTTGTCTTAAAACTTAACAGTCAGAAAAAGAAGATCATGGCATCTGGTCCCATCACTTCATGGCAAATAGATGGGGAAACAATGGCAACAGTGACAGACTTTATTTTCTTGGGTTCCAAAATCACTGCAGATGGTGACTGCAGCCTTGAAATTAAAAGATACTTGCTCCTTGGAAGAAAAGCTATGATCAACCTAGGCAACGTTTTAAAAAGCAGAGGCATTACTTTGCCAACAAAAGTCTATCTAGTCAAAGCTATTGTTTTCCCGGTAGTCATGTGTGGATGTGAGAGTTGGACTATGAAGAAAGCTGAGTGCCAAAGAATTGATGCTTTTGAACTGTGGTGTTGGAGAAGACTCTTGAGAGTCCCTTGGACTGCAAGGAGATCCAACCAGTCCATCCTGAAGGATATCAGTCCTGAATATTCATTGGAAGGACTGATGCTGAAGCTGAAACTCCAATCCTTTGGCCACCTGATGCGAAGAACTGACTCATTTGAGAAGACCCTGATGCTGGGAAAGATTGAAGGTGGGAGGAGAAGGGGATGACAGAGGATGAGATAGTTGGATGGCATCACTGACTTGATGGACATGAGTTTGAGTAAACTCCGGGAGTTGGTGATGGACAGGGGAGCCTGGCATGCTGCAGTTCATGGGTTCGCAAAAAGTCAGACATGACTGAGCGACTGAACTGAACTGATACGGGTTTTCTTCTGGACTTGCAGCTCTGTTCGGGTGGCCTCTGTCTACCCCTATGGCGATACCACACTGTTTTGATTGCAGCAGCTTTGCAGGAAACTGTAAATGCAGTGTGTCTTTCAGTGTTGTTCTTCTTTTTCAAGATTGTTTTGGCTGTTCAGTCCCCCTGTAGTTCCATATGAACTGAAGGATTGATTTTTCATTAACAGGAAAGAAAGATACTGGAATTTTTATAGGGATTGCATTGAACCTGAAGATTGCTTTATACAGTTTATTAGTGTCCTAATGCTGCCGTAACAAAGTACCACAAACTGGGATGGCCTAACAGACAAGTGAAAGGGTTCTCAAGGCCATGATGAGTCTGATGCATCTTAGGAAGAATCTGTTCCATGTCGTTCTCTTACCTCCTGGTGTTGACTGGGAATCCTTAATGTCCTTGGCTTGGCCTCAGTCTCTCTCCCTCTTCACGTGACTGTTCTCCCTCTGTGTCTTTTTGTCCCTATCTCCCTCTTGTAAGGACACCAGTCATGTTGGATTTAGGACACACCCTGATCCATTGTGACTTCATCGTAACAATTACATCTTTGCAAGTAAGGCTGCATTCTAAAGTTCTAATGGACATGAAGTTTAGGAGAATACTATTAAACTGTTCCCTGGTAGCTCAGCTGGTAAAGTATCCACCTACAACGCAGGAGACCCTGGTTCGATGCCTGGGTCGGGAAGATCCGCTGGAGAAGAGATAGACTACCCACTCCAGTATTCTTGGGCTTCCCTGGTGGCTCAGCTGGTAAAGAATCTGCCTGCAATGAGAGAGACCTGGGTTGGGCAGATTCCCAGAGAAGGGAACAGTTACCCACTCCAGTATTCTGGTCTGGAGAATTTCATGGACAGTATAGTCCATGGGGTCACAAAGAGTTGGACATGACTGAGTGATTTTCACTTTCGTTTTCATTAAACTGTTAGTACTGACATCTTAGGGCTTCCCAGGTGGTGCTAGAGGTAAAGAACCCACCTGCCAATGCGAGAGACATTAGAGATGTGAGTTCTATCCCTGGGTTGGGAAGATCCCCTGGAGAAGGGCATGGCAATCCAGTCCAGTATTCTTGCCTGAAGAATCCAGTGGGCAGAGGAGCCTGGCAGGCTACAGTCCATGGGGTTGCAAAGTCAAACAACTGAAATGACGTAGCATGCCTGCACGCACTGACGTCTTAACAGTATTAATTCTTTGCAACCATGAATATCAGGTGCTTTTCCATTTATTGAGTTCACTTAAATTTCACCAGTGTTTTGTAGTTTTCGGAGTATAATTCTTTCATATTCTTGTTAAATTTATTACTTGGTATTTTATTCTTTTATATGCTATTGTAAATGAAATTGCTTCTTAATTTTATTTTTGGATTGTTCATTGCTGGTGTGTGGAAATGCAGCTGATATTTGAGTGTTGGCCCTGTACCCTGCCAATTTTGCTGAATTCATTAGTTTTAATAGCCTTAGAGTTAATAATAGCTGTAACTATTAGAACTAATAGCTAATGGAAGTGTTCACCTATTCTTTACTTTTCTGAGAGTTTTTAATATAAAAAGGCTTTGGGTTTTTTCAGATGCCTTTTCTGCATCAGTTGAGATGATTACATGTGTTTTCCCTTTTTTTCAGTTAATGCAATATATTATATCGAAAATTTTTTCTCATGTTGAACCAGCCTTGCATTTCTGATATAAATCCATTTGATCATGGTGTGTAATTCTTAAGACTGTAATGTTGAGTTTGGCTTACTATTGAGTGTAATAGTATTTTGTTAAGGATTTTGCCTATATATTCTTAAGGGATATTGGCTTGTATCTTCTTTTCTGATGTTGTCTGACTTTCGCATCAGAGTTATCTAGTCTCGTACAAGAAGTTAGAAAGTGTGGCCTTCTCTTTCATTTTTGGGAAGAGTTTGGGAAGGATTGGGATTAATTCTTTTACTGTTTGGTAGAATTCACCCGTGAGTCTGTCTGGTCCTGGACTTTTCTGTGTGGGAGGTTTTTGATTACTGACTTCAACATCTTTCTTGTGATAGGTCTTTTGAGATTTTCTATTTATTCTTGATTCAGTTTAAGCAATTTGTGTATTTCTAGGAATTTGTACATTTCTTCTAGGTTACCTGAGTTGTTGGCATACAGTTGTTTATAATGCTTTCTTTCACTCCCTTTAATTTTTGCAGAGTCAGTTCCCACTTTTATTTCTTGGTTTAGTCATTTGTATATGTTGTTCAGTCACTAAGTTGTGTCTGACTCGTTGCGACCCCATGGACTGCAGTACGTCAGGCTCCGCTCTCTTCCACTATCTCCCCGAGTTTGCCCAAATTCATATCCATTGAATCAGTGGTGCTGTCTAACCATCTCATCCTCTGATGGACTCTTCTCCTTTTGCCTTCAGTCTTTCCCAGCATCAGGATATTTTCCAATAGGTTGGCTCTTCTCATCGGGTGGCCAGAGTATTGGAGCTTCAGTTTCAGCATCAGTCCTTCCAATGAATATTCAGGATTGATTTCCTTTAGGATGGACTGGTTGGATCTCCTTGCGGTCCAAGGGACTTTGAAGAATCTTCTCCAGCACTGCAGTTTGAAAGCATCTCTTTCTCGGCACTCAGCCTTCTCTAGGGTCCAACTCTCCCACCTCTACATGAGCACTGGAAGCGCCATGGCTTGGATGAGGCAGACCTTTGTTAGCAGAGTGACGCCTTTGCTTTGTGATGCACTGACTAGGTTTGCCATAGCTCCCCTTCCAAGGGGCAGGCGTCTTTTAATTTCATGACTGCAGTCACCGTCTGCAGTGATTTTGGAGCCCGAGAAAAGAAAATCTGTCAACTGCTTCTGTTTTTCCTTCATCTATTTACCATGAAGTGATGGGACTGGATGCCATGATCATAGTTTTATGAATGTTGAGTTTGAAGCCAGCTTTTTCACTCTCCTCTTTTACCCTCATCAAGAGTGTCTTTAGTTGCTCTTCACTTTCTACCATTAGAGCGGTATCATCTGCATATCTGAGTTTGTTGATATTTCTCCCGGCAGTCTTGATTCCAGCTTGTGATTCATCCAGCCCAGCTTTTCACATGATGTACTCTGCATGTAAGTTAAATAAACAGGGTGACAGTTTATAGTCTTGTACTCCTTTCCCAATTTTGAAGCAGTCTGTTGTTCCCTGTAACGTTCTAACTGTTGCTTCTTGACCCCCATACAAGTTTCTTAGGAGACAGGTAGGGTGGTCTGGTACTTCTGTTAAGAATTTTCTACATTTTGTTGTGATCTATACAGTCAAAGGGTTTAGCATAGTCAAAAGCAGAAGTCACTGGTTTTCTGGAATTCCCTTGTTATCTCTGTGATCCAGTGAATGTTGGATCCAGTCCAATCCAAAGATCTCTGGTTCCTCTGCCTTTTATAAACCCAGCTTGTGCATCTGGAAGGTCTTGGTTCACACACTGCTGAAGCCCAACTTGAAGGTTTTTGAGCATAACCTTACTAGCATGTGAAATGAGCACAATTGTATGATAGTTGGAACATTCTTTGGCATTGCCCTTCTTTGGGATTGGAATGAAAACTGACCTTTTCTAGTCCTGTGGCTACTGCTGAGTTTCCAAATTTGCTGACATACTGAGTACAGCACTTTTAGGATTAAAGTATAGCATCATCTTTTAGGATTTGAAACAACTCAGCTGGAATTCCATCACCTCCACTAGCTTTGTTTGTAGTAATGCTTCCTGAAGCACACTTGATTTCACTCTCCAGGATGTCTGGCTCTAGGTGGGTGATGACACCATCATGGTTATCCAGGTCATTAAGATCTTTCTTGTACAGTTCTTCTGTGTATTCTTGCCACCTCTTCTTAATCCCTTCTGCTTCTGTTAAGTCCATACCATTTCTGTCCTTTATCGAGCTCATCTTTGCATGAAATGTTCCCTTGGTATCTCTAATTTTCTTTAAGAGATCTCTAGTCTTTCCCATCCTATTGTTTTCCTCTATTTCTTTGCATTGATCACTGAGGAAGGCTTTCTTATCTCTCCTTGCTATTCTCTGGAACTCTGCGTTCACATGGGCATGTCTTTCCTTTTCTCCTTTGCTTCTTTTCTTTTCACAGCTATTTGTAAGGCCTCCTCAGACAGCCATTTTGCTTTTCTGCATTTCTTTTTCTTGGGGATGATCTTGATCCCTGTCTCCTGTACAATGTCATGAACCTCTGTCGATAGTTCATCAGGCACCCTATCAGATCTGGTCCCTTAAATCTATTTCTTACTTCCACTGTATAGTCATAAGTGATTTGATTTAGGTCATACCTGAATGGCCTAGTGGTTTTCCCTACTTTCTTCAGTTTAAGTCGAAGTTTGGCAATAAGGTGTTCATGATCTGAACCACAGTCAGCTCCCGGTCTTTTTTTTTGCTGACGATACAGAGCTTCCCCATCTCGGGCTGCAAAGAATATAATCAAACTGATTTCAGTGTTGACCATCTGGTGATGTCCATGTGTAGGGTCTTCTCTTGTGTTGTTGGAAGAGGTTATTTGCTATGACCAGTGCATTCTCTTGGCAAAACTCTATTAGCCTTTGCCCTGCTTCATTTTGTACTCCAAGACCAAATTTGCCTGTTACTTGACTTCCTACTTTTGCGTTCCAGTCCCCTATAATGCAAAGGACATCTTTTTTCTGTGTTGGTTATAATGGTCATCTGAGTTAAATTCACCCATTCCAGTCCATTTCAGTTTGCTGATTCCTAAAATGTCAATGTTCACTCTTGACATCTCCTGTTTGACCACTTCCAATTTACCTTGATTCATGGACCTAACATTCCAGGGACCTGTACAGTATTGCTCTCTATAGCATTAGACCTTGCTTTCATCACCAGTCACATCCACAGCTGGGTGTTGTTTTTGCTTTGACTCCATCTCTTCATTCTTTCTGAAGTTATTCTGATCTCCAGTAGCATATTGGGCAGCTACCGACCTGGGGAGTTCATCTTTCAGTGTCCTATCTTTTTGCCTTTTCATACTGTTCATGGGGTTCTCAAAACAGGAATACTGAAGTGGTTTGCCATTCCCTTCTCCAGTGGACCACGTTTTGTCAGAGCTCTCCAACATGACCCATCTGTCTTGGGTGGCCCTACTTGGCATGGCTCATAGTTTCATTAAGTTAGCAAGGCTGTGGTCCATGTGATCAGATTGGTTAGTTTTCTGTGATTGTTGTTTTCAGTCTGTCTGCCCTCTGATGGAGAAGGAAAAGAGGTTTATGGGGAGCTTCCTGATGGAAGAGACTGACTGAGGGGGAAGCTGGGTCTTGTTCTGATGGGTAGGGCCAGGCTCAGTAAATCTTTAATCCAATTATCTGTTGAAGGCTGGGGCTGTGTTCCCTCCCTGCTGTCTACCTGTGTATTTACCTTGGGTCTTACTTCTTCATACAGTTTCAAGTTGCCCTCTAGTGTCTCTTCTTTGCAACCTGAAGGACTCCCTGCAACCTTTCTTATAGGTGAAGTCTAGTGATAATGAACTGTTTCAGACCTTGTTCATATAGGAATTTAATTTCTCCTTCGTTTTTTAAAAAAGTTGCTTTATTTGGCTATGTTGGATTTTAGTTGCAGCACTTGGTGATCTTCATTGCGTCATGCAGGCTCTTTTGTTGTGGCTCATGGGCTCTCTAGTCTTGGTGTGCAGGCTCAGTCATTGCAGCCCATCAGCTTAGTTGCTCTGCAGCATGTGGGACCTTAGTTCCCTGACCTAGAACCTGTGTCTCCTGCATTGCACAGTGGATTCTTAACCACTCGACCATCAGGAAAGTTCGTCTCCTTCATGTTTAAAAGTTTATGTATTTATTTTGGCTCTGCTGGGTCTTCATTGCTGCGTGGGCTTTTCTCCAGTTGTGGTGAGTGGGGGCTGCTCTCTAGTTGTGGTGCACAGGATCTGGGGTCCACGGGCTCTGGGGTCAGTAGTTGTGGCATGTGAGCTTGGTGGTTGTGGCTCCTGGGCTCTAGACCACCAGCCCAGGAGTTGTGGTGCATGGGCTTAGTTGCTCCCTGGCATGTGTGATCCTCTTGAACCAGGGGTGAGCCCATGTCTTTTGCATTGGCAGGTAGGTTCTGAGCCACCAGGGAAGCCCTTCTCCTTCATTTTTGAAGGACACTTTTGCTGGATATAGGATTCTTGGTTGAAAGGTTTTTTCCCCTTTCAGTATGAATTGTGTCTTCCCATTGTCTTCTTGCCTTTATGTTTTCCAATACGAGATCAACTGAGAATCTCTGTGAGTGGACAGTTAGAGGATCCCTTGTGTGTAACAAGTCAGTGCCTTCTTGCTGCTTTCAAGATTGTCTCTTTTTTTCAGTCGTGTGATTATAATATATCTTGGTGTGGGTGTCTTTGAGTTTATCATACTTGAAATTTTTTGAGCTTTTTGGGTTTGTAGATTCATGTATCTCATCAGTTGGGGGAGTTTTAGCCGTTAGATTTTCAGAGACTCTCTCTGCGCCTCTGTTTCTTCTGCTGATACGCCCCTCATGCAGATGTCAGCATCCCACAGGCTCCTCCGCTTTGTTCACTGTTCTTCCTTCTTCTCAATCTTAGTACTTTGATTTGTCCTGTCTTCATGTTTGTTAATTCCTTCTTCTACTTGCTCAGCTCTTTTAATGAATTTTCATTTCAGCCACAGAATTTTTAGTTGGTTCTTTTTATAGATCCTATATCTTTTATTGGTATTCTAGTTTTTGTTTATCTGTCACTTTCTGACTTGTGTTTTTAGACGTTCATGCTTTCCTTTATCTCTTTGAGTGTATTTAAATGACTTTTGTTTAATAAGCCTCACGTCTGGGCTTTCTTGGGGATTGTGCTTGTGCTCGATTGTTTCCAGCTCTCTGCAACCCCACGGGCTGTAACCCACCAGGCTCCTCTGTCCACGGGACTGTTTAAGGCAAGAATACTAGAGTGGGTTGCCATTTCTTCCTCCAGGGGTTTTCCTGAAAGGACAAAAATGGTATGGACCTAACAGAAGCAGAAGATATTAAGAAGAGGTAGCAAGAATACACAGAAGAACTGTACAAAAAAGATCTTCATGACCCAGATAATCACAATGGTGTGATCACACCTAGAGCCAGACATCCTGGAATGTGAAGTAAAGTGGGCCTTAGAAAGCATCACTACAAATAAAGCTAGTGGATGTGATGGAATTCCAGTTGAGCTATTTTAAATCCTGAAAGACGATACTGTGAAAGTGCTGCACTCAATATGCCAACAAATGTGGAAAACTCAGCAGTGGCCACAGAACTGGAAAAGGTCATTTTTCATTCCAATCCCTAAGAAAGGCAATCCCAAAGAATGCTCAAACTACCATACAATTGCACTCATCTCACATGCTAGTAAAGTAATGCTCAAAATTCTCCAAGCCAGACTTCAGCAATACGTGAACTGTGAACTTCCAGATGTTCAAGCTGGTTTTAGAAAAGGCAGAGGAACCGGAGATCAAATTGCCAATATCCGCTGGATCATTGAAAAAGCAAGAGAGTTCCAGAAAAACACCTATTTCTGCTTTATTGACTATGCCAAAGCCTTCGACTGTGTGGACCACAATAAACTGTGGAAAATTCTGAAAGAGATGGGCATGCCAGACCACCTGACCTGCCTCTTGAGAAACCTGTATGCAGGTCAGGAAGTAACAGTTACAACTGGACATGGAACAACAGACTGGTTCCAAATAGGAAAAGGAGTACGTCAAGGCTGTATATTGTCACCCTGCTTATTTAACTTGTATGCAGAGTACATCATGAGAAACGCTGGGCTGGAAGAAGCACAAGCTGGAATCAAGATTGCCAGGAGAAATATCAATAACCTCAGATATGCAGATGACACCACCCTTATGGCAGAAAGTGAAGAAGAACTAAAGAGCCTCTTGATGAAAGTGAAAGAGGAGAGTGAAAAAGTTGGCTTAAAGGTCAACATTCAGAAAACTAAGATCATGGCATGTGGTCCCATCACTTCATGGGAAATAGATGGGGAGACAGTGGAAACAGTGTCAGACTTTATTTTTCTGGGTTCCAAAATCACTGCAGATGGTGATTGCAGCAGTGAAATTAAAAGACACTTACTCCTTGGAAGGAAAGTTATGACCAACCTAGGTAGCATATTAAAAAGCAGAGACATTACTTTGCCAACAAAGGTCCGTCTGGTCAAGGCTGTGGTTTTTCCAGTGGTCGTTTATGGATGTGAAAGTTGGACTGTGAAGAAAACTGAGTGCCGAAAAATTGATGTTTTTGTACTGTGGTGTTGGAGAAGACTCTTGAGAGTCCCTTGGACTGCAAGGAGATCCAACCAGTCCATCCTAAGGGAGATCAGTCCTGGGTGTTCATTGGAAGGACTGATGCTGAAGCTGAAACTCCAGTACTTTGGCCACCTCATGCAAAGAGTTGACTCATTGGAAAAGACCCTGATGCTGGGAGGGATTGGGGGCAGGAGGAGAAGGGGACGACAGAGGATGAGATGGCTGGATGGCATCACCGACTCGATGGGCATTGGTTTGGGTAGACTCTGGGAGTTGGTGATGGACAGGGAGGCCTGGAGTGCTGCGATTCATGGGGTCGCAAAGAGTCAGACACGACTGATCAACTGAACTGACTGACTAACTGACTGAGGGACTGAACCTAAGTCTCCTGTATTGGCAGCTGGATTCTTTACCACTGAGCCTCCCGGGAAGCCATTCTTGGAGATAGTTTCTGTCAATTATTTTCCTTTGAATGGGCTGCACTTCTAAATTTTGTTGTATGCTGTTTGAGCTTTTTGTTTCTTTTTTTTTTTTGCTGTCATTACATACTGGATATTTGAATATGATAATGTCACAACTCTGGAATTCAGGTTTTTCCTCTTTCCTTATGACTTTTCCAAACTATTTTTGCAAAGACTATATTCTTTTGTGTGTAGTTACTGAAATCTCTATTTCTTTAGCTTATCTTCAGTGAGTGTTTTGATAGACACTTCCTTTTATGACAAAGGATTAAAACAAAACCAAAAACACCAGGAAAATAGAAGAAGAAAAGAAAACCTAAGCCCTTTCCCAGTCCTTGCAGATCGACTCTGTGCTGGGGAACCCTTTCAGCACTCAGCCAGCTTGTGTTGAAATAGAGATCAGCCCGAAGTGAAAGGTTAGAGGCTTCTTAACTCTTGCCTGAGCATGTGTCTTACTCCTGGCCTAGATATTTCTGTGTCCGTGGTTGCTTTGCGAACCTGCAGCCTGGATCCGGGCCCTGTGCTGGAAACCATGGGGAGGGCGCTGGAGAGGGCCACTGAGTTTTCCTGCTGTTTTCATGCTGCCTTTTGCTCGATTCAGCATTCACTCAGTGGCTGTTAGTTGGCTCTGAGAGTTTCTGCTTTTTTTTTTTTTTTCCGAGTTTTTGTGGGAAGATGAGAGCTTGGAGCTGCTCTCTCCATTGCCGATTCTTATCTGAATCAATATGCTGGTGGCTGCAAAATGGTCCCTTTGTATATTTATAATTTCCTTTACATTGTTAGTTGTCAGTGTTCTATTAATAGAAAAAGGAGCTTTATTTTCTGTCACTTTTGTTTGTGTATTTTATTAGAATTGAAATGGATGTAGGTATTTAACTAGCTCATTATTTTAAATAACTTGAGTGAGATGTAACGTATATACAATGAAGTCCATACACTCTTGAGTGTCCGCTTGATGACCTTGGCAAGTGTAACATCTAACAACCACCTCACGACCACCTCCCTGAGATCACAGAGCGTGTCCTTTTCCCTAGAAGGTCCTCCCGTGCTTCTTCATATGGCTTTTTTGTTTTTACCGTTTTGGGGCAATAATGGTGGATACGCAGGAGGCTGCACTGATGGTGGCAAGGCCCCATGGACCCTAACTGGAGCTTCCCCAAGAGTTATATCCTGCCTGACTGCAGTGCGGTGTCAAAGCTGGGAGTCATGCCCTGTCACAGGTAGTTCTGTGTCTTTTGATCACACGGGTGCATGCCAGCAACCAGGAATCTAGGCCCACCATGGCCTCTGTGACACTACCTGGCGGGGGGAGAGACTGGAGACCGGCTTCCCCACCTGGGGACTGGCCAGGTGTCAGCTACGCTAGCCTCCTCGCCCCCTCAGAGGACGCTGGCAGGGCCAGCCTGGTGGGCATGGGCTGCGGTGGATCTCGTGTCGCATGGGCCAGTTGGCTCCCATCTGACGGCCTGTGTCTTGCCTGGCCGCTCTAGCTGGGAAAGGTGGCTTTCCTGGGGGCTTTTGGTCACTCCCGCTGGCATCCCCCTGAGTGTCCCCCAGTCCAGGATATAGAGAGCAGACAGGAACCAGGAAATACACTGCCCTGTCCTGAGACCCTAGCAAGTGCCGCAGTCTCTCCACCTCTCAGGTCTGTTTTGTGTGTGATGTTCAGAAGCCTTAGCTGAATGGCCAGAAGAAGAGGAAGAAGCTGCTCTCCTCCTGCAGTGTCTTATTTTTTCAGACTTGGAGATCAGAGATTCTAGACGCCTGCTGCCGGCTCCTCTCCGCAGCATGGTGCTGCCCGTCTGCGTTCCTGTCGGCGGTGTGGGAGGTTGCGTGCTGGCACCGGGGATGGCTGGCCTGTTTAATCTTGGTGGATCTGATGGGCAGCAGTTGGTGTCTCACAGTGTTAGTTTCCGTGTCTTTGGTTGTGAGTGGAGATGGAGTGTTTTTTGTGTTTATTGGCCTGAGTTTCTCTCTCCTCGTCACGTGCCTCTTCTTGTTCTCTGAGCGAGAACTGAAAGGTGAGTGAGTGGTCCACTGTTGTGTCAGTCATGGTCCAGCCAGGAGACAGAAACCACAGGGGTCATTTGAACAGGGAATTTGATATCAAGAATTGGCGACTAGGTAGATGTTGACTAGGTTATTGGAAGGGCGAGATGGGGCACAGAGGTGCTAGGGAGGCAGCCACCCCAGTAGGCGGCCGCTGCCTCAGACTGGGGCTCGGGGAAGAGCTCTCAGTCCCCAGACTGGGCCCCTTGGAAGCCTAGGGTTTCAGGGAGGGTGTGTATGAAGTCTGTCCGGTAGGTGTGGGGAAAGCTGCAGACTGGAGTCAGCTGCTGTGGCCCGAGGCCCCGCCCAGCTGGGGAAGGGGTGCAGTGAGAGAGGGGGCGGGGGGGAGGCCAGAGGACGGGGTGGGTGCTCCACTCCATCTGCACCCCCTTCCAGCTCCCTCTGTTGGACACACTCACAGTGGGCAGCTGGTCAGGCCCAGCATCAGAGGTGAGTGGGGGGGGGGGGGCGCTGGGGCCTGAGACCCTCCAGGAGACACAGCAGCTGGGGCGGCCTGCAGGTGGGGACGGTCTTCGGCTCCTGGCTGTCCAGTCCGGGCCGGCTCAGCTGTGAGGAGGCCCCGCAGCAGGCTTGCTTGTAAAATGTCGACGTTCACTCTTGCCACCTCCTGTTTGACCACTTCCAATTTGCCTTCATTCATGGACCTAACATTCCAGGTTCCTATGCAATATTGCTATTTACAACATTGGACTTTATTTTCATCACCAGCCACATCCACAACTGGATCTTGTTTTTGCTTTGGCTCCGTCTCTTCATTCTTTCTGAAGCTATTTCTCCACTGATCTCCAGTAGCATATTGGGCACCTACCGACCTGGGAAGTTCATCTTTCAGTGTCCTATCTTCTTGCCTTTTCATGCTGTTCATGGGGTTCTCAAGGCAGGAATACTGAAGAGGTTTGCCATTCCCTTCTCCAGTGGACCACGTTTTGTCAGACCTCTCCACCATGACCTGTCCGTCTTGGGTGGCACCAAAATCATAGAAAACTAAGGGATCTGATCCCGTGGACCACAGCCTTGTCTAACTCAATGAAACTTATCTCCGCCTAAGTAGGCTATAAACTCCCCCAGCAAGAAGAAGTCTTTGTCTTCTTTATCTTTGATTCCCCCCCCCCCCCCCCGCTACTCCCCGAGGGCACCAGGATGTTCCTTTTGCCTGAGTCTCAGCCTGTCCTGTGGGAGCCTCTGCACTGAGGCTGCACAGGGCCTGGGCTCTTCCTTTTCACTCTTGTTTTACCATCTGACTGTTTGAAAGGAACATCTATCTCACTGTGCCGTTTGTGTTGGTAACACAGTTTCCCTCTGGCAGCGTGTGTGTCAGATTCGGGTCTGCCCCCCAGAGCTCAGGGCATCTCCTGCGTCTCTCCACGCTATGGCTTCTGTACATGATCACGGTTTCCCACTTGTGCTAGCTATATAAAGTTTTAAAACCAACTTGAGTGAAGAAGTGAAGGTAGAGTTTAAGGACAACAGTAAATGTGGAAATGCACAGATGTTGCAGAAATCCTCAGGGGCACTGGAGTAATGAAGGTTAGAGAAGCACCTAGGGGCGGAGGGCAGCTTTTATTTTTTTTCTGTTAGTTTCTTTCACCTATAATTTTATTTATGAATAGAGAATACATCGACATTGCTCAAAAGCCAACAAGTACGAAATGCCATTCAGCAGTTTTCCTGGCTGCCTGGCCTCCTGTCTTGGGGTAAAGCTGACCGGCCTCAAAGCCGACCCGTCTCCTGGTCGCTCGTCCAGAGGTAGTTGACGCGTTTGCAGGAAAAAACCTCCGTGGTCTCTTACCCTTCGCCTGGTTCTTCCTTGCCTTGGAGGGTTGCCCTTGACCCTGGCTGGCTGTCCACATGTGCGGGGGCCTCGGGGTCTGCACGCGGGACCCTGGCCGTCCTGTCTGTGTGGACGTTTCAGCCGTGGGGTTCATCAGGCGTGTGGGAAGGCTGTGCTCACGGGGAAGTGCTGCTGTCCTCCCGGGTCAGCACGGCCTCTGGCTGCAGGGCACAGAGCTCCCAACTGCGGGGAGACGGGCGGCCGAGCGGGCATCGTCATCCTCCACAAAAGACAGCTGCTTCTCCACACCTGAGACCTTGGTGCCCACCCCTCACCCCACCCCAGGTCACATCGGGCCAGGTCCTCCCCCAGCATCTTAGGCGGGACGGGGTGGGCTCACGGGTGGACCTGTCTCTTCATTCTGGCAGCACTGCTATCCTGGGACTCATGCTCACATCTCCTTGGCCTGACCTGCGACCCTGACGCCCTCAGACCATTGCTGGTGTGGACGGTGGGTCTCTGGGGCTGGTTGCAGCCATCATGGCTGTCCCTGAGGCCAGCAGAGGGCCTGCGTCCCCCGAGATCAGCTGCAGGCCTTTGCAGCTGATGTAAAGCTTTGGGATGTGGGTACAAGGCCAGAATAGACATTGTGCTCTGGGACATCTCTGCTGGCGCGGCCACCTCCGAGCTCAGAGCTGGGAAGCAGTGAGTTCTGATGCGGCCAGGGGTCGCTTTGAGACCCAGGCTCTGTGCAGTAGAGCTGGGTCCCGGAGCTTTTGCTTTCAGGGTGCTTCCCCCAGGACTGTGTCCTTCAGGAGAACTCTGTGGTGGTCTACCGGGAGAAGAAACCAGAAATACCTTGCTGGGGTCAGTGGAGTCTGCCTGCATGAGTGGCTGGGCATCACGGAGGGCCTGGGTGGCTGTGGTGACGCCGGCGGACAGCAGGAGCCCCCGTGTGCCCCCTGCCTTCCCTGAGCGCCCCACCCTCCCCCGCTCTGCCCACCTCTTCCTGGGCCTTAGTGCTCCCTGCAGCCACTCAGGAGTCAGGTGTGGGGACCCCTGGGCTGGGTGGAGGGGCAGGGAGGCCAGGTGTGCTTGCCTGCGTGTTGGCCCTCTAGTAGCTGTGCTGATGCCCACGAGCCCTCGTCTCCCGGCGAGGTGAGGAACAAGCCGAAGATTAATTGCCCTTTTTAAATTGTAATTATGTCAGTCACCAGCCCCGTGAATGTTAATTCTCGATTTACAGAGTGAGTAATTGAATAATGAGGGGCCGCCTGCTCGCTGTGCTGGCTGCCCTGGCATTTCTGCCGTGCGGGCCCTTCTGTTTCTCTCGGTCTCTGGATGGCGCTGCCCCTGGGGATTCTGGGGCCAGCTCTGCCCTTCTGCACACGGGCTGCCAGCCTCACCTGTCCCTGCTGGTGTCACCGGCCCTAGAGACAGGGGTCCCATCCATGTCTGACTCCAGCCTGACGTGCTTCTGATCAGGTCCTGCCGGTAGCAGAAGCCTGCCTTGGCTGACACCCACGCGAGCCCACGTGTGTGGGAAGGATCCTGGAAGGTTCCGGGAGGCTCGCGGCAATGGGAAAAACTGAAGGGCGGGGAGGCCTGGAAGAAGAGTGTGCTCCTGGGGGGCGGTTGGTCCTGTGGGACTCGGGCGGGGGGGTCTTCCCTGGCCTGGCCAGGTGTCCCCCCAACACCGGTGGCGCCCCTTCCGGAGCCAGGGGTGGCCTGTGGTTGACCATGTCCCCACCACCCGTCGTGCCATCTGGCACCCTGCTGTCCCAGGAGCACGCCTGAGGAGACAGGCAGGAAGGCCCGATGTGCACTGACGTCTGCCCTGGGCGGGCCCAGCCCCCTTGGGACGCCGCTGTGCACGGCCTGTGGGCTTTGCTGACTCTGCGTGCCTGAGGCCACGTTCCTCACACGGGCTCTGGGGCCCGTCAGTGCTGGCACCGCGCGGCTCTGGGGGCTCCCGGGTGGGCCCGCGCCTTCTGGACCAGGAGTGTGCCAGGAAAGCTCTCAGCAGGGTGTGCGCCTCCGACAGCCCTGCCCTCAGCTCAGTCCGCATCCTGTGAGCTTGTCTTTTCCAATGAGGACCCGCGGTGGGAGCCACACGTACCTGTGGTCAGCAGCTGTCATTTCTGAGAGTCGGGGTGCAGGCTGGGGCCCCAGCAGCCGTGCAGGCCGCCAGGTCAGGCTGGGGCCTCTGTGGTACACACTGGGGTCAGAGTCACAACTGTGACCTCATGTTGAGGGGCTGAGTCTGGGGTTGTGGTTCGTGGAGGTGGGGACCCCACCGCACTTGGGGCTCTGCCTTCACGCGCGGCCGCCCCGGACCTGTGCTCTGACGGGATTCTAGGGATGGTCTCTCCTGTGACTTTGCCCACCAGTGTCCTTCCTTCCTCTTGTTTATCTCTGTGTGTGTGTGTGTGTGATGCTTTATTTTCTGAAGTCACTTTTCACTCACTGCCTTATGCAGAATCGGCTGCATTCCCCGTGTCATACAGCACATCCTTGAGCTCATCTTACACCCAGTAGTTTGCACCTTCCACTCTCCAGCCTATACTGGCCCTTCCCCCCACCAGTTACCATTGGTTCCTTCTCTGTGTCTGTGAATCTCCTTTTTTGTTTTATTCACTAGTTTGTTGTATTTTTTAGATTCTTTGTCTTTCTCTGTTTCACTTAGCATGAAGCTAAGTCCATCCATTTTGCAGGTGGTGAAATTTCATTCATGTGTATGACTGAGTTGTATTCCAGCATACATCCCACATCTTCTTTATCTGTTCCTCTGTTGATGGACACTTAGGTTGCTTCCATACCTTGGGGATTGTGAATGCTGCTATGAACATGGGAGTGGGTGTATCTTTTCAAATTAGTGTCTTTGGTATATATATATTTTTCTACATACCCAGGAGTGGAATTGCTGGATCAGATGGAAGTTCAATTTTTCATTTTTTGAGAAAGCCTCATACTGTTTTCCACAGTGGATGCGCCCGTTTACATTCTGCCCAACAGTGTACAAGGGCTCTCTTCTGTCCACACCCTCTCCAGCATTTGTTATTGGTTCTTTTTGATGATGGCCATTCAGACAGAGGTGAGGTGATGGCTCACTGTGGTTTTGATTTGCATTTCCCTGATGATTAGCAGCGTTGAGCATCTTTTCACATGCCTGTTGGCTGTTTGCATTTCCTGTTTGGAAAAATGTCTATTCAGTTCTTCTGCCCAATTTTTTAACCAGGTTGTTTGTGTTTTTGCTGTTAAGTTGTATGAGCTGCTTATATATGTTGGATATTAATCCCTGTTGGTCGTATCACTGGCAGATATCTTCCCCCATGTAGTAGGTTGTCCTTTATTTTGTCGTTTTGTCAATGGTTTTCTTCGCTGTGTCAAAACTTTTAAATTTAATTAGGTCCCATTTGTTATTTGTTTATTTTTACTTTTATTTCCTTTAGGAAAGAGATCTAAAACAGTACTGCTGTAATGTATGTCAGAGTGTTCTGCCTGTGTTCTCCTCTAGGAGTTTTATAGTATCTTGTCTTACATTTGGGTCTTTAATCCATTTTGAGTTTATTTTTGTATACAGTGTTAGAGAATATTGTAATTTCATTCTTTTACATGGAGCTGTCCAGTTGTCCCTCCACCAGTTACTAAGGAGAGTTTCTTTTCTCCATTGTATATTCTTGCCTTCTTTGTGGTAGATTAACTGACAATGGGTTTATTTCTGAACTCTCTGTCCTGTTACACTGGTCTATGTGTCTGTTTTTAGAGCGGCCTTTTTTGTTTCTTGGCTGAGCAGCATGTGGGATCTTAGTTCCCTGACCATGGGTAGAACCTGTGCTCCCTGCAGTGGGATCTTCACCCCTGGACCAACAGGGAAGCCCCTGCATGTCTGTTTTTGTGCCAGTACCATAGTGTTTCCAGCGCTGTAGCTTTGTAGTATAGTCTAAAGTCATGGAGTGTGACTTCTCCAGCTCCATTCTTTTGTCTCAAGATTGTTCTGGCTGTTCAGGGTCTTTTGTGTTTTTATGCAAATTTTAAAATCATTTGTTCTAGTTCTGTGGAAAATGCCATTAGTATGTTGCTACGGATTGTGTTGAGTCTGTAGCTTGCTTTGGGCGCTATAGTCATTTTAGCAACATTCCAATCTGGAACATGGTATATATCTTCATCTGTTTGTGTTGTCTTCAGATTTATTCATTAGTGTCTTAGATATTTTATTTTTTCCTCTCTGTCGACTCCTTCCCCTTAGCTTATATTTGCCCGAGATTCCCAAAGAACTTTATTTTCTACCCACCTCTAGTGGTGTGGACGCTGTGCCTCCCCATCTATTGTCCTTGTGATTATGTGTGTTTATTTTAAAAAATCTAAATTCTGAAATAATCTTAGTTCAAATAGAAGTTGGAGGAACAGTGCAGAGATCTCACACTCCTCCCGAGTGATGACACCGTCCATGCACCACAGCCTGGGGTCTCTCCTCAGCACAGTGATGTTTGGGACTGGACAGGCCCTTGTGGGGGCAGCGTCCTGGCACGGTGTGATGCTCAGCAGCACCGCTGGCCTCCACCCATTAGATCCCAGTGGCACCCCAGGTAACAAACAGAATTGTCCCCAGGTGTGACCAGGTGTGTCCAAAGCACCCCAGGTGAAAACTTCTCTGTGTTAGCTTTCTTTACTGCTCTAAGAAGCTGCTGCTCACTTCCTGGCTGGAAACAGCACTGTGGCTGTGGGGTCAGAAGTCCGACCTGCTGCCAGATTCTGGGCTTGGAGTCCCTGGGCCGCGACCCCGATGCCAGCTGGAGCCTTGGTCCTTGCTGGGGCTCTGGGCGAGAGGAGGCCTCACGCTCCTCCGGCTGTTGGCATAGTCCAGCGCCTTCCCACAAGCCCTGCCTTCTCAGGCTGGCAGCAGGCGCCCACTCCCTCTCGGGTTTGGATCTCCCCCAGCTGGTAAAAGTTCCATGCTTTTAAGGGCTCCTGTGGTGGCCCTGGGCCTGCCGGTTCGTCCAGGGTAATCTCATCCCCTCCAGCCTGGGGATCAGGGTGTGGACACGGTTGATGGGCCTGCCCATCATGCCCCATCGGACAGCAGAGGTCACAGCCAGGAAGATGCACTGCCGTGAAGTCTCAGCTGACCCTGACCTCCTTCGGGGCCATCAGCTCTCACATGCACTTCTTGTTTATGTCACTACTGGGTTCTGGTGTACAGGTCTGCCAAATTTTATCAGAAGTATTTATCACACACATTTTTTCACATAACCACTCCCACAGTCAAGGACACAGAGCTGTCCCGTCAACCCTGTAAACCCCCTTCTTCAGCCCTGAGGTAGGAACCCTGGGTCTCTTGTCTGTGAAGCATAATTTTCTCATTTTGAGGCTGTTGTGGGAGTGGGATTATGCGTGTGTCACCGTTGGGGCTGGCTGTTCATTCCGCTCAGTGTAACACCTCTGAGGTCCATCAGGTTGCTGGGGTGCGCCCGCACGTTGGCCCGCGCGGTCGCTGACTGGTGCTCCATCGTGTGGGTGTGTCAGACTGTGTGCCTGTTGGCCCGTGTGAGAGCCGGCTGAGCCGTGCCCAGTCTGACTCTGCAGATGGAGTCTCAGCGTCTGTGTACACGTCCAGGGTTCTGTGCTCAGTGCAGTCCAGCCGCTCAGGCGTGTCCGACTCTCTGCGACCCCATGGACCGCAGCACGCCAGGCCTCCCTGTCCATCACCAACTCCTGGAGCCTACTCAAACTCATGTCCAGCGAGTCGGTGATGCCATCCAGCCATCTCATCCTCTGTCATCCCCTTCTCCTCCTGCCATCAGTCTTTCCCAGCATCACGGTCTTTTCAAATGAATCAGCTCTTTACATCAGGTGGGCAAAGGATTGGAGTTTCAGCTTCAACATCAGTCCTTCCAGTGAGCACCCAGGACTGATCTCCTTTAGGATGGACTGGTGGGATCTCCTTGGGGTTCAAGGGACTCTCAAGAGTCTTCTCCAACACCACAGTACAAAAACATCAATTCTTCTACACTCAGCTTTCTTTATAGTCCAACTCTCACATCCATACATGACCACTGGAAAAACCATAGCCTTCACTAGAGAGACCTTTGTTGGCAAAGTAATGTCTCTGCTTTTTAATATGCTACCTAGATTGGTCATAACTTTCCTTCCAAGGAGTAAGCGTCTTTTAATTTCATTGCTGCAATCACCATCTGCAGTGATTTTGGAGCCCAGAAAAATAAAGTCTGACACTGTTTCCACTGTCTCCCCATCTATTTCCCATGAAGTGATGGGACCACATGCCATGATCTTAGTTTTCTGAATGTTGACCTTTAAGCCAACTTTTTCACTCTCCTCTTTCACTTTCATCAAGAGGCTCTTTAGTTCTTCTTCACTTTCTGCCATAAGGGTGGTGTCATCTGCATATCTGAGGTTATTGATATTTCTCCTGGCAATCTTGATTCCAGCTTGTGCTTCTTCCAGCCCAGCGTTTCTCATGATGTACTCTGCATACAAGTTAAATAAGCAGGGTGACAATATACAGCCTTGACGTACTCCTTTTCCTATTTGGAACCAGTCTGTTGTTCCATGTCCAGTTGTAACTGTTACTTCCTGACCTGCATACAGGTTTCTTAAGAGGCAGGTCAGGTGGTCTGGCATGCCCATCTCTTTCAGAATTTTCCACAGTTTATTGTGGTCCACACAGTCGAAGGCTTTGGCATAGTCAATAAAGCAGAAATAGGTGTTTTTCTGGAACTCTCTTGCTTTTTCAGTGATCCAGCGGATATTGGCAATTTGATCTCCGGTTCCTCTGCCTTTTCTAAAACCAGCTTGAACATCTGGAAGTTCATGGTTCATGTATTACTGAAGTCTGGCTTGGAGAATTTTAAGCATCACTTTACTAGCGTGTGAGATGAGTGCAATTGTGCGGTAGTTTGATCATTTTTTAGCATTGCCTTTCTTAGGGAATGGAATGAAAAATGACCTTTTCCAGTTCTGTGGCCACTGCTGAGTTTTCCACATTTGTTGGCATATTGAGTGCAGCACTTTCACAGCATCGTCTTTCAGGATTTGAAATTGCTCAACTGGAATTCCATCACCTCCACTAGTTTTGTTCATAGTGATGCTTTCTAAGGCCCACTTTACTTCACATTCCAGGATGTCTGGCTCTAGGTGAGTGATCATACTATCCTGATTATCTGGGTCGTGATGATCTTTTTGTACAGTTCTTCTGTGTATTCTTGCCACCTCTTCTTAATATCTTCTGCTTCTGTTAGGTCCCTACCATTTCTGTCTTTTATTGAGCCCATCTTTGCCTGAAATGTTCCCTTGGTATCTCTAATTTGCTTGAAGAGATCTCTAGTCTTTCCCATTCTATTGTTTTCCTCTATTTCTTTGCATTGATGCTGAGGAAGGCTTTCTTATCTCTCCTTGCAATTCTTTGTAACTCTGCATTCAAATGGGCATATCTTTCCTTTTCTCCTTTGCTTTTCGTTTCCCTTCTTTTCACAGCTATTTGTAAGGCCTCCTCAGACAGCCATTTTGCTTTTTTGCATTTCTTTTTCTTGGGGATGGTCTTCATTCCTGTCTCCTGTACAATGTCACGTAACTCCATCCATAGTTCATCAGGCACTCTATCAGATCTAGTCCCTTAAATCTATTTCTTACTTCTACTGTATAGTCATAAGGGATTTGATTTAGGTCATACCTGAATGGTCTAGTGGTTTTCTCCACTTTCTTCCATTTCAGGGTTTTATGTACACCTGACCTTCTCCGCGCAGATACGCAGGAGGGGATTGCTGCATCATCTGCTGAGTGTGTGTTTAACACTGTAAGATGTGGTTAGGCTGCTTTCCCAGGTGGCTGTAGCATCTTACGTTCCTGATGGCCATGTATGGGTGATCCTGTCGCCGTATATTCCTCCTGTGCCCGACACTAGCAGTGTTTAAAAGAATAGAACGTCAGTAAATGAGACGTTAGCTGTTCTGGTTGATGCGCACAGGGTTCGCGGTCTGTATGTGCCCTAGTCACTGACGATGCTGCGTATTTCCTCACATGCTCCTTAGCATCTGTAGATACTCTTTGGCAAGGGGTCCGTTCAAGTCTTTTGTCTGTTTCCTAATTGGATGGTTGTTTTTTTCACTGTTCAGTTTACAGAGGCCTCTGCGTGTTGTCCTCTATCAGACACGTGATTTGCGAACGTTTCTCTCATCACTGTCTTTCAGAACAAAGCTTTTAAACTTTGCTAAAGTCCAGCTCATGAGTTTTGTCTTTTGTGGATCATGCTTTTGATGTCATATTTAAGAACTCTTCACCTAACCCTCGGTCATGAAGATGTTTCTCCTGTGTTTTTGTTTAAAAGGTTTATGGTTTTACATTTCAATTTAGATCTGTAATCTGTTTTCAGCTCTTTTTTGCGTAATGAATGAGGTTTAATTTGAGTTTCATTTCTTTGTTCTAACCCTGCTCTGTGGATTCCACAGACCAACTTGCCACAGTCTCCTGGTACCAGCATCATAGCACTTCAAGTGGGATGTGGAAGCCTTACCTCATTTATGTGTGCTTTCCCTCCCCCTTTAATGAAATTACTTAAATGCATGTTGAGAACCACCTCAGTGCTGCAGTTTTTACTCTCTAGTAATCCTTAACACCCGAGAGGAGAAGCACTCCCCTCCTGGTTCAGCTCCACCCCTTTCTTCATCCCTGACGCCCCAGCCTTCGCTCAGCGTCCCCTCCCTGCCTTCCCCACTCCCTTCCCCTCGTCTCTTTCTTTCAACAGTACTTCCTTCCTTGAGACAAACTCCCTCTGACGGAGCGGGTGTGCGGGGACAGGCTCTTCTCTGTCCCCTTCACTGGTCAGGCCTGCTTCTTCACTCAGAAGGTCCTTTGATGCCGGCTTCAGGGTTCATGGCTTCTCTTCTCTCAGCATCTGGGAGACGTGCCACTTCTTCCTGCCCCACGGTCTCTGGTGAGAAGCCCACTGTCGCTTCATTTATTCTCCTGTAGGTAGCATACTGTTTATCTGTGGCTACTTTCAAGATTTTTCTGTGTCTTTAGTCTTCAAAAACTTGGTTGTGATTTGTCTGGGAGTGGATTTCTTCAGGTTCACCCGGTTTCACATTGATTCAGTTTCTTGAGTCTGTAGGGTTTTTTCCACCAACTTTGCCAAGTTTTAAATCATTATTTCTGCAAATATTTCTTTTTGAGTCACACATTTTCTTCTTTTTTTCTGGGACTGTATTTTTGAGTGTGTGTTTTTTCCCCAATTTTCATTCTAAACCATTCTTTTCAAAGTTACAGTTTTAAAATTTTCTCATATAAAGTTTATAACATCCAAACTTTTTCTGAAAGAATAACTTGATGAAGTAATTCCAGCAAAAGTGGTAATAAACCTGATAAAATATAAATGGGCATTAAAATATTAGTGATTCTGTAATAGGCAATGTAAACTTATATAAAATTTGTATACACACACATACATGCACACACATATACATGTGTGTAACCACTTTTCTGCCTTCTGGTGTCACCAGTGAGATCTGACGGCTCGTAATCCGTCCTGCTCTTGTACTTTCCACAGCAGACTTGCTTTAAGCTGGTTGTACTCCCGGTTGGTTTCCCGACTGTAATGTCCTGGAAGAGGGGGTGTCCTGTTCACCTTGGTAAGCCTAGTCTCTATTGCAGTGCTTGGTGAATTAGACATCAGCAAGTGTTTGTCCCATTGGGTTAAAATGTGGAAAACAGACGCGTCAGGAGAGACGCTTCAGCTGATGTGTTGGGTCCTCTGGTCCTACAGTTTTCCAGCTGGAGGTACTCCAGTCTTGTTTGGCTCCGCAGAGGTGTGTGCCTCCTGGGGGCTGAGGGCCAGCCCCCACAGAGGCCATGGCTGTGCGTCCCACCTGGAGTGCACGGTCTGGTGGGCCGTGCACGGGGGTTCCTGCGGCCCAGGAGGACCTCGGAGGGAGCCCGGGTGTGTGGCATCCGAGGCATGTCCCGTCTCACAGGATTGAAGTCTGAGGCAGGAAGGCTTGTGATGCACTTGATGTGTTTCGTGGGACTCAGTCAGTGTCCATTTTTTCTCCTTTTCGTTTCAACTTGTATTTCAGGAGCTGGAGAATTTCTCTCTGGCTGATTCAAGTATCGGGCACCTCAGAGTTGCTTGTCTTGTCAGATTTTTCCAGAGCGGTCGAGCACAGAGGTGGACGGGAGCGGCACGTCCCAGCAGGTGTGGGGGGTGGGGATGCAGGGTGTGGAGGCTTAGTTCTGGCTTGGTTAGGGTGAGGCCTGTGCTTTTCCGGCAGAGGTGGGCTTCGCTGGTTGGCGTCAACCCGTCTGGCAGGTGGAAGAGTTTGGTTCCCTGAGTGGTGAGTGGCCCATGGGTGGGAGGCCCCTGGGCCCACGGCTCTGGGGTGGCAGACGAGGGGCGACTGGCCTCAGCGCCTGCTGTCCTGGGGCCTGGTGGGACCTGGTGCCCGCTCGGGGCCCATGAGCCCCCTCACCAGCCGGACCCGTGAGCGAAAGCCAGGGGTGCTGGGTGCGTGGGAAGCAGTCTTGCTGTTTTCTCTTTGCAGTCTGCTACCTTGGGGGTTTGCCAGATAGATTTTCCTCAGTTCGTTGTTTTTTTTTTTTAATGAAAAGCTTTCCTGGCAGCTGTCGGAATGCCATGTCCAGGGCACTGAGAGTTACCAAAGACGGCCCAGGTGTCCGTCCTGTCAGCGGTCTGTAGTCTCACATCTGTGCCCCCGTGGGCGAGGCAAGGCCGCTCCCCAGGCTGGGGCTTCATGGGCCCCAGTGACTGCGCCTCTTCCCTGCTGGGTCCGGGTCAGCACCACCTGGAGGCTGGGCCGTGCCGAGGCCACTCAGCCAGGCTCAGGCCCGTCCCTGGGCCATTCTCCCTGCCCCTGGCCTCCCCCACTGGCAGACAGCCTAGGGGCCTGGCGCAGGGTCAGAGTGGCTGGACCTGAGGGAGTGGCGGCCGAGGGCGGGGTCCCCATGTGTGGCCCCGGGCGGCCCGGTGCAGGGACCTTCTCCCCTCTGCTCACGTGCATCGTGAGGCCCTCTGTCCGGGGGGGTCAGGGATGAGCTGCCCTCCTGCTCTGAGGACAGGCACCCTGGAGCTTGACGCTAGCCCCCCTCCTGCTCCGGGCTCTGCTGAGGGAGCGTGTTCCCAGAGACCCACTGGTCTCGCAGAGTGACCAGTGCCTTGACCCCACAGCCTGACCTTCATCACGTTCCTTAGCTGCGCTGGCTGCGCCTCTACCCGGCGTGTGTTTTCTAGGAGGAAATAAATGGAGGCGCAGGAAGTGGTAGCCTGTCTATGCGGCCGGTGAGTTCAGAGACCAGTCACCATGGCAACCTGGTGGCCTTCACACCTCCGCGGTTAGGAGGACGGCCTCTCCCGCCGCCCACGTGACAGCTCGCTGTGGCTGCCTGAGCCTGGGCCGCAGCCTGGAGCCCCACTGGCTGGGGCGGGGGGTGCAGATGCAGCCTGGACGGCACCCTGCCTCTCTGGGTCTGAGCCCGCTCTCTGGGATAGCACCCTGCCCCCTGTCCCCCGGGTCTGAGCCCGCTCTCTCAGATGGCACACCCCGTCCCCCGGGTCTGAGCCCACTGTCCGGGACGGCGCCCCCGTCCCCTGGGTCTGAGCTCACTCTCCGGGACGGCACCCCCCGACCCCCGGGTCTGAACCTGCTCTCTGGGACGGCGCCTCCTGGCCCCTGGGTCTGAGCCCACTCTCTGGGACGGCACCCCGTGCCTCCCTGGGTCTGAACCTGCTCTCCGGGATGGCACCCCCCGGCCCCCGGGTCTGAGCTCACTCTCCGGGACAGCACCCCCCCCGCCACCGGTTCCCCGGGTCTGAGCCCGATCTCCGGGATGGCGCGCCCCGGCCCCCGGGGTCTGAGCCCACTTTCCGGGACGGCGCCTGGGTCTGAGCCCGCTCTCCGGGACGGCGCCTGGGTCTGAGGCCGCTCTCCGGGATGGCCTGGTGTCGCCCGTGGGCCTGGGGAGGCCACAGCGCAGACCGTGCTGCTGGCCGTTGGGGCTGTGTCTGCTCCAGGGCCTCTGGGGAGGCGGGGCAGGCACACGGATGGGGTTTTAAGGTTGGGTCTGGCAGGTCAGCTTGCAGCTGCTGGTGTGGTCCAGGCAGCTCCGGCGTGTGTCCCCATATCTGTTTCCACTGGCTCTGCCCTTCCTGCAGGGCCGGCCTGTCCTCTGAGCCCCTCAGCACATCATAACGGGAGTGGGGCTGCAGGCTCTTCCCAGAGCACCTGCAGACCAGCTGGGTTCCGGGTCCTGGACGCCTGATCCCTCGTCCGAGGGCGGAGGTGGCTCTCCTGTCCCCCAGGCTCTGCACCTTGTGGGGAGGTTTCAGCAGGTGGCAGGGCTGGAGCGGCGCGGCCGGGAGCAGGACACCCTCAGCTGCAGGGCCTTCCCGAGACAAGGCCACGTGGGTGGGGCTGTGACAAGTCGCCCGCCCTGTGGTTGCAGGTGGCAGCACTGACCATGCCGTCCAGTCTGTGCTCCTCAGCCCTCACTGCTGAGTGGCCTGAAGTGACGGTGGCCGCCTCTGACCGAGGCCTCTGGGGTGTCTGCATCACAGGGGTGCCTGTGTGTGTGTGAGAGTGCCTGCCGGTGGGTGTGTGCCCGTGGCCCCAGAGCCCCACGCAGGGAGCCCCAGAGCGCAGCTTAGGCCCTTCCGTGGCCGTGCCCCCGGGGCTGCGGGCCTGGCTCCGACCCTGATTCTGGAGGGGCTCCCCGCCGAGCGGAGGCACCTGCCTGGTCTGCTCCTGGGCTTCCTCTGTCATGGCAGGCTGTGTGGCTCAGGGGAAGGAGCCAGCTTGGAAGCCGGCCTGGGTTCTGATTGCGGCCCTGCCCCTTGCCAGCTGTGTTGTTGGGGTGGCAGGCACCTGGGAGGCCCTGCGGTCCTGGTTCCACCAGGACCCCTTCTCTAGGGAGCAGCCCTCCCTCTGCCGGAGGCTCTTATTCTATGAGCCGGCCACCTTCTTAGCTGGCCAAGGGCTTTAAATGTGTGTACACTGTGTTCATGTAAGTGTATGTTTTACTGCAGTCTAGAAAGGGCTGTGAGGATCCGCCCGGCACAGGGCTCTCCCCAGCCGTGAGCACGCCTGGCTGAAGACCTGGGGCGGCTGTGCATCACGAGAGCCCCTTGGCCCCGCCTGGCGAGCGGTCTCCGCAGAGGACACGGGCACCCTCCCGCCCCGGGCCTCTCTCCCCACGCGCCGTGCTCCCCGCGCTCTCCCTGTTGCGGCAGGTGTCCTTGTCTGCAGGGACCGCTGCTCACGGCCAGGCCACGTGTGGACACTGAGATGTTTCCGGTTTGGGCCCCGAATGGGCGACGCAGGGACAAGTGCTCCCTGCCCGTGCTCTGTGGCTGTGAGTGCTGGTTCCCGGTGCTCTTCCTGGAGGGGGACTGCCGCTCAGTCCTTTTAAGGGCTTGCATGGATTTCCAGTCCCTCCAATAGCCTGTGAGCGCCTGGGCTCCGATCCTTACCCCCCTTTCTTTTTTTTTAAGTCCTTTATTTTATTCTGGAAAGCACATATGCACATGGTTCAGACACAGAACATTAACCTGGAAGTGAATGCTGGGACCAATCAGCTGCTGACCATCGTGAACCGACTCACCCCCTTCCCTAGTGTCAGATGCCGTCATTGGGACTCTTCTGGTGGAGAAGCGCAGTTGTGGTCTGCATTTACTGATGCTTATGGAGGTTGAGTACCGTTTCAGATGTTTATTGGCCATTTAAATAGCCTCTGCTGTGAGATGTCAGTTCAAATCTTTTACCTATTTAGAAAAAAATTGAGTTGTCTTTTCCTATTAGTTTGTAAGCGTTCTTTATACGTTTTGAATCCAGCCTTTGTTGAAGGTACACAGCATGCCTCTCCTCTCCCAGTCTGGGGCCTGCCTCCTTTCTCTCAGAGTAATCTCTTTTGTTAAGTCCCATTTGTTAGATTTTTCTTCTGCATTTATTTCTTTTTGTTTTCTGTCTAGAACATCTTTGCTTATATTGGGTCATGAAGATATTTTTCATTTTTTTTTTCTTCTAGAAGCACTTAAAAAATGTCAGCTTATTATAGGTATAATTCACATAAAATTCACCCTTTTAAGGCATGCAGGTTATTGTTCTCAGCATACAGTATTCATAGAATTTGGAAGTAATCATTACTGATTCTAGAACATTTTGCACCATCCCCCCAAACCATTAACATTAGTAATAACACCCTGTTCCCCCAACCCCCATCCCTAGAAACCATTGATCTACTTTCTGTATCTGTGGGTTTACCTGCTCCGGACATGTCATGTAGATAGACTCGTGTCATATGTGGTCTTACTCTGGCTACTTAAGCCGAGCGTAATATATTCAAGGTTCACCTATATTGCGGCATGTACTGGTGTTTCACTCCTTTTTATGGCCAAGTGGTATTCCACTGTGTGGAGAAACCGCAGTTTATTTCTCTGCTCATCAGCTGATGATATTCGGATTGTTTCCACAGCCTGGTTATCCTGGATAATGCTTATAAAAATATTCATAAGTGGGTTCTTGTTGGACACAGGTTTTTGGTGACTCTTACCTTTCTCCTCTTGGGGCTCTACCAGACTGTTCCTCAGAGAGGCTCCCTGTTTCAGCTCCTCTCCAGCGTGTGGGTCTGGCTTTGCTGTATCCTGGTCGACCCTTGTTACTGTATGAAATCTTGACTGTACCTGCTCTGGTGGGTGTGAGTGGCAGTTCTTTGTATTTCATGTCCTTATTGGCCATTTGTATATGTTCTTTGAAGGAAATGGCAACCCACTCCAGTATTCTTGCCTGGAAAATCCCATGGATAGAAGAGCCTGTAGGCTACAGTCCATGGGGTTGCAAAAAATCGGACAGGACTGAGCGACTTCACTTTCACTTTCACTTTGAAGAAAAGTTTACTCAGATCGTTTGCCCTTTTTATATTTGAGTTGTAAGAGTTCTTTCTGTGTTCTGCGTACAAGTCCCTTATGAAATAATAATTTGCAGATGTCTCCACACATTCTGTGCCTATCTTTTCACTTTCTTGGTGATGTCCTTAGAAACTAAAAGGTTTTAAATTCTGATGAAGCTCAACCAATCTGTTTTTTCCTTTGATTGTTTGTTGTTTTGGTGTCATATCTGAGGAGGATCTGTTGCCAAATTAAAAGACATGAAGCTGTACCCTTATATTTTCTTCTAAGAGTATTAAAGTTTTAACTCTTAAATTTAGGTCTTTGGTCCATTTTAGGTTTTTCTGTGTGGTGTGAGGTAGGAGTCCAGCTCCCTTCTTTTGCTCATGGATGTCCTATTGTGTTGGCGTCACCCTGTCCCTCTGGAGGACTGTTGACTTCTGTATCGTGTGAACTTGGCACCCTTGTTGAAATCAGCTGACTGTAAAGATAAGCCTTTATTTCTGGGCTCTGAATTCCTCTCATTGGTTTATATGCCCTCATATCACCACCACACTGTCTTACCACTGAGCTTGTGGAGAGTACTGAAGTCAAGAGATGTGAATCCTCTGACTTTTTTCTTCCTCTTTTGACTCTGGGATTCCTTGAGATTCTATGTGAATTTTAGGGTGTATTTTTATGTTTCTACAGGAGAAAAAAGGCAGATGAGATTTTGATAGGGATTCTACTGATGGCCGCGTTTCAACTTTTAAAAATCTTTCTCATTAGGTCTCTAATCTAGCATGAACTAAAGTTTATAAAAGGTGCAGGTAGGGGTACCTTTATTCGAAAGCTTGTTCTTCCCTCCTGGATTGCAGGAGGACCTCTGTCATTCAACAGCTGACTGGGCCACGGCTGTTTCCAGACTCTGTTCCGTTCAGTCACTTTCTTTCCTTGGGTCAGTGGCGCCCTTGTTGTTGTAGCTGTACGGTAGGTCTGACCACCTTGTACGTTAGATCCAGCTTTGTTGTTTTCAAGACTGTTTGACTCTCTAGGTTCTGTGCATTTCTGTATCAATCTGAGCATCGGTTTGTCAGGTTAACATCTGTAGATGAATTTGGAGAGAGTTGCAGTCAGAACATCCTCGAGTCTTCAGTCTCTCTCCCCTCTCTTCCTCTCTCTCACCCTACCTATGTGTCTAGGCCTTCTCAAAAACGTTTCATAGATTTCTGTGCAGTAATATCAGATCTTTTTTGTTAGATTTATATTTCAAAATTACTGGGTATTTTATATTTTTGGATGCTAATGAAAATGCTATTGCTTTTCATTTCGTTTATTTTTTTAGTTTATTACTAATATATAGAAATATGATTAATTCTTGTATATTGACCTTGTATCCTGTGACTGATGAACTCACTTATTATTGTATTATTATTAGCTTCTCTGCTGTACTGTAGTTTCCTTAGGTTTTCCTACGTACAGTCATGCCATCTGAGTGTCACGGCAGTTTTACTTTCTCCTTTCAAGTTCCAGGATGGGAATTATTAAAGTTTTCATTTACTTTCTTGCCTTGTTGTACTGGCTGGACCCCCAGTACAATTGAGAATAAAAATGGTTACCGTCATTGTCTGGGTAGCATTCTCTTGGCTGTGGAGGTGGGGGGGAGCCAGAGTCTCACCGTCAAGTCTGGTGCGAGGGCAGGTCTCCTGGGCGCTCTTTGCCGCGTCTCTGGGCCAGGTCGCAGCCCTGCGCCTGAGTGTGTGTGGAGCTCCGCCAGTCGCTTCTCTGAGCCTGCTCTGCCCGCGTGGCCCCCCTTTACTCCACTGACGTGCTGAGTCGCACCTCATGGCTCTAGGGCGAGACTCCCGAGGGCCGTTCGGGTGGGGCAGCCTCTGTCCTTGCTGCCTGGCTGAGCTTCTGCTCCCGCCCTGGGCCCTTCTAGGGGGTCTCTAACGTCTCGTGCACAGCGTGTCGGGGTGGCCAGTCCCCGAGGAGTAGTTCCACCGCGTGGGCTGTGGGTGCCCTGTGTCCCCGGACGCCAGGGGTTCTGGCAGCGGGTGGGACTGGCAGGGCCCTCTGCCACTCCTGGAGTTCTGCCCAGAAAGGCCTGCGGGCAGCCTCAGCCAGGCCCCGTGATTGCTCCCCTCTGAGCTGAGCCTCTGCCTCCGTCCCTCCCGGGACCCTCTGACCCACACACCTGGAGGCCGTGCTGGGCACTTGCTGCCCCTCACAGCCCCCGGGAGACGCATCCTCCCTGCCTTCAGCCTCTGCTCAGAGAGGCCCATCAGGGACACACCCCGGGCCTGCCTCCTCGCCTCTCGGGTGAGCTGGACGTTGGCCACGGGATCCCCCTCGTCTTGGCCGCCAGCTTCCAGCTCCAGCAGAGATTGGCCTTCAGGGGGGCAATCCTGAATGTCCGTGTCCCTGCCTGAAACGCTCTGCTTCCCATCGCTGAGGCCCCCCCGCCCCTATGGCATCAGGCTTCCCCCGCTGCCCCTCTGCGGGGCAGACGGGCAGGGTGACTGCAGGCCTCGGGCTCCTGGAGTTGCTCTGTCCCCAGCGGTGTGCTGGTTTGTTCCCTCTTCTTCCTGGGTCCCTAGGAACAGGATGCAAGTGACCCGCACTGGCAGCCTGACCTGGTGGGGGGCTGGTGTGGGAACAGGTGACCCCAACTGCCACAGGCCAGGGAGAGGAGGACGGGCCCCACAGGGCAGGCCTGGCCGGCGCAGTCAGCGTGCTGGGACTCTGGCTTCAGGGTCATCCCTGTGGGTGGAGCAGCTCATAGACTCTGCCCTCAGGAGTGCTCCCTGGGGCCCAGGGTAGTCCCCACATGGGGAGCCGGGGAGTGAAGGGAGGCGGCAGTGTCCACGGCTCACACGCCACACACAGTTGGCTCTCAGCAGGGTGACAGCCCGTGATCACTCCCAGGGCAGGGAGCTCCCCCGGGAGTCGGGGCGTGTGTTGCAGGTGCTGTGGCCGGATCTGCCCCCGTCAGGACAGGGTGCCTCCTGTTGGCCCGGGTTGGTGACCCCTTCTGTGGGTGGGAAGGTCTGCACTGCTCGAGATGGGTGTCAGCGTGTTTGCTCCGAGCAGCAGCAGCCTTAAGTGACCGAGGCCCAGCCTGCTGTGGCTCTCTGACCCGGGCCCTGAGGAGCAGCGGGGGGTCGTGAGCATGGCCCCCGTGTGTGCACGGGGCAGTCCCGGGGAGGGGCAAGTGGGTTAGCTCCCTGGAGACTCTTGAAGGCTGTGGCTTTATGTGGGGGCCTGAGCTGGGCTTCTGCTCACGTGAGCGTGTCAGTTCAGTTCCGAGGGCATGTGGTCGATGCCCGTCCAGCAAGTGCCCTGCTGGACGGACAGGGGGACTTGGGCTCCCCGTGCGAAGCGTGGATGTTTGCAGGGGGATCGACAGATGAGGGAATGCAGCAATACTTGGGAGTCAGTGCGCTGGGTGTCCAGGGGGTGATTGGGGGGGGGGTCTGGTTGGCCTCAAGGGAAGGAGTGATGACAGCCAGTCCTAACGTGGCCGTGATACCCATCCTCCTGCTGGGAGCAGGGCAGCCGGGAGGCAGGCCGGCCCGGGGTCCAGGGCCTGAGCCAGGTGTCCGCCACACAGGGGGCACAGCACACCCTTGCCCCCACCCTCCAGGGTGGGCGTTTCCCAGGGCCAGAGGGTCCAGGAAGGCAGCACCTCAGAGAGTCCACCCAGCTGGCCGGCCGGGCGCAGGGGAAGAGGTGTCCTGTTGGAGGAGCAGAGCCTGGAGCCCAGCCTGCCGGGGGGCGGGGGGGGGGGGCGGCGTGCTCAGGAGTGGGGGTCCTTCGGTGCCACAGCCATCACCCGCCGGGGGCCCAGGGTTCTGAGCAGACACCCGCACGCCCCACACCTTCCCTGTCCTCAGCGGCCAGCAGAGCAGCCTCCATCCCGCACCCCCGAGGCCCCTGCCAGTGCCGGGGCCGCTGTTCCGAGTCCCCACACCC
Organism: Dama dama; assembly: GCF_033118175.1. Taxonomy (NCBI): domain Eukaryota; kingdom Metazoa; phylum Chordata; class Mammalia; order Artiodactyla; family Cervidae; genus Dama; species Dama dama. The sequence continues at coordinate 64,296,531 of NC_083704.1, read as the reverse complement.
TGTGGTCACGCCTATCATGGGGCCGATGGGGCGGGGACGGCGCTGCCCAGAGCCCTTGTCTCTCTGGGGCCTCCGGACAGGCACCGGCTCAGGGTGTGACCAGGGCCCTGCCATCCGTCCAGCGTGTCCTCTCCCCTCTGAGGGCCTCTCGGCTCACGTCAGGCAGGCAGGTGCTCGGGGAGCCTCTGCAGGGGCTGGGCAGGGGGGTGGGCCCCTCGCGCAGCGGCCGGCTCTGCCTGGCACCTGTGTCCTCGGTCCACGGCCCGGTTCCGTGCGAGGGCCCTGGCCCAGGCACGGGCTGTGTGAGCCGGTCTCTGAGCTCTGGCCGCTGCAGCCTGAGGAGCTGCGGGCGGCACCATCCCGCCCCGCCTCCCCAGCTTGCCCATCTGCCGACACCAGGGCAGCGCTGCCCTGCTGCCGCCCCGGGCAAGAGGGTGGGGTTATTCTCTGGCGTTCCTTTATGAGAGGTGTGCAGCTGAAGGCCGCGGGGTTTCCTCTGTGAGGCTCCGGGCTGCCCTTGTGCAGAGGCAGCTCTTGCAGCCGCTGCAGATGCCGTGCGCCTGACAAGAGGGATCAGGCCGTCCTCCTGGGCAGCAGCCTTCTGGGTCGGCTTCTATGAGCTGGGTTTAAAGCACGAATCACTCAGATCATATCATGCTCCTGCTCAGAGCTCTGGGCTGGCTCGGATTGGCACATCTGGCCCCCCTCCACCTTCCTGCTCCCCGGGCCGAGTCCGCAGCATGTTCCCAGGGAGGCTTCTGCCTCCCTGGTGTGGCCCTGGGGGCCGGGGAGAGTCCGTGACAGTGGCGTCTCAGCTCTGTGCGTCCTTGCTGGGTGGCTCTGGGAGAGTGTATCGCTCTGTACCTCGGTTTGCTTGTCTGTTGAGTGGGTTCACTTGCCCCCCCCACCCCCCCTTCACCAGACGGTTGGGTGGATTGAAGAAGCGCTGAGCTGCTGTCCGTTGACTTTATACAGGGCCAGTGCTTTGTGCTGCCTCAGCCCTGTCGCTGAAGAGTCACCTCTGATCCCCGTTTCTGTTGTAACTGAAGTTGTACCTTACACCCCATGTCTGGGTGCTGCTGAGAGGCAGTGAAGGTGCAGAGTGTGGGGCTGGTGGGTCAGATGCAGGGTCGCGCAGGGGAGCTAGCCTGCAGTTCCCGGGCTGGTTCTGCTCTTACTCTGCCGGGGCGGAGCCTGTGTGCCCTGCAGGTGCCCTCCTGGCTCACTTCTGTCAGTGTTTTCAGAGAGTTAGTCTCTGACTCGGAGAAGGCATGGCACCCACTCCAGTCCTCTTGCCTGGAGAATCCCATGGACGGAGGAGCCTGGTGGGCTGCAGTCATGGGGCTGCTAAGAGTCAGACACGACTGAGCGACTTCACTTTCGCTTTCACTTTCATGTATTGGAAAAGGAAGTGGCAACCCACTCCAGTGTTCTTGCCTGGAGAATCCCAGAGACGGGGGAGCCTGGTGGGCTGCCGTCTATGGGGTCGCACAGAGTCGGACACGACTGAAGCGACTTAGCAGCAGCAGCAGCAGCAGCGGCAGCCTCTGACTATGACTATGGGTTTGTCCACGTTCTTTGGTCTGTCAGATCTGTTTTATGTATTTCGGGTTTCTGTTATTTGGTGCACTGTTGTTGTTCAGCCACTCAGGCGTGTCCGACTCTTTGCGACCCCATGGACTGCAGCACGTCAGGCCTCCCTGTCCATTACCAACTCCCGGAGCTTACCCAAACTCATGTCCATCAAGTCAGTGATGCCGTCCAACTGTCTCATCCTCTGTCGTCCCCTTCTCCTCCTGCCTTCAGTCTTTCCCAGCATCAGGGTCTTTTCCAAGGAGTCAGTTCTTCTGACTCCAAAGTATTAGATTTTCAGCTTCAGCATCAGTCCTTCCAATGAATATTCAGGATTGATTTCCTTTAGGATTGACTGGTTTGATCTCCTTGCAGTCCAAGAGTCTTCACCATTTTTCGGCGCTTAGCCTTCTTTATGATCCAACTCTTACATCCATATATGACTACTGGAAAAAACGGTTAGGTGTGTACACATTTATAATTGTTTCTCTTCTTGCGTAACTGTCTCTTTTATGACTGTGAACTTGCCTTCTTTATATCATGTGTGGTAATGTCTCTTGTATTGAATTCTCCTTTATCTGATATTAATACAGCTTCACCAGCCTCCTTATACTTAGTCTGCCCTCTGTATCCTTTTCCCATCTCTAAAAACCTTTTTGCATCATTTTTATGAATCACGTATAGCTGGAGCTCTGCCTTTGCGTGGGGGTGTGTCGTGAGCAGAATAATGGCCCACACAGATGTCTGCACCCTGACCCCCGGGCCTGTGATAATGTCCTCTCTCCTGGTGAACGGGGCTCTGCAGTGTGACTGGCTTAAGAGTATGTGACAGGGAGAGGACCCTGTATTACCCTGGGGAGCCCAGTGTCCTCATCAGGAAGGAGGGAGACAGGAGAGGCAGAGAAGGAGGCGTGATGCCATCTCAGAGGTCCGGGCACCGTGAGGCCAGGAGTCAAGAAGCAGAGGCGACCGCTGGGTGCCGGGAAAGGTGAGGAAACAGTCTTCTCCAGAGCTGCCAGGAGGAAGCAGCCCTGCTGACACCACAGTTTTAGCTGAATGAGACCCCCGAACCTTCTGCCCTCCAGAACTGTACGAGAATCAATCTGTATTGTTTTAAGCCACTGAGGTTTTGGTAAATTCTTGAAATAGCAATAGGAAGCTCACAGGGTAAGTCTGTTTGGTGTGATCCTTGGTGTGCGTGCCTTTAAACCCACCATTTGGTACTTGCTTGCTTTGTTTCGTCTGCCCTTTGTTCCTCTGTTGCTGCTTCCTTGTAGATTTTTTCGAGGGAGAGGGTGGAGATGAATCAGTATATTTTAGAATTTCGTTTTATCTTCTCTACTGATTTTTTATTTGTGCCTTTTTTGGTTACATTTTTAGTAGTTATTCTCAAAATTACTTTTTAAAAAAAGACTGTGACAATCTATGCTCAAAAAATGTTCAGTTACTTCAGGAATTATTTAAGAACTTCACAGAAGCACCCTGCCTGGGATTTTTCTGAGCTTCTCAGATCTATTTGTGGCCTTTAATTAATTTTGGAAAATTCTTGGCCTTTATCTCTTCATCTTTTTGCCTGTCTTTCTCTTCTCCTACTGGGACTTCGATAAACGTGTGCTCTGTCGTTTGGTACTGCCCTGCAGATCTTGGAGGCCCTGTTTCATTCTGTTTTTCATGCTTTGTCTGTTTGTGTTCAATCTGAATAATTTCTAATGACTCATTTCCATGTTCATGGGTTCTTTGCTCTGTCCACAGTCTGCTAATGAACCACGATCTCCCGCATTTCCCTTTTGTTCTGTTCTATAGTTTGGGTGGTGTCAGTGATGGTGGAGGAGGGGCCTCTGAAGACCCTCTCTTCCATAAAAGCAATGAAGATGCTCAGAGCCTTTTTTTTTTCAGAACTGAAAATTGACCAAAGGCTTGTAGCCATCCAGAAGGTCAGGAAAAAATGGTGAATCTCAGTAAGGACAGCGAGGCTTGTGGCATTTCAAAATGTCCTATTCCCATCCTCCTCTCCCCAACTAAGCAGTGACCTTGAAAACCAGCACACACGTTCATGGTGAAGCCCAGCAGCCTGGGCAGAAGAGGACGGTGTGGGTGTGTTAGTCCCTCCATCGTGTCTGAGTCTTTGTGACCCCCCGGCCTGTAGCCCGCTGGACTCCTGTCCATGGAATTCTCCAGGCAGGAATACTGATGTGGGCAGCCATCCCATTCTCCGGGCGACCTCTCCGACCCAGGGATTGAACCCGGGTCTCCTGCGTTGCAGGCGGATTCTCTGCTATCTGAGCCACTGCTGCTGCTGCTAAGGCACTTCAGTCGTGTCCGACTCTGTGCGACCCCGTCCCTGGGATTCTCCAGGCAAGAACACTGGAGTGGGCTGCCATTTCCTTCTCCAATCTGAGCCACTAGGGAAGCCCAAAACGGACTGGGAAAGGACTGGAGTCCTTCAAAGCCCCATCCCCAGAGGTCAGCATCCTTTTTCCTGCTTGGGGGTTTCCTGGAGGACCCCACTCACAAGGCTAGCCTTATTGGCTGTTACTCAGGTTGCCCAGTGGAAGCAGCCTTTCCCCTGGGGGTGTTTGCTGTGAACCATCAGAGCCCATTGTTGAACACTGTGGCTGCCTGACAGGTGGGGGAGAGTTTGGTGCAAACAGTGGGGTAACCCAAATGCTCAGGAAGACAGGCTAGAGAAAGGAGGGACGTAGGAGGCTCTGAAAAGTTGCTGACGTTTTCCTGGGAAGCTGGAGGCCTCCCACGCTGGGTCAGGCAGCCCTCGGGGAGACCTCAGGGCTTGCACACTCAGACACGCCACGCCAGATGGTCAGAGGCTGTGGTCAGAGACAGGGTCTTGGGCCAGCAGGGGCTGTTGGCCTCGGCGAGGGGGTGAGGGGGGTGCCTGCCTCCCCATGGGACGTCTCCACCGCTTCCCCTGTGGTGCCCACCCTTTCCTGCTGGATTCTCCGGCGTGTTAATCATAGTTATTTTAAAGTCCCTCTGCGTTAACTTCAGCATCCGGACCATTGTCGCAGCTGGCTTTGTTGAGTGTTTCCTCTTGTGGTACATCTTTATTGTTTTGTGTGTTTAAATTTTTGATTGAATGCCGAACCTTTTGCGTAAACAAATCAAAACAGTGGGCCCCACACTATGTATTTATCTCAGTGAAGGGTTTTCTTTTGTTCTGTGAGATCCTCGGTGTGGGGGACTGGGTCTCTGATAAGTGGCATATAGTAGGGTTTCCTTTTTCTTTTCTTTTATCCAAAGTGGAATTTTTTTCTTTAAGGGTAAGATTATTTGGTTTGCAGTTTATATTAATTGTTGACAGATAACAAGTCACACGTTGAGTGGTTTTAAGCAGTGACCACGTGACAGCGCAGTGACCACGTGTGACGGTGCAGTGACCACGTGTGATGCTGCAGTGACCACGTATGACGGCGCAGTGACCATGTGTGACCGCGCAGTGACCACGTGTGACAGTGCAGTGACCACGTGTGATGGCACAGTGACCACGTGTGACCACAAAGTGACCATGTGTGACCGCACAGTGACCACGTGTGATGGCGCAGTGACCACGTGTGGCGCTGCAGTGACCACGTGTGACGGTGCAGTGACCACGTGTGACTGTGCAGTGGCCGTGGGGCTGCACTGGTCATGGCTCGGCCCCTGCCCTGGCCTCTTGCGGCCGTAGTCTTGTTCCAAGCCCGCCAGGCTGTTGGGCTGAGGCTCCTCAGCTCCGCGCTGTGGGATCATCCCCAGAAGGCAGCTCGTGACCCCAGGTGGGTGGGCTCCATGTTTGTGGGTGAGTGGGGGGCGCTGGACCGGGACCACGGCTGCAGCCTCCCTGGAGCCTGCCGCCTCTCGCCCAGCCACCGCTATGTGTCAGGGTTTAGGGGTCATTCCGGGGCCAAGTGCAGGGCCCAGGACCCTGGGGACCCTCTCAGAGGCCGCGATCCCTGATTCTTGCAACCTTGTATGGGCTCTTCTCTTCTTCCCTCTCCTCCCCTCCTCTCCTCCAGCCCCCACACCTGCCCCCCATCTGCTCAGACCCCCTGCCCCGTCCTCCTCTGCTGCCGCCCCCCAGCGCCCCCATCCTGGGCAGACACGGGGCCCTGGGCTCAGCTCTGTGCTCTGCCCGTCTCCCAGCCCCTCCATCACGGTGTCCTGGGGAGCTCATCTCTCTGCTGAGCCCCTGTTTCCTCATTTCCTCTACTGCCCTCAGCTTGGGGCTTGTCTTAGACATTTGGCTCCTTGTTTTGAAGGAATTTTAATTTATAATATTTGCCTGTGTGGGGGCTTGCCTGTTTCATTAATTCTTCTTTTTTAATGAGAAGTTCATTTACCTTTTTAAACACCTTAAACTTACATGTTTAAATTCCTTTATCAACTGGAAATTTGAACAGTGGGTGAATATTTGATAATGCTAAGTAATTCTTTCTTTTTTTTTTTGTGGTATGCAATGCTGCTGGTTCTGTTTAGGAAAACAGAAGTCCTTATTTGTTAGAGAAATACTAAAGTGTGTGAATGTGGGGTGATCTGCTGTAGGGACCTGGGGGACAGAGGGTGGACACCAGAGACAAAGCAGAATTTCCCCTCGTTTATCATCCGATGCTTAGTGATGACTGTCTGGCCTTTTAAAAGTTATACATTTATATTATTCAATATATGTTAATATTATTGTATTATCTGGGTTTATTTAGCATTATTTCAATACAGTAACACATTTTTACATAATAAAAAGTTTTTAGAAGTCCCGTATCAGTGTCCTGTCACGTGAATCTGCAGTGACTGCTGGTTTGCTGACAGCCTTTCTGACCTTACACTTCCTCATGTGTTTGGAGTTTGGTTTGCAGGCTTGTTTTGAGTTGAAGGTTTGACTGTGGCCTTTCTTTGTTTCTCTGTTTTCTTGTCTCGTTGCTGAGCATGTTCATGGTGGCCTACACCTGCCCTGGTACAGGCCCGTCCCGCGCTGCCCAGGTATGGCCTGGGGTTCACGGGCCTGGAGCCTGGGCATCTGGGCTGAAGGCAAGTCCCAGCAGACTGAGAACCACAGCCTAACGTGGGATCCTCAGGATTTTCACTGCAGCTTCTTGTTCTGGGGGAGCCCTGGGCTCTGGGGGTGAAGCTGGCCCCCTGCCCAGCCCTGCCCAGACCTGTGGCTTCAGCCTCACCAGCCTGTGCGCCTGTCTGCTCTGTTGGACATTCATATCTTGTCTGTGAGCATGGCCTGGCCCCTGTGGTTGTCTCCTCCGCGTGTTTGGAGCAGAGCAGGTGCATGAGTGTGCTCACCTGCTCCCTTGACCGCATCACGCATCATCCCCGCCCTTCCCTCCCCCTTGAGGGACCGTGACCTGTGAGCAGGCCTGCACAGTGGTGACGCTCTACTTCCATGGTGGGCAGAGCGTGCTTTATTCAGTGCTTTTTCCCAGAAGACAGTTGTGAAGCGTCCTTAGGGAGATGGCCACTACCCTGCGAGCCCCTGGCCACTGCAGTCGCCTGTTTTCTGTCCGCTGGGATCTGAGCCTCACGAGGCCAGCACCTCCACCCGCCCCTGCCTGGGGCCCCGCCCTCCCCGGACCCCGCCCCCTCACTGGGGCCCCACCCCGAACCCCGCCCCCCTGCTGCTTCTCAGGCCTGCGTGTCACATGGCAGCACCGCTCACGTTCAGCTGTGACCTGGGGCCTCCGCGAGCCCGCTGTGGACTCTGTCGAGGACTCTGTCCTCCAAGCCTGGTCCCCGTTTGGCCGCTGGTTTGGGTGCCGTCGCCTGCTCTTTCTGCAGCCCTTGCGCCAGGCCTGGCCTCGGGGTTCTCAGGCGGAGGCAGGCTGGAGTCCCTGACCTGGGAGGGCCCAAGGGCTACGGGGACACAGCCTCCCTGCGAGGAGCAGGACGCAAGTACCTGCCCCGCCCGACGTGGCGTCCCTGTGCCGAATTCTGCCCGGGGTCGGGGGGCTGTTGAGAGTCCCCCGGCTGGGTGAGGGTCGGGAGGGGCTGGCTGGGTAGCTAGGCCTCAGCCTGCCGTGACCCCGGGAGGCCCTCGGCCTTGTGCACCAGCCATTCTCTTTGCTCCGTCAGGAGGCTGAGGGCAGCTGCCCCCCAGACCTGGGACGCTGGGTTCCCACGCTGCTCCCTTCAGATCCCTGGCCCCAGACGCAGATGCTCAGCAGGAGGAGGACATCGGGCGTGATTTGGTGGCACGTGTGTGCGGTGCTTCCATGCTGTGAGCCTGGGAGCCTTGCAGCTCCCATCCAGGCCCCATCTGCCCAGACTCGATCCCTGCTCCCCCGGCCCCCCGCCCTCTGTGGCTCTGAGCTTCAGGGCTGCACTGAAGCCCCTCTGTCTGTGCGTCATCTTGGGGTCTGGTCCCCCTCCTGCACCTGGCCGATGCGGGGAACACACTTGCCCGCGTCTGTGCCACAGGGCCCTCCCTGGGTGGCAGGTGGTGGCCTGGTTCCATGTGGGCTTCAGCTCCTAAGTCGCCAACAGCTGACTGGATTCTGCTCTCCCCGCAGGCCAGGGAGCTGGAGAGCCAGGAGGCAGAGCTGAGACGCCGCGACGCCTTCTGCAAGGAGCAGCTGGGGCGCCTGGAGAGGCAGGTGGGTCCTGGGAGTCCAGGGAACTCGCCCCTGCGGTCTGCTCTGGGAGGAGGCCTCGCGTGCAGTAGCCTCGTGGTTGCTGATTCTCTGGGGGCGGCGATCAGCGGCCCATCCTGCTTTCGTGAAGGTGGGCGTCTGAAGTGAACGGGACGCGGAGACACCACACCTGCCCCCTCCAGGCCCACAGCGACCCTTGGAAAGCCGGTCGTAACTTGCTCACTGTTTGGGGGGCTTGCTTTGTTGATCGTGATGGCATTTTCAGACAAACGCCTGAGAATGTGGCAGGGGATGGTTGGAAGGTGAGCGTATGGCTCTCCCTGCGCCTGAGCCCAGGGCCAAGCCCCGGTGCCCACCGTCCCCTGGAGGCTCCGTCTTGGTTTGGAGCTTTGAGGCTGGTGGTGTCTCGTGGGCTTGACTGCAGCCTGTTCCGTGGAGCCTGGCCGTGGGGCAGGAGAGCGCGCTGCCTGCTCCATGGCTGCCCTCCGGTGCCCTCGGTGTCTGGGGGATGCCAGCGTGTGAGGGGTGCTGGCAGCGGGCCGCCCTCCTCTGCTGTGTCCTCAGCATCCCGTCCGCCTGCCCCACGTCCTTGGTCACGTCCAGACTTCCTGCTTGTGCTGAGAGGCCCTTCTAAGAGGGGTCTGCGTGCCCGGTCGTGGGCAGTTACTGAAAGCGTCCAGGAGCCCTGTGGAGATGCTTAGACACCAGCCCTTCGCATGACAGGAGCTGGGGCTCTGGGGGGAGGCAAGGGGCTGGGGTGGGCTGGGGCAGGCCGGGCGGGCCTTCTCCGCGGACAGCTCTGTTTCTGTAATAGGAGCTATTGCTGTTGTATTTCTGTATAAATTCGGCCTTGTTTGTTGAAGGCTCAGACCTTGACATTCTCAGCTTCTGTGCACAGACTGGGGACTGGCTGTGTCAAGCTCCTCTTTTTTCCTTACGTCTCCTCTTAAGCTTAGACACTGATGGTGGAAACCTGTTTAGGGGCGTTGGAACCTCAGATGGTCATCCTGGACTCCCAGTAGCTGGGAGCTGGTGGGCGGGGGGCGGCGGGAAGGTCAAGCTCTTGCCCTGAGGACACCGTCTGACCCACTGCGCACTCGGCATCATTGGGCAGGAGAAGCCGGGGAGCCGCGGAACGCGGCCCTGTGTTCTGGGGAGCAGACTTCGTGACCCCTGTGTCCTCGCTGGTTACTCTGTGGGATGGCTCGGCCTGTGTGGTATGTGGTGGTGAGTGTGGGAGGCGTGTGAGGCCCCCGCCGCAGCCCCGTGTGAAGGGCCTGCATCCCGCATGGACGGTCTCCTGGGAGCATGCCCCTGCAGGAAAGGCCCAGGTCTCCCAGCTCGTTCCTCTCCCGGCCTCTGGGTCCCCGCGCCCCATCCAGCCCCGCGTTTCCTGATGGCGGAACTGGCTCCTCCTCTGCACCGTGCATCCTCGTCTGTCACCCTCATGAGGGGCGTCACCCTGATGGTCTCCTGGCCCGGTGGCCACGCCCCACCCCCGTGCACGGTTCTCACGGCCTTGTCTTCCCTGTGCCTCCTTGACCCGCCGTGGACGTCACCTGCTCGGGCCTGGTATGACCGTCCCTCTCCCCTCTTCTGGCCCAGCTCAGTCCCCCGGCCCTTGCCCTGGCTCTGCCCTAACGTGGTCATTTGGCCCCGCTGAGCGCCCGGTCAGGACATCGTTCTTACAGGACGCAGAGCAGAGAGGTGGTGGGAAGGGCCCTCTGTGGACGGCAGGCCCTGCACAGGTCCTTGCAGAGGGCAGGCCATCCCACCTCCATCAGCAGCAGCTCAGGCCCCGCTCCAGACAGTGGACGTGGGGCCGGGCAGGCTCTGCTCCCACGGCGGGCAGCCAGCCGGTGCTGTCCGGGGCTCACGTGGGGCTGTGTGTTCTGCAGGGACACCGCGGCTCCTGGGGGCATCTTACCTGGAGCCGTTCTGAGTAAATCCGAGTGTCTGCAGCGGTCTCAGAGGCCTCAGAGTTACAGGGTCCTGGCTTCTCAGCTCAAGCAGAGGGAGGTTGGCTTATTCACCCGAGTGAGAGTCTCAAGAAAGCACATATTAGGTGAGGTGCTTTGGGATGTATGGAATTCCGGCCTGCCCCGCCTCTGGGAGGACTGTCCCTGTGGACACTGTGGGCCTGGCTTCCTGCCGTTCTCCCAGGAGGAACAGAGGCCGTCCCGCCTCCTGTTCAGAGAGTCACACCGGGCAAACGTTGAGCATGTGCTGTTGGCCTCTGACAAGAATGCCAGGTGCCGTCAGGTAAACACAATGTGGCAAGCACCGGATGCTCGGGGCTGGTGGCGGTAGTGAGCCAGACTGTCGGGACCGCGGGCTGTGCGAGGCGGCAGGTCTCCCCCGGGCCCTGGAATAGCACTTTGGAGGTCTTCCGTTCTATCAGTGGTGCCCTGAGCACGCTCCCCCCCAACCCCATGGTGAGCACGTGTCCTTGAGCATGTGACCTTGAGCACGTGGGTAGTGCTGTCCAGGGTGTTCCTGCCCTCTCCTGTGACCACCCTCCAGGGAGGGGCCTCCTAGGAAACACACCCGCTTCACAGAGATGGTCTCACAGCAGACTCCAGTCGAGGCAATGCCCTGTTTCTTCTGGATGACTCTCAGATGTGTTAACCATGGAAGGAAGAATGAGAACCATGAGGAAAGTCAGAAAAAACCTGCCTCAGTATAATTTAAAGAGGGAAAGCAGGCAAGTGACTCAACAGATGGAGGAGTTGAGCAGAAAGCAGAGAGTGGGTTTAAATGGAATCCGAGAGGCATCTGAGGGGTTTTGAAAGGGAAACATGCAGATTACGAAGATTTTAAGTTGCTGGGCTGTGAATGATTAACTGCTGGCTGAGATTCTGAGGCCAAAATCTCGCGTCTGTTGAAATGAGAAAAACGACAGTGGTGTTCGAAACTCCTCAGTTTTCAAAAAGAAACTCAAGAAGGATAAATCAGAAACTAAGATTTTTCCCTACAAGCAAGGAGTGGGAATGGGCTCAGAAGACAGGGTGGGTGAGGGACATCTCTGAGCATATTTTTTATAAGTAGTTTGACATTTGAACCATGTTGCTATCTTGCTTATTGAAAAAATTAAATCAACAGAGATGGGATTAAAAATTAATAGAAGCAGATATAAATGAACCCAGCTGTCTGTCAGGCAGATTGCAGCCTGCAGAGAGGGAGTACCCGGGGGGACATGGCCAGGTTCCCCTTCCCTGCTCCCTGCCAGGGGCAGCTGGGAGCCCTGGATACGCTGCAAGCCCCCGAGAGCTGAGGGGAGGAGCAGCAGCGGGGTGGCCCGTGTGCTCACGTGCCCTCCCAGGGACGGCCTCTCAGGCCCACGCTTGTGGCAGATGCCTGCCCAGGCGGGCTCCTGCTCCCCCAGGTTAAGAGGGAGCCCCCAGCAACACTGGAGGTTAGGGGGTGGCCCCCGACACGTGGCCCCAAGAAGTGTTCTTCATTCCTGGGGGCCAGAGACTCGTTTCTTCCTGTGAGGACCCCATGTGGCTCAGCAGCACACCGGGGGTCCTGCCCCAGCAGGACTGTGGGGCAGCCAGGGGCACTGGTCTGGGAGGACCGCTTCGCCCTGCGGACCAGAGAGAGGGTCCTTGCTCCCACCTGGACCATCCGTGAGCCACTGGCCAGCAGGGCCCCTGGTGCCTGTAGGCCAGAGATGCCTTCCCACCTGGAACACTGCGGGGCCAGGCACTGCCAGAGGACCCCCAGTGAGCGGCTGGTGGGGAGCGCTTTCTGCCCCAGGCTCTCAGAGGAACGAGGCGGGTGCAGACATGCCGTCAAGGCTCTGTTCCCAGATGCCGAGCAGATTCCAAAGGAAACCCGAGGGAAGCTGCACCTCCCCTCACAGTCGTGAGATCTCTGAAAACTAGAGACAGGACTTGAAAGCAGTCAGGGAAGATTGGTGTTCCTGACACTGATGTGATGAGTGACGGAACCCCGTCTAACATCATTGAGGCCAGAAGGAAGTGAGTGGTCTGTTACCAAGTCCTGAAAGAAGACTCTCAACCGTGAATGCTACACCCACCAAAGCTATCCTTCAGCAGTGAGGAGGAAATGACGTTCTCAGGTCAGAGAGAGGTGGAAGAAGCTGTGGCTGCCCAGTGTACCTGTGAAGAGTGGCAAAGTAAGTTCTTGAAGCAGAGAAAACGATAAAAGAAATAATTTGGGAATATGAACAAGAAGGAAATAACAGAGAACAAGTTAAAAATGCAGATAAACACAAGATTATCTTTTGTCACAGTAATTTTTAAAATCATATTTGATTGTTAGAAAAGGTAACAAGTTATGATGTGAGACAAATGCATGTACAGAAATGCATATATATACATACACACATATATACACACACACAGAGCCTGCGTATATCCAAGCAGACTGTAGACAGTGGAGAAGACAAGGGAATGTCAGTGAAGTAGGGATCGCAGACCGTACTCTGGGGGGCTGAGCGTCAGTAGCAGCAGGTTGCGCGTTACGTGTGTGTTGTGATATTACACAGCGCAGCCGCTGAGAAAGTTAGATGAAGCAGTCACTCAGACACACTATTAATAAGTCAGATATTTAACCCACAGGAAGAGAGAAGAGAGAAACAGGAGGAACAGAGAGAACAAACAGAAAATATGTAATGAAATGGTAGACTTAAGCTCTGGCTGTCAGTAATCATCCTAAAGGTAAATGATCTAAATAAACCAATGAACACTGGAGGCTGACAGGGAAGATCTCTTTCTCTCTCTCACACATACACACGCACAGAGCTGCACTGTCTATAAGAAACTCAAAAACAGTGCCAGGTGAAAAGTAAGGGTGAGCAAAGATACATTGTGTAAACATTGATCCGAAAAACATGGGAGCAGTCATTAATATCAGATAGAGTGCTTCAGAGCAAAGAAAATCACGAGGCACAAGGGAGGGTGTGACCTGATGAAAGGATCGGTCCACCAGGAGGGCGCTGCGATCCTCGCTATGTCTGCACCCAAGAAGAGCGGTTTCACCTCCGTGGAGCAGAAATCGATGGGGCAGAAGCAGTCTCAGATAAGAGTCTGAGTCCTACACCCTCTTCTCAGCAATAGATAGAAAATCAGCAAGGATATAAAGGGTCCAAATGACATATAATCCAACAACAGCAAAATTCATATATTTCCAAGCACCTGTGAGACCAAGATAGTCTGTATCATGGGCCATAATACTAACCATAACAAATTTGAAAGACTCGAAACCAGCATATCAAAATATATGGGCTACAACTTAAGCAGAGTTGAATGGGAAATGTATAGCAATAAACCCATAAATTAGAAAAGTTTCAAAATCTCAAAAAATTAGGAAAAGAACAGCAAAATAAACCCCAAGCAAGTAGAAGGAAGGAAATAATAAAAGATAGCAAAAAATATAATCATGACAGGAAAACGCCAGAGAGAATTAATGGAACAGACACTGGTTCTTGGGGGAAATTGGTGAAATCGACAGCCTCCAGCAGGAATGACGAAGGCATAGAGAAGAGACAAGCCCCTTCAGCAGTGAAGCGGTCTGTGTCCCCACGGATGCCACGGCCACTCGAAGGGAATGGAGAAACATGACCTCATGCTTGTAGAATCTGTGATGGAGAAGAAATGGGCCAGTTCTCGGAAAACCACAAACTGCTAAAACTCAGCCCAGATGAGGTCAATACACAGATTAGTCCTGTAACCTCTGAAGAAATGGACCTCATGTCTATAAGACTCCAGGAGAAGACTCTCCAGGCCACATGGTTTCTCTGGAGAGCTCTACAAAGAAGAATTAAGACCAGTTTTACACAATCTCTTCTAGAAAACAGATGCTTAGGGGAAACTTCCCAGTTCGCTTCATGAGGCCATATTTGTCAGACAAGCGAAAACTACAGAGCAATGTCTGTCATGAAATTAGACACAAAAGTTCTCAACCAAAGTTTACTAACCAAATTCAGCAATGTATGAAAAGAATTATACACCATGTGTTTATACATCACAGTATACAAAGTGGGGTTTATTCTGGGTGTGCACTGGGTCAGTGTCTGAAAATCAATGAAATCTGTCATATCTAACAATCTAAGGGGAAAATCATAGGATCATATTAATTGATCCAGAGAAGTATTTGACAAAAATCAGCTATATTCATGATAAAAACCTGTAGAAAATCAGGAGTAAGAGAACTGCCTTAACTCATTAAAGGACATGAGACAAGAGACAGAGCAAGTCCCCAAACCCTTAGCTGACAGCAGAGACAAAGGTGAGACTCTGGAAGGCCATCCCCGTGTGGGCAAAGGGGGGCTGTAACCAGGCAGGCACCAGCCTCTGAGCGAGACAGGCAGAGAAAATGAAGGCTGTAGGTCAGGAGGGAAGGAATGAGATGGTTCCTGCTTTCACGTGACCTGACCACCTTCGTGGATGACCAGAGGAGCCCAACAGAAGAAAAGAAAATCCTGAAACGAATGAAGGCATTAGCAAGGTCACCAGACACAAGATCCACACACAAGAATCCATTGCATTACAGACCGCTGTGTGCTAGCAGCATCTGGATCCTGAGATTAAAGCCAGCAAAAGCAAGATCTGTAAGCAGACCTCATCAAAATCAAAATCAAAACTTTGGTTCTGTGGAAGACCCTGTGAGGAGGATGAAAAGAGGAGCTACAGACAGGGAAAACATTTGCAGAGCACACAGCAAACAAAGGGCTGTGATCTAGAATATACTCTGACAGCACTCCCCGAAATTAAATATAAAAAACCCAACAATCCAATTAGAAAAATCCACCACGGGGCTATACGGATGGCAGCTGAGCACATGAAAAGAGTTTCCCCTCCGTTGGCTGTTAGATATGCAGATTAGACTTGCAGTTAGATGGCGCTGCGTACCTCTCGGGGCAGTGGACGCCTTTCCTTGTGACACGCCGAGGGGTGTGCAGAACTCGGCGAGGCCACGTGCGTCTACACGGCACACACGAGCTGGTGCAAGAGCGGTCCCCCGAGCCGGGGTGGACGCCTGTGCGCACGCCACAGTGGGCGACGGCAGACGAGGGTTATAATGTGGTGGGTCTTGAAAAGAAGATCTAAGCCCAAACTGACACAAAAACCTCCAGAAACAGAAGGAAGGACAGGAAGACTGTCTTTACAAAAGAACAACTGATCAATGTGGAAGGAGTGATGGACTGTCACCCGTTCACGGCTGCTGTAATGAGAATTAATTCAGGTAAAAGCCCTGACTTCCGTGTTGGGAGGGAGTCTTCCAGCACCCCTCCACAGCTCACGTGCTTGTTGTCGCGGGAGGGCTGTGGCCGAGGTTCTCCCCCTAAACGGAGAGGTGTCCAGCGGCTGTCGGTCAGGGTCACGGGCTCTGTGAGTCGGGCGTTCACAAGGAACAGCTCCCCTCTGCTTCCTGAGGCCGGGAGTTTCCTGTGGGCCTGAAGGGTCCTGGCTGCGGTAGCTGTTCACTGTTTATCTAGAATATCAGAGCTCCTCCGCTCTCAGGGAATGTGGTTGCAGTGTTGGGAGGTGAAGTGCCATCGTGACTAAACCAACTCTAGTGGCTTCAGGTGGAGAGAGCAGGTGAGTGGGTGGACAGTCAGGCTCCCCGAGCCCGGCCATCCTCTGCCCCTCCTCAGGCAGACGGCCCCCAGCCCCTGTGGACGGCTGCCACATGCGGCTTGGGCTGGAAATGGTCTTTTTGGGTCTATCTTGTTTCTTATGTACTTATTCACTCTCTTGTTGGGCTTTCAAGTTGCTCAGAGCCCCTTGTGGACCCACGTGCCAGCTGCCAGGCCCTCAAGCACGGCCCAGCAACATGGACCCCACGCCTGTCCCACTTAAGAGCTCCTGCTGGTTTGCTGTCTCCGCGTCTGTTGGGCTTTATTTTTGGATATGAAAATAGGACCTTTTAAAAAGTACCCTTCAGCAACACCCACACGTTAGGCTTCCATGAGAACCTGTCGGCTTTCCGGGGTGCTGTGACATTTCCTGTTGGTGTTTGCAGACCCTGAGAGCGACCGCGCACCAGGGTCTCACGTGTGTCCTGTGCCCACACTGCGGAGTTCCCGTCTCAGCTCGTCGATGTGTCCGTTTGTGGAAGGAGCTAAACCCTCACTTGCATCTATTGTTCTGTGTGTCAAGCTCTTCCACGGAGGAGGCTCTGGGCAGACCGCCTGTCGCATCCAGCTCCCAGCCTCAGTGGACTCTCTGCAGAACCAACAAGGTGAGGTGTGTGACAGCACTCGGGGCTGGCACACAGCAGGTGCTCCTCACAGCCCCGTTCCCTCCTGTGGATGAAGTCAGAGCGGAAAGAAGGAACCCCTTTTCCAGAGTCTCCTACAATCTTTAGTAAACACTTAGCGAGAGCCTTTATGGTGCTTGAATTGAGTTAGTCATTTTTGCAGTAATGCAGGAATTCTCTTTAACTTAGGTAATAATTTACGCTTCATGTACATTGAGCCAACAAAGTTCCGTATAGTCAAAGCTATGGTTTTTCCAGTAGTCATATATGGATGTGAGAGTTGGACCATAAAGAAGCTTGAACATTCAGAAAACTAAGATCATGGCATCCAGTCCTATCACTTCATGGCAAATAGATGGGGAAACAGTGGAAACAGTGACAGAATTTCCTTGGGCTCCAAAATCACTGCAGATGGTGACTGCAGTCATGAAATTAAGACATTTGCTCCTTGGAAGAAAGACTATGACCAACCTAGACAGCATATTAAAAAGCAGAGACATTACTTTGCCAACAAAGGTCCATCTAGTCAAAGCTATGGTTTTGCCGATAGTCATGTATGGATGTGAGAGTTGGACCATAAGGAAGGCTGAGTGCCAAAGAATTGATGCTTTTGAACTGTGGTGTTGGAGAAGACTCCTGAGAGTTCCTTGGACTGCAAGATCAAAGCAGTCAATCCTAAAGGAAATCAGTCTTGAATATTCATTGGAAGGACTGATGCTAAACCTCCAATCCTTTGGCCACCTGATGCAAAGAAGCAACTCATTAGAAAAGACCCTGATGCTGGGAAAGATTGAAGGCAGGGCAGGACGAGAAGGGGACGACAGAGGATGGGATGGTTGGATGGCATCTCTGACTCAATGGGCATGGTTTGAGCAAGCTTAAGCTCAAGCTCAAACCGGGAGATGGTGAAGGATAGGGGAGCCTGGCGTGCTGCAGTCCACGGGGTCGCAAAGAGTCGGACACGCCTGAGCGACAGAGCAGCAGCAGCACTTGGCTGTGTTATCCCCGCGGAGCCTGCTGTCCGGTGGCATTTTGAAGTTGTCCTGAGATCAGAAGTTGGCGTCAGAGGAGGTAACAGCATGCAGAAGACTCACTGTTCAGGAGAGGAGCAGGGGTCGGCCTGTCTGCACAGCTGACTGTGGGAGTGGATGTGTTTCCACTCGCCTCGGAGGTGACAGGGCCCATGAGATAGTCTGCCCTCCTTCCTCTGATTTTCTTTTAAAAATTCTCAGACCGCAAGTACCGAGCTGCTGGGAAATGAGGTGCCCCTCTGTAGTGTGCAGCTTGGAGTAAAGCCAGGCTCTTCAGAGGGCGGAGCTGTTTCTGGAGCAGCAGCCACGGCTGATGGCACAGCGCCACCGGCAGCAAACCAGGCTCAGCCTCCCCTGGCTTAAGCAGTGGTTCTCACTTTGGGTACCCAGGGGACCCCCGGGAACTTCTTTAAGCACGATGCCTGGGCCTGCCCCAGACCACCCCCCACCAGCCTGCAGGCTGGGCTCTGACAGCCCCGTGGCTCCAGGGCTGAGGCCTGCAGGTGTGAGGCCACAGGACGGGGAAACACGGGGGGCGGGACCCCAGCGAGGGCCCCAGGAGTTTAGAAAACGGCTGTGCCGCCTGTGGGGGCCCTGGTTCTGTACCCCTGTGCTCCCAGTGTCCCAGGCACTCAGATCTGTGGGAGCTCGCTGACCAGCAGGGCCAGGGCCAGTCTGCCCGTCAGACAGGCTGGGAGCGCTGCTGCTACATGCCCCTGACCCGGCTCCAGCGGGCCCACGCTCCGACTGACCGCACAGCTGGGGCCAGGTTCTGGAAGCAGGCGTCTGCGGTCACTGCAGCAGGAGCATCCTCTAGGCCCGGGGCCCCGTCTCAACGCCAGCACCTCTGCGTGGGGAGCCTGGTCAGCACCCCTGTGGCCTGAGTCCCTGCCCCGTGTGGCTCCCGGTCCTCCAGCTGCCCATGGGGAGTGATCCTGGGACCTTGACCCTGCAGCCCTTTGCTCAGGGTTGGGTCACCACTAAGTCACAGAGTGTAGTTAAATTTTGTCTCTTCATTTTGAAAAATTCTTTTTAATTTTCTGTTGTGCTGTGCATTTTGTTTTCAAACTAATTAGCTATTCATTTAGCCAAATATGTTTCTGCAAGTGTGAGAACCAGCTGACCCGCATGGAGGCCTGGCTGCCTGCCAGGCTTTTGTGAGGACAGAGCTGCCCGCCTGGCGGCCAGCCTCCCGCCACCATCGCAGAGCTCGCGTGTCCCGGTCCCTTGTCTGCACTCCCAGCAGCTCCCTACTCCAGCTGGAGCTGACCCCCGTCCCGAAGGGCCCTGCCACAGAGCGCGAGCGTGGACCCCATGTTATGTGGGCCTAGGGCAGTGCACGTGCATGCGTGCGTGCGTGTCTGCATTGATGTCTGCATCTACAGGAGGACTGTCCACACAGCTGCCCAGGACGCTCATTTTCTCTCCCGTATGGGGCGAGTGGCAGCCCCCCAGCCACAGTCAGCAGCACCTCGACGTGCGAGGACGCTCAGCCCAGCCCAGAGGAGCCCGGGCCTTGAGGGGCTGCAGCAGGAAGCGGTGGGGCACCTCCTCCCTGACTGTTCCTGAAAGCAGGTGTTCACAGGGGGCTCTCACCTGGAGCCAGCGTCACACTCCAATTAGCAGTTCATACCGTGGCCAGGTTGTGCTGGCATCTGGTCAGGCACATGAGGAAAGAGGCCGTGGGAGGATCCAGGCCGTGGGGGGCCTGGTGGGAGGGACCCCAGCGGAAGCGCCGCTCTGGGCTTGGAGGGCCCGCTGGTTGGCTGTCCCGGCCTGGGGTCCCCCTGAAGCCCTTGGGCCCCGTGTCCCCAGGTGGTGGTTTGCTTCTCGCGGCCACAGAGCAGAGCCATGACCGTCTCTTCCTCTGTCCTGAAGCGTCCAGTGAGATGCTCTCTGCTGGGGGAGGGTCCGAGCCCCTCCTCCGGCCTGGCCCTCGGCTCTCTGCCCCGGCCATGTGCCCCGTGTCGCCCTGCACTGGTGGATCTGCCCCGCTCCCCGCTCAGCCACTCCTGGGGGCCGCTGCTTGGGCACCGCCAGCGCCAGCAGCTCTGGGCATGGATGGGGCGACGTAGCTGGGACTCCCTCCCACGGAGAGCTTTCCTCCGGGAAACGCAGTCTCCCTTCCAGATACTTCCCTTGGCTGCCGTGCAGTGGGCTGTGTAGTTTTTAAGGGTTTCATTGTTTCCTCTGTGCAGGCCCACCCACCCAGAGCGTTTTAAACTCGCCGTCTCCGTGGCCTCTGCAGCAGTGCCCGCGACACTGCTCAGGGGGCTCTGTGACCGTCCGCAAGGCACGGAGGGGCAGGGCAGTGGGCTCCCAGGGCTCCAGCTGCCGGGGTCCTCACGCAGGAGCCGCATGCTGCCCTCCCAGCCTCGCGGCGCCCACCCTGGTGCAGCCGTCCCGCTCACCTGCACCCTGTCTTTTGATCTGAGAACCCAGGCCCTTGGAGAAATCAGGCAGGATGAAATATGGAAACTGTTCATGAAGTAATTGAAGAAACACTGTGACTCTTAAAGCCCGTGGAGATAAGGCTCACACCTTCTTACTCATGTTATTTAATTTTTAATGGCAGCTTTAATTAATGGAGATGAGGTCTTCTGGTTTCAGACTCACTCTGAGCAGCATGAGTGGAGGAGGCTGGCTGTTCACGGGCCGAGGAGGGGGCTCTGAAACCCTCGGGTCTGCTTTAGGGGACAGGCGACCACCAGGTGCAGGAGATGGGGTGCCACTGGGTTCCCGGGCAGCAGGGCTGGGGGTCATGGCGCCACCACACTGAAAAATGAAGCCTTGCGGTCCCTGTGGTCGGGCTGTGGTGGGACCCCCCGGCATGCACAGGGTCCTGGCGTGTGTGGGGGGTACCCCGTCCTTCCTGAAGCCCTTCCGTGGAGCCTGTGAGGGCCTCGCTGTCACTGGCTGCAGGCTCAGAAGGCGCACCTTGCAACGGCTGCAGGAGGCTGGGTGGACGCAGGGCGCTGCTCCATCCAGGGCAGCAGTGTGGGCAGCGGTCCCACTCAGGCAGGTCGGACGGGCAGGCAGAAGGCGGGCCTCTGAGTCCTGCGGTCATGGAGGAAGTGGCTCCGGGGTTATCGGCGCTTCTCGGCCTGCGGGCTCTTCCTGTGACAGACCTCACCCACCACAGGCCTAGCCCACAGCCCGCCTGGCCGCGGACCTGGGCCCCCCAGCGGACCCAGGTCACCCCACGGACCCAGGCCACCCCACCAACCCAGGTCCCCCCATCCAGGCAGTGCCTGAGGGCGCAGGTCAGAGCCGCGCGGCTCCCTGGGGAAGGCCGGGCGTCAGCACGTCCCTGCAGGGTTCGGGGGAGCCTGGTGGGGTGAGGGGAGCCCCGTTCCTTTCCTGCCTGTTGCTCTGGATGTTCAGCCCCCAGTGCTCATCGAGGTGAGGGATGTGCTGGGGGAGCTGGGGCTCACGCCGTCACTGGGGTGGGGGCCTGGGCCCGACAGCTGGCATCCCAGCACAGCCCAGAGCCGATTCCCGCCCCTCCTGGGCCCCGCTTCTCCTCAGAACCCTTTCCATGTGCCCGCCAGGAGGCAGCTCCCCGGGCCGAGGAACCGGAGCAGGGCCGAGGGCCTGGTCCTGGTGCCCCCCCCGTCACCCCAGCCCCTGAGGTGGATGATGGGGTCCGTGGGGCCAGCGCCCGCCCTGCCGGGCTCTGACCCGGCCTCCTGTCGCCGCCTCTGGTCCAAAGGGTCCAGGCTGCCCGCGTCTCCCGTGGAGGTGGAGTCCCAGCGCCAGGCTGGGAGGCTGACGGCCGTGGGGGCCCCACGTGACCAGGCCTCCTGCACTGGGGTGGGAAGGTGCGGGCCCAGGTCTGTGTGGGCCACCGGGCACCTGCTGGGTGTCTGAAGGCAGCCCCGGGTCAGGTTCCTCCCGTGGCGGCCTGCTGAGGACCGTGTCCTGGGAGACGTCGGGCCCTCTTGGGGCCTCACGGGAGCTGGGGGCAGGCATGTGTCGGTCTCCCCTGGACGTGCAGTGTGTGGGCTGCTGGGCCGGGTGCCTGAGGCTGCTCGCCTGGCACAGAGAAGTGGGGGACTGACCCGGGGCGCCGTGGGCTCCAGCCCGGCTCCATCCCCCGCGGCCCCCACCCCCCCGGCTCTGCCCTCCGTGGCTCCTGTACCGACGGCCCGCGCAGCGGGGTGACCTTGGTCGGAGGGTAGCGTGGGCCCGGGGCCTACAGGCCCTGCAGTGCGGCGGGCGTCCTGGGCTGGGGTCCGGGCTTGGGGCAAGTTGGCTCAGATCTCTGGGCAGCAGAGGCATGTATGACGGGCTTGCATGCAACGGCGCTCAGCAGACGCCCCGAGAGACGGTGAACGTCCTGGGCTGCGGGCCCCACAGTCTCCAGGTGCCTGTGTAGCCCAGAGTGGCCTGTGCTGTGAGCTCACGAGTCGCGTGTGTGACCACATGTCCATAAAGCTCTCCTTCAGGTGGGCGAGGGCCCCGCTCGTGGGGGTGCGACCCCCGGGCCGGGCCCGCCTGCTGTGCCGTCAGGGGACCGGCCTCTGTGGGCCCAGTGGGGCGGCGGGCGGGGTGGGGCCGCAGGAGTTCTCCGCGGTGACTGGGTGGCTCTGTGCTCTCTCTGCAGAACCTCGAGACGTACAGGCTGTCATCACAGCAGTTCCACGAGGCAGCTGCCAAGGTGGAGGGCGCCATCAAGTAAGAGCCCCTTCTCCTCCTCCCTGCGAGCTCAGCTGTGTCTAAAATCTGCCCCTCAGGGAAACCTGCCCGTGCGCCTCATCCCGCGCTTGTGGAGGGACACTGACGGCCATGCGTCCCTTCCTGCTCCGAGGCCCCCGCTCTGTCTCATGTCAGGGGTCAGGGCAGAGCCACTCCAGGCCCACGTCCTGCATGTCCTGCGGACTCAGACCCCCAGGGAGTCAAGAAGGGGTGCTGCTGGCCCCTGGTCCTGGGGGTTCCGGGGTGACCCAGCCCTGAGCCACACACCTCGGCAGGATGCTGGCTTGGGGGGTCGGGCAGCACAGGGCTGAGCTACAGAGTCATGTCCGTCTGTCCTCCCGCGCTGGGGGCCTGGGGGCGGAGCGTCAGGAAACAGGGCGCAGCCTGAGGCAGACGCAGCTCTTACTTGGGGTGCAGACCTGGGAGGCTCCGCAGGGCCCCGTGGGGTGGGAGAGCGGGCCTCAGGGCCTCGCACGGCGACAAGGCTGCGGCTCTGCTGAACTCCCAGGGGCGTGTCGTCTCCGGGCCCGCGTGCCTAGGCCAGAGCGAAGGCCCCAGGAAGCGTGGTGACTGTGGCTCTGCGCACAGCTGCGAGAGGTCCGGGTGGCAGTCCGCGGGCCCCGGCAGGAGGCGGCGGTGCCGGAACCCGGGAGCCCTCTGTCCCAAGGGTCCACGTCTGGAGAAACGGCATGCAGGGCATAGGCTGGCCACCGCCGCCCTGGGGCTTCCTGCGTGCTCTCCAGAGGCCACAGGCTTTATCACCCAGAACTAGGGCCTGGGTCCCTGGTGCAGTCAGACCCCAGGGAGTTGAGGGCCCCAGTTTTGAGGCTTCTCTGCCATCCAGCCTCTGGGAAGTGGAGAATACACCTCGGCTGATTCCTCAGAACCCCTCAGAGTGTCCCCAAACCATCACTCCTGCTGTCACCCCCACCCCTCAACACATATGTAAATGAGGGGAGGTTCGGGGCCACTGCCTGGGGCAGCCCGAGACCACAGGACCCTGTGGGCAGCCCCTCAACAACCGCTGTAGTCCTGCCAGCCAAACCCTACTGACCATTGGGGTCACGCTCCAGCAAGCGACCTCCAGGTCCTCCCAGAGGCTGCTGGCTGTGTCGTGGGCATGGACCCTCCGAGCCCCGCACCCCAGAGCTGGCCGTGGCTGCCGCACCCTTCTGTGTGGGGACCGCCTGCCGCCGCCCCCTGGGGACAGTGGTCAGAGTTGCGCGGGCTCACTGAAGGCGACACGCTGTTCCCCTCCCTGTCCGTCGGGCACATAGCCCTGTCCCTGAATTGGCTTCTGGCAGTTCCTCAGGGATCTTGGCCCCTGGACCTCGCCCGTGCCCGTCGGGTGTCGCCATCGGAGCCCTGCTGCAGTCCGCCAGGCTGTGGGACCAGGCCTCCCCTGCTCCTCTGATGCTGTCTTCTTGGCCCCGGGGCCTGGCCTGTGCCCATCGGGTGTCGCCGTCGGACCCCGCTGCAGTCCGCTGGGCCACGGGACCTGGCTTCCCCACCTCCTCTGATGCTGTCTCCTTGGTCAGGGAAACTGGCTGTGTCTCAGATAGGGGTGAACTTCTCCATATTGGTTAGAAGTACGGACTTTCTAAAAGTGAAAAACGGGGTCACTTCGGTTCTAGACGGGAAAACCAGTTTTATGACATTTGGTTCCATGTTTTAAAGACACAGTCACTTGGGTTTGGGAGTCATTTTGGAAAGAGCATGCGTCTTGCACGTGGCTCTGGATCCCTGGCACCTGCACAGCCCTGCTGTGTCTTGGCGACGTGGGACGCTGGCCAGAGCGGCGGCCGGCTTTCCCCTGGGTCTTGGTTTCTGCTGGCAGGATGTCAGTGTTGGAACGAAGCCAAGGGGCCCCGGGCCTGTGATGCTGCGTCCTCTGTGCCCTCCCCACTCTCCAGGGTCTGCATTCAGGCCCACCAGCCTGTGCCATCACCGCCACTGGGCGGTCCTAAACTAGGTGTCTGTGCTGCTTCGCAGGTCCCATCCGCCCCAACAGCCTCACAGTGACGGACCCCGGGGCCCAGACCTAACGGCGGCCAGTCCTGGGGGCCCGGCTCTAACAGCGACCAGTCCTGGGGGCCCAGCTCTAAAGGTGACTAGTCCTGGGGGCCCGGGTCTAAACCATAGGTGACTAGTGCTGGGGGCCTGTGTCTAAACTTAGGTGACCAGTCCTGGGGGCCCAGACCTAACGGCGACCAGTCCTGGGGGCCCTGCTCTAAAGGTGACTAGTCCTGGGGGCCCGGGTCTAAAGGTGACTAGTCCTGGGAGCCCGGGTCTAAACCATAGGTGACTAGTCCTGGGGGCCCAGATCTAATGGCGACCAGTCCTGGGGGCCCGGGTCTAACCGCGACCAGTCCTGGGGGCCCGGCTCTAAAGGTGACTAGTCCTGGGGGCCTGTGTCTAAACCATAGGTGACTAGTCCTGGGGGCCTGTGTCTAAACTTAGGTGACCAGTCCTGGGGGCCCAGCTCTAAAGGTGACTAGTCCTGGGAGCCCGGGTCTAAAGGTGACTAGTCCTGGGGGCCCGGGTCTGAACTGTAGGTGACTAGTCCTGGGGCCTGGGTCTAAACCATAGGTGACTAGTCCTGGGGGCCTGTGTCTAAACTTAGGTGACCAGTCCTGGGGGCCTGGGACTAAACAGTGACTAGTCCTAGGGCCCAGATCTAAACAGTGACCAGTCCTGGGGGCCCGGGTCTGAACTATAGGTGACTAGTCCTGGGGGCCCAGCTCTAAAGGTGACTAGTCCTGGGGGCCTGGTCTAAGCGGTGAGTAGTCCTCCGGGCCCAGGTCTAAACAGTAACTTGTACTTGGGGCCCAGGCTCACGGGGCGGCCAGTCCTTGGGGCCCAGGACCCCCAGGTGCCTGGTCCTCGGGGAAGGCTGGAGTCCCGGGGGAGGACAGCCCCTCAGCCATGTCCCCCTGGCTGGAGCATGTAGGGTTGGAAGCCCGGTGACAGGAGACCCTTTGCTCTCAGGCTTTGTCGTTGTGGATGCCTCACGTCCGCTCAGGACCATGTGCAGCACAGTGCGAGCGCCTGTTTAAGCAAAGGCCAAAAGTCCGGTTGAAGCTATAAGAGGAAAAATAGGACTTTTGTAACACAAAGCTTGCTGCTCGTTCTGGGTATAAAATTTATGACACTTTCCATACGGTAATAATGAGCAGTGAAGCTGCGTTTGTTTCGTCAGAGGCAGCAGAATGCATCTTGAGGAATTAAGGAAGATCAGAAAGCGTGATTTGCGGCATAGCGAATCTTTCACATGGTGAATGGAGCTGGTCGGGAGGTAAAGTGCACTCGGCGAGGGCTGGACAGGCCTGGGTCGGTGGGGACAGCGGGCTCCGGCTTTTGCTTGGGCTGACGTGGCAGGAAGTGCTCAGCCCAGGAGTTCACGTGGGTTTCACATCGAAGGCCTGGGCCCTCCCGTGCAGTATGTGTGTGTGTTGGTCTGGGCACAGTGGGTCACTCGCAGCCCCCCTTGTGGTGAGCCTGGCAGGGCCGGCGTTCCTGTGGGCAGTGGGTGGGGGAGGCAGACCCTTCCTGGACCCTGACCTCAGCCTCTGCCCACTCTGTGGACAGTCACACCGCCGGGTGCCGGTGGGCTCCTGGAAACACACATCAAGCCCCTCACCTAGTCCCCGTGGACCTGTTTCCGTGTCCGTAAGCGTGGGTTTGTGTGTTCACGTTAAATACCGCATTGCTGCCCTGTAAGGTCAGAATGTTCCTTCAAACCTCGCAGGACTTCTGTTGGTACTTGTGGCCGTGCTGGGTCCTCGTTGCCCCGCACACGTCTCCTCCCGCACGGAGGGCAGGCCGCCCCTCCCGGGGTGTGTGGGCCACTCACCACGTGGGCTTCCCCGTCCCAGAGTGCGGCTCCAGGCACACGGGCTCTGTAGTTGTGCTCACGGATGTAGTTTATGTCCCTCGGCGTGTGACTCTTCCCAGACCAGCGGCAGAAGCTGTGTCCCCCGCGTGGGTAGGTGGATTCTAACCTCTGGACCACCAGGGGCGTCCTAGCATCAAAATGTATGTAATCTATTACTTACTGAAGGAGACTGAGAAGCTTCCCAGTTTCTTCTTTTGCCGATATAATGACAGTTGTGACAGACGGCTGTAACGCACTTCGTGCACTTTAAACCTTCCTAGAGGGGATCGTTGGTCAGAGAAGACGCACGTGCACACACACCTGCTGGGCTGTATTCCCCACTAAGCCGGGCTTCGGGCGACCCCCTGTGGTTTCTCAGGTGTGGGGCGTGGCGTGCAGACCCAGCTTGGTTCTTTCCCTGATGGGGAGCCCTGTGCCGTCAGCAGTGGTGTAGAATCCCGCCCAGTCATGCCCTATTGTCCTTGGGTCTCCTTCTGGACTCTTGTGGGGCCAGTGTGCGCATTCCAAATGTGTGTAAACATACCTTGCCGCTCAGTTATTTAAGACATAAAATATGCAGCAGAGCAAGTCCTTGCACCTGCGAGCTTCTTCCAGTGCTTTTTTCAGATGATGCAGAATCACTCTGTCACACCTCCTGCTGCCCCCGTCCCCGCTGGAAAAGGGGCCCTGGTGGGATCTTTCAGGGATACACGCATCCTTTCGAATACATTCAGTCGTCTTAAATGGCCATGCATGTTGGGTTTTATTTTGAAGTGATTTCAAACCGACAGAAAGGCCTCAGGAATAAGAACTCATGCATTATCCCAGGTACCTGGTAGGTCATGCCCGAGTCTGCATCTTCACAGCCCCCCTAGAGACAGAAGCACCGTCCTCCTCTGACCCGGTGAATCACCGCCCCAGGGCCTCCGGTCCACCAAGCTGCCCAGGCCGTGCTCCGTGACCACAGAGGCCTTCTGTCTGCAGCCCCACCACAGGCCCTGGACGCGTCCCTCTGGCTGCGTGTCCCTTCCTGTTCCAGCACCTCCACAACCAGAAGGCAGGGGTCTGAGCTGGTGATGCGGGGGGCCGGTGGGGCCGACAGGGTGCGGACAGAGGACCTGGGGGAGGGGACAGGTGCCCGGGGACGCGGGAACAGGAGCGAGCAGGACCCGCCTCACTTCCTCCCGCAGCCCACAGTGCCTGCTGCATCCCGGGGCCTGGCCGCCTCCCTGCCGGGGTGACTGCCGGTCAGGCCGGGACCCAGCTCTCCCCAGGCCCCCTGCGCCCCCTGGCATGGGCTCGTGGAGTGCACGCATGGTCAGGCAGCAGGAACGGGGACTCGTGGGCTCGGGGCGGCTGCCGCTGTGTCGCCGGTGGACCCAGATGTGTTGTGTGCACCCAGACACGGTGTGACCCCAGTGGGGACGGTCCTGGTGGCAGGCTGACAGGTCGGGAACGGGCAGAGAGGGTGTAGGAGAGAGGCCTCGGCCATGTTCACTCCCTATGCTGGGTGTGCGGGGTGTGACCCCAATGGGGACGGGTCCAACCCTAGGAGACTTAGAGGATGGGGCATTGCTTCCAACGTGGAGGCACCTGGAGGCCCAGCAGAGAAGCAGGGGGAGACTGCTGGGCACGCAGGCCCCGAGCAGCCCCGTGTCCCCACGGGGCCCTGCTGCCATGCCCCCGTCTCCTGTCCCCGAGCCCCACGTGGCCCTGCCGGCCAGCCCCCAATGGGGCTCTGCTGGGCTCGGCTGTGCTGGGCTGTCCTCTGCTTGCGAGTGACTCCAGTCAAATCCCTTTGCAGGGCTAGGGGTCTTCACTCAGACCAGCTGAGGCTGAAGCGGCCGCTGTGGCCCTCATCCCGGGATCTGCATGCCTGGGCAGCCAGCCTCAGGTTTCGGCCACTGCTTCTGGTGGCTCACCCCTGGATCCTGTGGTCAAGGCCCCTGTCAGCCCCTCCTGTGGGCTCCATGCCCATCTCACGGGGGCAGCCACGGACATGCCAGAGGCAGTGCCCCCGCCACTGTGTCCTCGCAGCTGCAGATGGGCCCCAGGGATGGGCCCGGCCCTGGGGAGACACCGCGAGCGGCTCCCACCGGTGCCACGGCTCACGGGCCTGCGGTGCCCCTGCCTGGCCCCGGCGAGCCTCCTCCCATGGGAGCAGTGCCCTGCATGCCACACTGAGAGCTGGCCCTGAGGGCCCTGGGCCTCAGCATGCAGGCAGGGACTGCTGGCCCATCTCTGGGCAGAGGGCGAGGGCCGGGGTGGTACGGCTGTGCCTGCGTAAAGGCTTCGGGAGAGCAGGGGCGCAGCAGGGTGGAGGCCGTGTCCCGCATGGCGTGGCGGCTCCCAGGAAAGCACGTCAGGCCACTGGTCTGCCCTGGGTGCTGGGGATGCTGGGGCTCGGTGGGGCTGGGGCAGGGGGCGGGGAAGCCTGAATTCAGTTCTGCAGGAGATCCTGGCCCGGGCGCCCCACCAGCGGGCTTGGAAAGGCCCCAGGAGTGTCTCGGGGAGCTAGACTGGGGGGACTCCAGTCAGCAGGAGATGGGTGGCCTCAGAGAGAGCGGGGGAAGAGGGGGTCCAGCATCTGGGTCCGGGGGTTCCTCAGGTGGCGCTGCTCCTTCCCTGGTGCCTCCCACCCCTGGGCCTCCAAGGGACCACAGGGGATGGCTCTCCTGTCCCGGGGGTCCTGGCCTGGGCCTGCTCAGACACCCCCGAGCCCCGAGCCCTGCTGGCCCCTGGGCTCACGTCCCTTCCACGCGTCTGCTGAATCAGGAGCTCCTGGGCGGGGGCTTTTTCACAAAGGACCAGAGTCAAGAGTGGTCTACTGGCTCTGTACATGAGTGTGTCTGTGCACGTGTGTGCATGTGTATGTGCACATGTGTGTGTGCACGGGTGCGTGTGTGCAGCCCAGGGAGGAGCCCTGTCAACGGCTAAGCAGCCCTGGGGGTCTGTCTGTGCCCCGTCTCCTCGGGGCGAGCTCTCCCGGGGTTGGGCCAAGGTGGAGGCCCCCGTGGCTGCTGGCCGATGGCTGGACGCACAGGAGCAGCTGTGGCCGGGGCAGTGCACCCTCAGGGAGCAGCCGGGCCTGCCCGGCCCCGACAGAGACGGATGTCTGGCCCCAGGGAACCCCCAGCCCTTCAGCGGTGATGAGACGCTTGCTCCCACATCCGCTCCGCTGGCGTGGCTCAGGACCGAGGTGTCGGAAGGACATCTGCTGGCCGGGTTCCACTGCAGCCGCCAGGGGGAGGTTATGTCAGCAGTGGTGACGGGAGAAGGGCGGTGACGTGCTCTCGTTGGTGGAAGGAGAGCCTTCGGAGGGACATGTGAGGGGCTGGGCCCGGGCCTGCGGGCAGCGGGGCTTGCAGGTTTGGGGGGCCGGCCCCCCACTGGCACGGGCACCCGCCCTCCCAGTTGGGGTGTCCGGCTCTGCAGGGAACCGGAGTCTCGCATGTCTTCTGCTGCTTTTCCGTACCCTTGGCGGTTTCCTCTCCCGAACCTTTGGGGAGTTTTCCAGAATTGGAGTGGATCTCAGTGGATGCAGCGTAGGGCCTGGGGGCCGTAGAGCCAGACAAGCAGGCCATTATGCTTGCCACGTCTCGTGTGGTGTGGCCTCGGGCAGGTCACCTAGGCCCTCTGATACCAGCATCCCCACCTGGCAGAATGGGCCACTGTGTGAGTTCGGACTGGGCAGGCTGGTTCTCAGAATGACGCGGACCTCAGGTGCAGCCGGGGCAGCCTGGAGGCGGCCTTCCCATCCGAGCCGCTTACCGAGGAGCCCTCTATCATGGAGGATGTGGGTTCTTCTCTGTTAGAAAGGGACTGGCCAGCCGTCTGCCTCCTGCTGACTTCCGCCCGGCCGGCACTCCACCACTTCCCTACACGGCCGACGGTGTGTTTCCTAGGCTTCTGCAGCCAGTAGGCAGCTCCCTCGGAAGCTCGAGTGGTCTCGGGCCTGTGTCCAGCGTGTCCCGCTTCTGTGCTGCTGGGAGGCCTGGCATCCTTGGCTCATGGGCGCGTCACTGCAGCTTCTGCCTCTGATGCCACATGGCTTCTCCTGGTGGTCTGTGTCCCTCCTCCTTTGGAGGGGGACACTCGTCAAGCCGGATCAGGGGCTGACCCCACCCTAACCCACCGTATCCGCCAAGACCTCGTTTCCAGCTGAGGCCACATCCTGAAGTTCCAGTCTCGCCCAGCCCCGGGCCCCCTGCCCCCCATTTAGGCCGGTGTGAAGGACCGTAGGGGGTGCCAGGCTGGAGCCCTGTCCAGGCGCAGGGCTCCCTGTGCAGGGTTGGCGGGGTGGAGGAGGGCAGACGGAAGCACACAGGAAGGTGTTTCAGGGGGCGGCTGAGAGGGCACGTCTGTCCGGAGGCATTTGAAAGGCCCTCCGTTAGCTTCATCCACGTCAGAAGGCCTGCGGCTCCGAGGGGAGGGCATCGGGCAGCGCTGGGGGCCGGGCAGTTAAGAGACTGTGGCGAGGGCCGCTGAGCCCCTCCAGCCTTCAGCTGCGGACACGGACAGTCTGAGCTCTGTCACAAGCCGCCTTCTGTCCTGGTACCTGCCGGGGGCTGGACTTGAGGACTGGACGTGGGGCAGGGCCGCTGTCCCCCTGCAGGTCCCGGGGACGGGAGTGGGGTCCTTCCCAAGTGCCCAAGCTCAGCCTGGGCCCCAGGGCTCCCGCGTGGACCCGCCCGGAGCCCTGGAGACACTGAAAGCGCGTCCCGGAGCCTCCTGGTCTCAGCCGCTGGTTTCTGTGTGGGGGGTGGGGGGGTGAGAGACAGCGCCCCACCTGGAGCTGCGGGGCCAGGGTCCTCAACACACGCGCCCTGGGGCGTGAGGGCACGTGTGAGTATGTGTGTGCACGTGTGAGTGTGCACGTGTGTGTTCATGTATGTGTGCACATGTGTTCATGTATGTGTGCACGTGTACCCGCACGTCTGTGTGCACATGAGTGTACCTGTGTGCGTGTGCCTGCGCACAGAAGTGTGATGGTGTGTGTGGGAGAGCTTGTTGGGCCCAGGGAGGGGAGGGTGGGAGGGACCGTGGGGGAGGCGTCAGAAAGGAGCTGACTTGAGAGTGAACTCTGCTTCGCTTTCTGTGTTTGCTTCACTCTTTGAAAAAAGAGAACGCAGCCGTTCTTCAGATGAGCACCTTTGGAGTCTAGTGTGCGGCCCAGGCCTCCCTTGTGCCTTGACAGGCACAGCAGGGACAGTGACCCCTCCAGGCCGCTGCGGAGATTCCCCAGGCAGGGGTCTGGGCATCTCCGCTCTGCCCTAGGCGTGCTGTGGTCTTCCCGTGTCCCGCGTGCGTCCTGTGTGTGTTAGCTGTGAACTCAGACGGCTCTGGGGGAGAAGCGGGCCCACAGCAGGGCGGGTGGGCGGGGAGCCCCGCGGGCGCTCTGGGGTGACCACAGGCCCCTCCTGTGTCCGCAGGCCGCGCAGGGTGGAGCCCGTGTGCTCGGGGCTGCAGGCCCAGATCCTCCGCTGCTACCGCGACCACCTGCAGGAGGTGCTGCTGTGTGCCGACCTGGTGAGAGCCTACCAGCACTGCGTCAGCTCCGCTCACAAGGCACGCGCGGCCCCACCCGGGCTCCAGGTCAGGGCGGCTGGCTGGTCAAGCCAGGCCCTGGCCTCCAGGGCAGTGGGGGAGCAGGCCGATACGGGGTGGGAAGCAGAACGGCGAGGTGGCAGAGGCCAGCGTGCAGCCTGATGGCCCTGGCCTGGGGGTGGCAGGGGGTCGTGGCAGTCCCAGGCTGACCCTGAGGCCCTGCCTTGACCCTCCCTGCCGATCCCAAGCCCCCGAGAGCTCCGGGCTGCCCGGGGCAACAGGGAGGGGCAGGTGCCCGTGGGTCCCCTGGGCCTGGGCCGGCCGCAGCCCTGCCACTTGTGTTGCTGTGGACGGCGCTGCTGAGCGGGTCCCACAGAGAGAACAGGGGGGGGCCCTCGTGGGCTGGGGGGAGCCGGCCTCTGCACCGAAGCTGGGCCCAGGGCAGGGGCGGGAGGCCACGGGTGCACAGCCGAGGGGGCTCCGTCCAGGCCTGGGGCCGCTGGGGAGGACCCCCTGCTCAGCGCTGGTGGAGCAGAGCCAGGGCCAGCACGCCCAGTGACTGGACTCTTCTCATTGCAGGGTTGACGCAGCCTTGTGCCGGGCCCACCGTGATGTGGAGCTTGAAGCCTGGACCTGCTGTGGGGCCACTGTCCAGACAACGGCCGCGGCCTCCCTGCTGGCGCCACTACCCCTGTGCTGGAGAAGGCTGTGTGCGCCCCACTCGCAGACAAATAAAGCAGATGTCTGTGCCTGGTGTCCCTGGGCTGCCTCCTCGTGTGCACGCAGCCCCCACAGCCCTGGGCCAGGCCCCGAGGGACACCCGCCCCGCTGCCCCCGGCACCTTCTGCAGAGACCATCAGGGTCCACCCCCCTGAGCGGCGTCACCCTGGCCGTGCGGGAGTGGGGCTCGAATGAGCCTGAGGAGGGCCTCACAGAGGAGGTCCCAGCGACCCTCAGGAGGGCGGGGGCGGGTCAGGGGACAGAGCAGGCCGAGCCCGGGGCTGGAACTGGCAGGACTGGACACGAATGGGGAGGGGGACCAGGCTGACTCTCGGCCTGGTGAGCTGGTGCTGGGGACCGCAGATGTGGGCCGGGGGAGACGGGGTCGGGGGGAGATGGCTGGTGCTGGGGACCGCAGATGAGGGCCGAGGAAGACGGGGTCTGGGGGGCACGGCCGGTGCTGGGGACCGCAGATGAGGGCCAGGGGAGATGGGGTGACGGCTGGGTTTGGGACTGGGGCGGGGCAGCATCCAGGGCTGGGTGGGTTGCCCAACTGCACGTGGGCTGAGGAGACGCCCCCCAGAGACCCGGGCAGCATCCCCGGCTCTGCAGGGGACAGACAAGCAGGACCGCAGCAGCCAGCTGGGCGGCAGGATGCCCGGAGGGGCCGTCCCCTGTGGTCAGCTGGGGGTCGCAGGTCCCAGCTGATGGACCCTGAGTGACCTCGGGGCCACCCTTCAGCTGGAGCCCCCACGGCCCTCCTGAGGCCCCGGCAGAAGCCTCTGCTGCCCAGGGCCTCATCCAGCCTCCAGGTCTCCCACCTGGCGGCGGGCTCGCTGCAGCTGTGCAGTGGCCTGTGTGCACCGTCCGCGTGTGCACGCCTGCGAGCGTGTGCCCGTGTCTCAGCCGGCCATGCCTCCGCGTGCTCCTGCCACAGCTCTCTGTTGCCCCAGCAGCTACCCAGGCTCCCCAGGGTCCCCCTACCCCCAGGGTGGCTGCAGGCTGTGCCCCCGAGTGTCACTGGTGTGTGGGGAGGTGCGTGCACACGTGTGTGCCTTTGAGCCTGCGTGTGGGCCCGCATCTCCAGGCCCTGCTCGTGGCCATCCGTGGCAGGAAGCAGTGCCTGGGAGGGCGGCATGGCTGAAGGCCCGGGGCAGCCGTGCTGGGCCCAGGTCCTGGCGTGTGACCGTCCACAGGGGTGGGTTCCCATCCCACCCGGTCACTGGGGTCAGTGTGACACGCCGGCTGGGATGTCCAGGGTCCAGCCAGGAACCAGAAAGTCCCGACCACTGAGATGGAGACCGAACCCATGGAGGTGGTCCCCGAGGACCTGGAGTAGCGAAAGCCCGGAGCAGACGTCCTGATGTGCGCAGCAGCGGGATGCTCCCGCCACCCTGGCTGGGGTGGGCAGCGACCCGCGGGAGGCAGAGCCCAGGGGAGGCAGCTGCGTCTCAGGGCCGTGATGGGTGGCCGTGGTCAGTGCTCAGCAAGGGTGAGGGCAGGGGACCTGCCGCCCAGGCCCCTCCGGCCACTCCAGCGTGCGGCCTGTGACCTGAGTCCGCTCCCTCCAGTAAGTAGCTTCACTCCAGAACTGTCTGCTGGAGTGGGCACAGAGGCCACATGCCCAGCTGCCCCCCGCCCCCGGCGCCCTCCCTCGTGGGCAATGCCAGCCCTGGGGTCGGTTCCTGATGGGTGCCCCGCACGCTCCCATCCTCCCAGGAGTCCCAGGGCACCCCCCCCCCCAACCCCATCCGTGCCCCAGGCCTGTGGTCTTGAGTGCCGACC
The DNA here is from genome assembly GCF_033118175.1 of Dama dama. Lineage (NCBI taxonomy): Eukaryota > Metazoa > Chordata > Mammalia > Artiodactyla > Cervidae > Dama > Dama dama. The sequence goes on along the minus strand of NC_083704.1, from coordinate 64,262,491 downwards.
TGGGGCCTCTGTCGTGGCCACGGAGCTTAGGAGAGGCCTCGCCGGGGAGCAGAGCCCCCCTTTCCCACACTGATCACGGCGTGGGCGACAAGGCAGCACACAGGCTCTGCCCACCAACTCCGCGGCCATGAGGCCCCCGGAGACAGCCTGGAGCTCGGGGATCCATTCAGAAGCTCAGTCGTGGAGAGGAACAGGGCTGCCCATACACACGTGACGGCCCCAGGGACGGGCTGAGGGTGCACCTGGCTCATGGCCCGCGTTTCCGTGCGTTCAGGGTCATGCTGTTTGCCTGGGGTTTATGCACCTGTTTTCTGCTCCTGACTGACTGCGATGCCTCTGTAGCACCACCGCCCCCGCCTCCAGAGGCTCATGGCAGTGCTGTCCCGCGCCTGCATTTGGGGGCTCCTGCCCTCGCTTCCCGCTGGCTGGCGGGCCCCGTGGGCACCCATACGCAGAACTGACGTCCTCGAGCAAAGGATGTCATACCTGCCCAGCAGGCAGCGGGGATGTGAAGCCTGCTGGGGGGATGTGGGGCAACCAGAGGGTTTGGGGGGCCGGGAGTGGGGGCTGCCCACAGCCAGAGAAGCAGCCAGCTCGCCAGGTCTGGGTCCCGCTCGAGGAAGACACTTCTGCTCCGTACCTGACAACCTGCCTCGTTAAATTTAACGGGCTGGTCATTCCCGGTAAATAAACATCAACTAATTATGAAGACGCTTTTGCTGGGGTTTAGCTGTGGAACAGGTAGACTGATTACATGAATGTTCAGCCTCAAAACGCGGGCGCCCACGAGAGGCCCACAGAGGGAGGATGACACCCCAGGCTGCCTGGAGTGCAGGGTCGGGGTAGACTGGACCCCACGGCACGGGGGTCCCGCTCAAGTGGACAGGTGGGCGGGGGCCGCCGGCTTGTGTGACGGGGAGTCCAGGAGGAAGGTGTCAGCATGGCTGGATCGAGGGGCTCAGACGCGGGGACCGGGCCCGGCCACGCTGCTCCCCCTCGGGCCCCGTGAAGGGCCTGCAGCACCCGCCTTCTGGGGAGTTCCCTCCCCGTCCCGGTCCAGCGTGGGGCCTCAGCAGGGCCGTCGCCCGGGCCTCTGCGGGATCCGCCCTCTCAGCCACAGACCTGTCGGGTCACACTGCAGAGCGGCTCCCGGGGCCGGTTCACGGGCTGGGTTCCAGGAGGGTGATGGGTTCCGAGGTGGCCTTGTTGGACCGTCTCCGAAACCTGTTAGTGGGAGACGGGGGCCCGCGAAGGTGGCTGGGGCAGGGTTGCTGTGGGGTCCTCTCTGCAGAGAGGCAGGGGCGTCCCGGGCACGTCTCTGCCAGGATGCGAGGAGCTGGGGACACTGTGCTCCTGGGAGGTGACCAGGGGCCCGATAGGGAGGTGGCCTTTCCCGGGGCTTCGTTCATGCACCACTTGGATTTTTTTTTTTTTTACCATGAGTGTAATATTTTAAAAATTAAAAGCCCTGTTTTAGTTGCTTAGAAACCCAAGAGGCCAGACCTCTTGGGAGTCAAGGGTTACAGAGCAGCTTTCACACCAGGGGGGTTGCCGGCACCCGGGCATTTCCCTTACAGTGAGCACTGGGAAGGGTCAGTCACATGACTCCAGTGGACCCAGGGCGCTGCCGGGGTCGTCACCCCCGAGAATGCACACGCAGAAAGGTGGAGCTGAGAGGCAGACGCCCAGGGACATGCTTGGGCTCCTGGAGCCAGCCGTGCCTGAAGCAGGCCTCCACATCAGTGAAAGTGTCCTTGAGTGAAGCGGAGCCTGGTTTTTATCAGGACTGTTCCCGTCTTCTGTTTCTCTGGTGTTCACTCTAGCTGCTAGAGATTTCAAATGCCACCTCTGGTATCTGTCCTCCCAGAGCCCCGCCTGCCCCGCAGTGCGTGGGGCTGAGGCAGCGGTGTGGCCAGGTCTTGGCTCTCCCTGCCGCCCCCTGCCCCTCACAGGGCCTGTGCCAGGGGTGGGAGATGGCGTGGCTGCCCGTAGCCCTCCCTGCCAAGGACACAGGAGACAGGGAGCTGGTCCTGTCTGCTCCTCACTCTCCTTGCCAGGGACCCCGCGATGGTGCCGCATGGAGGAGACCCAGGTGCTGACATGCACTCAGGTCCAGAGCCCACGGGCCTGGGGCTGCTGATGACCAGCAGGTGGGCAGGGCTTAGGGAGGCTTCCTGGGAGAGGCGGGGCCGGGCCGGGGCCCTGGGCAAGGTCAGCAGGGTGACCTCATGGGGACGGGGAACAGCATCACATGGGGAGCTCGTGGTGGGTTCGGGAAATCACAGTTTCCCTGTGACAAGCCGTGGGGGGCAGGAAGGGGCCTCGCTGTGGAGAGGGATGCCCACGGCCCCTGCCTGCCGGCGGAGCTTGCGGTAGATTTGGGAAATCATAGAGATTCCCTGTGACGAGGCGTGGGGGGCAGGAAGGGGCCCTACTGTGGAGGGGGACGCTCACGGCCCCTCCCTGCCGGCCGGCGGGGCAGGGGCAGGCTGAGGCAGCTGGGCAGTCCTCTGACCCTCACAGTGACCCTGAGACTCGAAGGGTGGGGCCCTGGCGGGAGCGGAGCTGCGAGCACTGGGGCCCCGAGTCTCTGCCTCCGAAGCCTCTGCTCTCCTACATGGAGCCCCAGGGTGCAGAGACCTCCCCCAGGGAGGGTTTTCCCAGAAAGGGTGGCTCCAAAGCCCCCCTAGAAACTCCGGCTTCCCTCTCTCCACCGCTGCTCCCACACCGAGACCCCCTGTGCCCATGGGCGGCAGCCACCAAGGGGTGTGGGGTAGGCCCAGGAGGGGATCTGGGTTTGACTGCGGGGGCCGGCCTGCCCAGCTGCGCGGCTCAGCAGCAGAGTTGGGACTCCGGCTGGTACCTGGCCCTCTGGCCTGGGTCGAGGCTCCCAGCCTCCTGGGCCACGCCCCCCTCCATCCCCCCACCCAACATGTGAACTAGCAGGACATTGGTGCGCTTGGGACTCTAGTCGGGAGCGTCTCCAAGGAGGTGACGTGCTGGGAGACTGGAGTCACGGGGACGCGGTCAGGAGGGGTGGTGGGCCGGACCCCTCTGGTGTCTCCACTGGCGGGACGTCCACTGTCCAGCCTGTCTGGCCACGAGGCCTTGGGCACAGCTCTGCTCCCAGAGGGGCAGCCGTGGAGGGTCCCTGTCCCCTGCCTACTTGGAGGTGATCGTCATGTCCAGGGACGACTTCCTTAGGGCAGGGCAGAGGCCTGCACCCTCTCCAGAGCCCCAGTGCCCACACCCCAGGGACTGTCCTACAGCGTGGATGCTGACGCCCGCGCCCGGCGTGTGTCCTGTCCCCCGCCACAAGAGCGCTCCGGGAACAGTCACCATAACAGGGACGTAGAGTTGGCCCCGCTCGGCTGACACCCCCCCTGGAACCTGCTGCAGCCCCGAAAGCTGTCATTTCAGAGATGTTCCAGGCGTGGACGTGATGCTGGGGGCGCTGGACTCCGCCTCTCCTTTGTGCTGCCCACCGCCTTCCTGCCACGGCGTGCCCACTGGGGCACCCGGTCCAGCGCTGCATCCAGCGTGCGTCTGATGCTCAGCGAAGGCGCCCATCACTGCCCGCGTGTCCGCGTCCCCGCCGTGGCTGTCCCAGGCGTGGCCCTTCTACACTGAGATCTCTGACGGCAGAAATGGCGACGCAGGCCCGCGAAGCCCCGGGTTCTCTCTCCCTGACTCCTCCGGGGTGGAGGGCCCTGCCAGCCGCTGCCTCGCGTCACCTGCACATTGGCATCAGTCGGCCCTGTGCCCCCAGGCTGGCTCCCCGGTGCTGCTCTGACGGCGACCTGGGTGGGGTCCTGCACGTTTGGGGGCTGTGGGCTGAGACCCCCGTCTGCTTCTCCACCCTGGGTTCACAGCTGGCCTCCTCTGGCCCTATGGACGTGGGCAGCCGGGTTGCCAGTTACTTTGGGTGGGAGTGCCGCCTCCTGGGAATTTCAGCACAGCAAGGGGGCTGGGGCTGCTTCTGGTTCTCACCCCTGGGCCCCACCTAGGGTGGAGGCCACGGTCCTGCTGAGGGCAGCCATCCAAGGACCGTCCCCTGTGAGCTGCCTGTGACTCCCAGGGCGACAGGCACCCACTCAGGAGCCCCTGGGGCTAGTGCATGCTATGCCAGCTGCAGACCCTGGCTGGGCTCTTCCCACTGGTTCCCTCCAGCCTGCCCGATGCTGCCTCCCTGCTTTCCATGGGGCAGGAACCCGCCAGCCAGCCTGTGTCACTGTTTACATCGGTCACCCACTTGTCCCCTGAAGCCATCTCACTTTGCAGCCCCAGGACAAGGTGACCCTGAGCCCCGCGGCTCTCAGGGGTGTCTGTGGAGTGGCAGGCAGGGGCTCTGCTCCTGTCTTCTCTATAGCATGGTGCTGACGTGACCTGGCCGCCTCCACAAGGACGGCGACTCTGAGCCCAGACTCACCACCACTGGCTGCAGGTGGGCCAGGAAACCTAAGGAAGCTGCTGTCAGGAACGCTTCCTGGAGGCGGAGGGCACTTTGGGCCTTGAGGTTGCAGCAGCAGGGGCCCCCCTGGTTGAGGGCATAGCAGGGGCACAGGCCCGGTGGACCCGGGGGAGGAGGAGGCCGGCGGCCGACTGGGGCCCTGTCTGTCCCACTTCCAGCAGCTTGTTTAATGCCTGCACCTGGGCTTTCTCTGGGGACTCCGTCCCCGAAGCCGCCCTCGCTCAGAGAGCTCCCTGCGCTAGTATGGCCCCGGGAGGCTCTACTCCTGGCTGCAGTGACTGGTCCGTGGGGGCCCCAGATCCAGCCCACTCACAAGGGTCCATTCTGGGACTCCTCCCGGACCTGCTGGGCAAGGAACACCCGGAGCTGCCAAGGCCACTAGGCACAGAGGCTGGCAGGGGCGTGACCTTGGGCAGCAGAGCCCAGGGATGGGGGAGCGTGCCTGCCCCCTGCAGCTCCCCTGACGCCCTGGGAGCTCAGATCAGGTGAGGCCCGTCTGCTTGACCACAGGGCCTGCCGGGGAGGGAGGCCTCCCTCAGGGCCTGTGCCCTGGTGAGCCCTGCTCCTGCTCTGGGACACAGCTCTCTGCAAGCCCCTCCGTCTGCATCTCCTTGACGCTGCCCCTGGCAGACTGCCGTCCTTGTCCCACCCAGCAGCCAGAGTGGGCTTCCCAGAGGCGATGGTGACTGTAGCCACCCTGCGTGTCCAGTGGCGGCCAGCGCTCACCTCTCAGGGCGCTGCACACTCAGGGCTGGCTCCGTGTGAGCGTGTGCATGCACTGCGGGGGTGGGGTGGGAAGTTGTGAAGCGACCCCCTGGAGGATCTGCCCAGGAGGGTCCCTCCCTCCTCCGACCCCTGCGGAGAGGCCCCCAGAGTTCCTTCTGCACAAAGCTCTGAGATAGAAATGCAGAAGCAGTCCCGAAGGAACATGCACATTTGGAAGTGCTCCCCCTCCACCCCCAATGGATTTGATTCTGGTTCTTGCAATTGTTTCCCACAGCCCCACACACTGCCTGCCCTCTCAAGTGGCAACAGAAGTGAAACCCACACAGGAAACCCAAGGAGGAAGAGCCCCGTGCCCGCTGACTCATTTCCCTCCATGTGAGGGGACGGGGAGGGGGGGTGCCTGGGCCGCAGCCTCCAGTCCCCAAGGCCCCCCGCTCTGCTCCCCTCTCCATCTGCACCAGACTGGCCACCGGGGCAGAGACCCACGACGCGGGGCTCTCGGGAGCAATACTTATTTGCCATTTTTGCTCCAGCGCTCTGTGTGTTGGGGTTTCTGTCCTGGGTCCCTGATGGACTGCAGACTTTCCTCGTTGATTTTTTGGGGTCCCTCCTACATCCTGGCTACGCGGCTGTTGTGCACAGGTGTTGTGAATGTCTTGTCCCAAGGCCTGGCTTATCTTGGTATTTCCTCTGCTAACTGTTAATGAACAAAAATAACCAACATGAAGGTAGTCACCTTGACCCCTATTTTCCTTTATTTTTGACAGGCTGAAGGACGCTGGTGGCCGAGGGTCATAGAGATGACCAGCTCTGCTGTCTGGAGTGCCTATCCGCCGCCTGGAAGGATGGCGCTGCGTGAGGCCGAGTGTCACGTCAGGGGTCCTTCGGGGAGGGGCCCACAGGTGACAGGAGTCACTCCAGAGGCTGAGTGAAGGGGGTGCGGGCCCAGGGCAGGCTCTGAGAACGGGTGGGCCCGCTGCGCGCAACCAGCCACGCTGGGATCCGCACACCTTCCAGGGACTCCGGCCAGGGTCGGGCCCCCACCACGCAGACTGCGACCCCACGTCCCCAGATGTCACTCCGCAGGCGACAAGCGTGACATACCGTACCAGACCCACAGGAGATGGAGAACAGCAGCTCGGAATCCAGGACTCAGCCCCTCGAGGTGGGGAGGGGCAGGGGTCGCCGGGGCCTGCATGGTCCCTCTCCTGCGGGTGACCGCTTGGCTCGCGGCCATCTGGCGTCTGCGGCTCCGCCCCAGCTCGTCCCCCCGCACTCCGGCCCCGGGCCCTTCAGCCGTCCCCACGGCTCCTGCCGCCTCGCCTCGCGCTGACCAGGTGCCCCCCCACGGACTCACCTTCTGACGATTCCGGGGCGCGCGCGCTGCTGCGGGGGCGCGGCCACGGGGACGGCCCCAGCCCTGCCGACTCAGGAGCTCGGATTGGCGACCCCCGCCCGGCGCGCCTTTGACCTGCCCCAGCTAGCTCCTACGTCCCGCTCCCCTCCTCTTGCGCCCCCAACCTAGCCCCGCGACCCCCGCCCGGCGCGCCCCTGACCTGCCCCGCGACCCTCGACCGGTGCGGCTCCCGGACCCCACTCGCCGCACCGAGCGCCTCGCTCAAGTCCCCGCACCCATTCCGCTGGCCTCCTCTCGGGCCGCGCGCCCCGCAGCCCCCTGAGGATCCCGGGCCGAGACCGCCGTTCTGGATCGCGGCCGCATCTGAGTCCGGTTCTGGGGCAGCGGCTGCCGGAGGCGGTGTTGCCCTTTGCAGCGTGCGGTGGGCCCAGGCAGGCGGCGGGGATCGAGCGCCCCCTGGAGGCCGCCGCCGGCCCCGCCCCGCGCCGGCCCCGCCCCCGCGCAGGCCCCGCCCCCGTGCAGGCCCCGCCCCGGCCCGGCCTCCCCGGGCGGCGCATGCGCGCGGCGCCCCGCGGGCGGCGAGAGCGAGGCCGGTCCGCATCCGCGCGCCTGGCGCCCCATTCATGCTGGGCAGCGGCGGCGGCCACGCAGCGGAGCCCGGGCGCGGCGGCCTCGGCCTGGGCGGCCTGCGCGGCTTCGGCGGCCCCGCGGCGGGGCAGGGGCGGGCGGCGGCGCGGGCGGCGAGCTGCGATGGCGGGCGGCGGGCGCGCCCCGGGGCAGCCTGTGAGTAGGGGCTCAACTTTCCCCGCGGCGGGGCGGGCGGGGGTCCTGCGATGGTCCAGCGGGGGTCCGGGCTCCGGGCGGCCCCGGGCCGGCCTCCTCGCCGCTGCGGCCGAGCGGCGGGCAGGGGGCACGCGGGGCGGGGGGCGCTGCGGCGCGCGTGTCCGCGCCCCCGCGTGTCCCTGCGGCTGCCGCCTGGTTCACGCGTGTCCGGGCGCGGCCGCGGCGCCGGCACTGAGCCCGCGCGTCCCCGCCCGGCCGGGATGGGACCCTGCCCGCCGAGCTCGCGGGCCGCGCCGCCTCCGCCGAGCCGGGCGGGGAGAAAGTTCGCTGCAGCGCTGCCGGGAGGGCCCTTCGGCCGGCCCGGGTCGGCGGAGCGCGCTGGACGTCCGGCGCCGGCAGGCCCGCGGGGTCGGAGTGGGCGCCGGTCCGCCCAGGCCCGCAGGCCCGCGCGGGCTGGGAGGGGCGGTGCGCCAGCCGCGCGCCCGGCCTTCTCGCCGCCCCGCGCGGGGCCTCTCCAGGGTCAGTCGCTTCCCGTGGCCGCTCCGAGGGCTCCTGCGCGTCCCTGGGCCTGGTGGGCGGCGGGGCTGGCGGTCGCGGGGCGCGATCGGGCGGTTTCGGGGAGGGGATTGCGACTGCGGGGACCCACGCCCGTTCCGAGACCACAGGGCCAGCCCAGGAAGGGGGCGAGAGGAGCTCTGGCGGCCGTCTAGGGCCCGGAGCTGCCCCTGGTTCATCTGTGGGGTGCTGGGGCCACGCCCCTTGAAAGAAAGAGGGGTGTGTGTTGGGGGACGTGGACCGAGCCTTCAGCCCCCGAGCCTGGGATCCGGCGGTGCGGCCCTCCGCGCTGCCCCACCTCTTTCCGAGCCGAGGCGGGTTCTCAGGGTCTGCTCCGGGTGGGCACAGCCTGGCTCCTCAGGCCCTGGGGAGCTCGCCCAGGCAGGTCCCCTGGTGCCCTGTTGACTCGGGGTGTGCAGGGGAGACCGGGTGCTGCGCCAGGGGCTCACTGGGAAGCCAGTGGTTTCTTTCAGGCCTTGCAGCAAGTCGGCCTGGGAGGGGGCCCGGGAGTCCCCGAGTGGGCATTTCAGGTAGAGGAGACGGCGCTGCAGAGGCCTGGCCAGCCCTGGTGTGGCTGAGGTTGAGTGCTTGGGGGTGGGGGACAGATGAGAGCTGTGAACCAAGCTGACTGCCCTTTGCTGGCTCTGCCGTGGTTGGTGTGTTGTAAGCCCCTCCTTATCCCAAGGAACATCTCCGGGTGTGAAATGGGGTCGGGAGGAGAGGATAACTTGGGGGAGCCGGAGACAGGCACTTTTCCTGAGGAGCAGGACTCGAGTGCCCCGGATCCCAGCTCCCTCAGACAGGCCTGGAGGGGAGCAGGCGGCTTGGGACCACCTCTGGGGGCCTGTGTGGGGGAGGTGGGGTGACCGGGCAGCTCTTGGTGCCGGCTGCTGACCGACAAGGCACCCCTGGGCAGGACGCCGTGTCTTCTCCGTCCCCCATGCCTCAAGCTATCTGAGCCTCGCGAGGGTCCAGATGTGGCTGGGGAGTTGGCCAGTGGGGCGGGGGGAAAGATTGGGGCCATCCCTCTGGGAAGAAGCCTCTGAGGGCCTTTGTTTCTCAGGGCGCGGAGCAGCGGTGGCCGCGGGCCCGGGAGAGAAGCGGGTGGCGCGCTCTCCACGCCCTGGCAGACGGCTGAGCTGGTCCTGTGCGGGCGTGGAGGCCGCCCGGCCGCTCCCTGCCCTGCTCACCTCCTGTCGGCACACCCAGCCCTGTGCCCCTGGCAGCTTCTCCCTCCCAGCCTGGCCCTGATTGGCGCTGCGGGCACCCTCACTGCCCTCTGCGCGTCCAGCAGGTTCCGCCCCGGCCTTTGCTCCTGCTGCCCTGCTCCCGGGGTGCCCCTCCCCCGCTAGCGCCGGGCCTGGTCCTTGACCAGCAGGTGGAAGGGCCTCCCCAGACCCCAGCGCGGGCCCAGAGCTCGCATCTGTCAGGGCTCCCCTCCCCCCGGCCGGCATGGCCCTCCCCAGCAGCCGCTCTGGAATGAATGCATTTTTTCCTGGGCAGAGCAGAGGCCCGTGGGAGTCCAGGTCTCTGTAGGAGTGTGCACAACTAGCTGGGTGACCTTGGGTCTCTCTGAGCCGTGGGCCCGGTTCCTCGCGGGTAGGGGGAGTCCTCCAGCTCTCTTTAGTGGCCCCTCTGAGGGGGTGGTCTCCAGGCCCCCTTTTCCTGGCTGCAGCCCCCTACCCCTGACTGGTCCTCTGGGCAGCCCTATTGGGGGAGGGGCAGCGGGCCCCCGGCCAGGCTGGAGTCTGGATGGCACTTCTTCAGCTGGGTCCCTCCTGTTTAATATAAAAAGTAGGGCCCGTAATTGCATTAGGACGTGTATAATTATACGGAGGAGGGGAGAGCCCAGCCCCTGGTAATTGCAGGCCTGCTTTGAACTGATAAACGGTGAGTGATTCATGTTTTCTTTGGAGTTCGCAAGCACTCAGCCCAGGCCCCGCCGAGTCCTAAGGAGCCTGTTCTCCGGTTCTGCTTTGCCCTGGGCTCCTGAGCTGGGGGCAGGGGCTGGGTCTCCCTGCTGCCTGGGAGGTCCCTGGCTGCGTAGTTGTTGGGGACGTCCGGGCGGGGAGTGAGCAGGTAGCTGACAGCGTGCGGGCAGGGTCCTGCGGCAGCACAGCCTGGTGCCCTTCCTGTGGGGTGCTGGCCAGAGCCCCCCCTTCTGGGGGCTCAGCATGCCCCCTCAGGCCCTCACCCGTCACCCGCGGGTGCTGACCAGCAGCCCCCCTCAGTTCTCCGGGCTCAGCAGCCCTGAGGGGAATAGGGTGTGGGGAGTGAGGTTGGGATGGGGGGGCAGGGCCCAGTCACTCACTCACAAGGGCAGGTCCTGGGCGGGCCTCTGGGGCTCAGGCAGCTCTTGTGCTGGTGGGGACAGTGTCTGGGGACAGCTCGGGCCGCAGACTACAGGGGTGACAGACAGCTGGAGAGCTCGTGGGTGCTGCCCTCAGCCCACAGATCCAGGGACAGCTGAGGCGGGACCCTGAGCGGGCACCCCGGCCTGCTCGCTGTCACCCGGGAGAGGAGCCTCTTGGTCACCGCTGCACAGACGGGGAGACCCCGGCCGGCGACCCGGTCAACCACGTGGCTGCGGGCCCCAGAGGCTACACGTAACCTGGAGTGTGGCTGCCAGCTGCCGGGCTATGGGGAGATGAGATTGCGAGGAAACAGGACTGGGGCAGGGTCCGGGGGCCTCCCGCCCGGGGTAGGGACAGCCATTGGCTGGGGGTGGGAGGTGCCTGCTGCCCCGCTGCAGGGGGACGTCTCAGAGAGGGGGCGGGGCCGGGGTCTCAGAGTGCAGGCCTGGGGGCGGGGCCTCAGAGAGCAGGGTTGGGGGCGGGGCCGGGGTGGGGGGCGGGGCCGGGCCAGGGTCTCTGAGATCTGGGCTGGGGGCGTGGCCAGGGCGTGAGGCCCCAGCGTGGCGACGAGGAGACCCGCCTTCTGCAGGGGCCACAGGAGTGTCCTCAACTACCTGCAAGTAGCACCGTCCAGCCCGCAAGGCCCTCGGGCAGAGAGGCAGTCACCACCGTGGGAGCTTGGAACCGGGAGCCTTCCTCCCCGGGGGGCATGGGCAGGCTCAGGTCTTGTTGCCCACCTCCTGGTCCTGGGTCCCACTCTTCTCCCCTGGCCACTCCCGGGCAGCGGTGGAGCTCTCGTGGCCCGCGCTGCCTGCTGGGGTGTGGGGCTCAGTATAGCTGCTCCCAGGACTCCAGGCGGGGAGGGGCTCTCCCTTGCCCCTCTGGCATCTCCCAGAGGGTTAGGCTGCGCCGCATCCCACGAGTGGGACATCCCGGCGGAGAATGGGCACTGGAGCTCGGTGATGGCGAAGGTGACAAGCCCTGTCCCTCCTCCCCGCAGGGCTGAGGCTCCCGTGATGCGCGGCCCCGCAGGACCCGAGCGCCTCGGCCCGAGGCCCCGGCGCGTCATGCTGCTGCCACGTCTGAGCCCGCGGGCTCCGCCGCTGCTGCTGATCCTGCTGCTGCTGCTGCTGTGGGGCGCGCCCCGGGCGGGCGGGGGTCCACAGCCCCCTTTCCGCACCTTCACTGCCAGCGACTGGGCGCTGACCCACCTCGTGGTCCACGAGCAGACGGGGGAGGTGTACGTGGGCGCCGTGAACCGCATCTACAAGCTGTCGGGGAACCTGACGCTGCTGCGGGTGCACGTGACGGGCCCAGTGGAAGACAACGAGAAGTGCTACCCGCCGCCCAGCGTGCAGTCCTGCCCGCACGGCCTAGGCAGCACCGACAACGTCAATAAGCTGCTGCTGCTGGACCAGCCCGCCAACCGCCTGCTGGCCTGCGGCAGCGCGTCACAGGGCATCTGCCAGTTCCTGCGCCTGGACGACCTCTTCAAGCTGGGCGAGCCGCACCACCGCAAGGAACACTACCTGTCGGGCGTGCGCGAGGCGGGCAGCATGGCCGGCGTGCTGATCGCCGGGCCGCCCGGCCAGGCGCAGGCCAAGCTCTTCGTGGGCACACCCATCGACGGCAAGTCCGAGTACTTCCCCACGCTGTCCAGCCGCCGGCTCATGGCCAACGAGGAGGACGCAGAGATGTTTGGCTTCGTGTACCAGGATGAGTTTGTGTCCTCGCAGCTCAAGATCCCCTCAGACACGCTGTCCAAGTTCCCGGCCTTCGACATCTACTACGTGTACAGTTTCCGCAGTGAGCACTTCGTGTACTACCTCACGCTGCAGCTGGACACGCAGCTGACCTCGCCTGACGCGGCCGGCGAGCACTTCTTCACGTCGAAGATCGTGCGGCTGTGCGTGGACGACCCCAAGTTCTACTCCTATGTCGAGTTCCCCATCGGCTGCGAGCAGGCGGGCGTGGAGTACCGCCTGGTGCAGGACGCCTACCTGAGCCGGCCGGGCCGGGCCCTGGCACACCAGCTGGGCCTGGCCGAGGACGAGGACGTGCTGTTCACCGTGTTCGCGCAGGGCCAGAAGAACCGCGTGAAGCCGCCGCGGGAGTCCGTGCTGTGCCTCTTCACGCTCAGGGCCATCAAAGAGAAGATCAAGGCGCGCATCCAGTCCTGCTACCGCGGCGAGGGCAAGCTCTCGCTGCCCTGGCTGCTCAACAAGGAGCTGGGCTGCATCAACTCGGTGAGCACCCCAGCCCGGAGGCTGGGGACACGCCTGTCTCCCAGGCCGGCGCTGCGGCCGTCCTGCCCCTGAGAAAACAGGGTGACGTGACCGTGTCCGTGTGCCCTCGTGGCCGTGGCGGAGCCCCGCCCTCGTGCCTGGCACTGTTCTGGGCGCTGGCTGGCGGCGTCTTGTCTCTGTTTCACAGACGAGGTCGCTGAGATGTGGGGTGACGCCCAGGGTACGTGTCCAGTAAGGGGCGAGCTGGGGCCAGACCAGGGTCAGGTGGGCAGTGGGCACCGTCTCCTCTCAGGGTCCCATCTACAGGCTCTGCTCTCTGCGGCCTTGGTGCCTGGCTGTGCACTTCACCTGGGGGGGTGGGAAATTGGGGGCCCGCTCAATGCCCATCTGCTGGCTGCTGTCTGTCCTGTCTCTAGGCCCTGATGGGGCCAGCCTGAGGCCAGCTGCTTTTTGAGGAGTGTCTGTTGCCCGCCCCCAGAAAGGACGGTCTTCCACGGGAGACCCCAGACTTGTAGGGGGTGAGGGCTTGTTCAGAGGACCTCAGCGCCTCCACTGCTCGGGACTTGCTGGTGGCCCCGGGAAAGCCTGGCCCCTCTCTGGCCTCGGGTCTTCCCGTCGGGTCTCCTTGGTGCAGCTGGAGAAGCCTGGCGGGCGCCTTGCTGAGGTCCTTGTGAGCTCTATGTGCACCCCCTTCTTGGGCACGGCCCCCATTGCCCCTCCCATCCGTCCTGGGCCCTCCCACCTCAGCCCCCCAGCCAGGATCCTGGACCCCGCCCCGCCCCCGCCTCCCGCAAACCTCAGCCCGGCCTGGAGCCGCCTGACCCCGCCCCCCCCGCCCGCCCTGCCCTCCCCGTAGCTCCGGAACCTGCTCAATCGATTGCTTCCTTCCCCCGCAGACGCAGACGCCTCCTCTCAGCCTGCCCCTCCCTCTGCCTTATAGGTGTCGCCCCTTGCCCTGTCCTGAGTGGGCCACCCCAGCTCCCCACGTGCCCCCCGCCGCAGCGGGCGCGGCCGCTCCCTGTGCCCCTGTGGTGGGGCGTGGGGCCTGTGCCTGGGGGGCGTCAGAGGTGCCCTCCGGCCGGGGCTCCTGCTGCTCAAGCAGCTCCCAGGGCCTCGGTTTCCCCACGACCAATGGTAGCTGTGCCGGCCGCCCCCCGCCCGGCACGGCCGCAGCGCCTCCCCGCAGGACGGCCTGGGCCTCACCCGCTCACCTCCCCCTCCAGCCCCTGCAGATTGACGACGACTTCTGCGGGCAGGACTTCAACCAGCCCCTGGGCGGCACGGTCACCATCGAGGGGACGCCCCTGTTCGTGGACAAGGACGACGGCCTGACCGCCGTGGCCGCCTACGACTACCGGGGCCGCACGGTGGTGTTCGTGGGCACGCGCAGCGGCCGCATCCGCAAGGTCAGCGCGGGGTCAGCGCCCGGGCGCCAGCACCTATTCCGTGTGTCCTGGTGGGGAGGGGGCCCAGCGTCCGTCCAGGGGTCAGAGCTGGGGGCGCCAGCGCCTGCTCCGCATGTCCTGAGGGGAGGGGGGTCCCAAGGACCCTCGTCTCCCCGTGCTCCCTGGGCGCCCCTGCGTCCAGCGCGTGTCGAGGTCCTGGCTGGGCATCAGGGCCTGGGGGTGGGTCAGGCCTGTGGCAGCTTAGGGCTGACAGGGCCCGTCGGCCTGCAGGCCTGCCCACCCACGGAGGTGACCTCGGAGGAGGCCGCGGGGGCGGGGCTGGCCGGGCGGCCCCCCCTCCCCTCCCCTCCCGCCGATCGGGTGTCGCGGAGGCAGCACTCTGCCCGGAGACACAGGGCCAAGGGCAGGGTGAGGCTGGCGGCCCGCCCGCCGCTGGCTGCAGGGAGCCTGTTGGGGTGCCCCACCGAAGGGGCAGCTCACGGGCCGGCAGGGGCAGGGGCGGGGTCGGGGCAGGGGCAGGAAGGGACCTCCCTTGTTTCTAGGTTCTGTATTTGGTTCCAGGCTGGGCGGGGCGGGCGTCCTGGGGGTCAGCACTGGCTGGCTGGGTGGGTAGGGGCCTGCCCGGGCCAGAGGGTGGGGGTGCCTGGAGCCCTGAGGGTCGGTGCAGGGGCGTGGCCGGTGGATGAAATAACAGCTGGCGGAGGCTGCCTGCTGACCCAGCTCGGCCTGCGGGCGCCGGGTGGGGGCTGGGCCCTGACTCTGCTTGCTCAGCCCCGGTGCCCGGCCGAGGGGGCGGGCAGGCCCCTGGTCCCTGCCACGCGCGGTGCCCGCTGGCTCTCCAGCCTCTGGGCAGGGCCCGCCCCCAGCACCCGCTTCTCCACCCGTGGAAGGAGCCGTGGGCTCTGGGCCCTGGGAGCCGTGCCGAGGGTACCCCGTGCTGGGTGCTGCGGGGTCCTGCCCGTGGCAGTGCGGGGGTGGCAGGCCCGCCCCGTGACCCCCTGTCCTGGCCCAACCTGGGGGGTGGGGCCTCCAGCAGGGCTCTGCCCGCTGCCCCGGAGCTGGGGGGGCAGCGGAGAGGGCCCGCAGACCCCAGGGGGCGCCCTGGGGAGCCGTGTCTGCTCCCTGCCATGGGAGCCCATCCGGGGTGGGGCTGTGGGAGAAGCTGCAAGGATGCTTTCCTGCAGAGCCCTTGAGCCCATTGCCCAGCAGAAGGCTGGCATCTGGGGCTGGGGGGACCCCTCCTGGAGGCGGCTGAGCTGGTGGGCAGCTGGCCAGGCAGCGACTTCGCCCACAGGCCACCCCGTGAGGCTGGGAGGATGGGTTGGTCCAGTCCTGCCTCCCTCTGCTGTGTACCAGCCTCACCCACTGCCCCCATCCCCCTGAGGGAACCTGAGGCCCCGAGGTGGCTCTCAGAGCAGCTCTCAGCGTGGCTGGGCCCCGTGAGCAGGTCCTGTGTTGGGAGCGAGGAGGTGATCGTTGAGGCCCCCCGTCCGCCCCCGGCCCCCCCCCCACTGCCTCCTGGGGCCTGTCGCCTGCTGCGGCCCGGCTGGCCTCGCGTTCTGCGCAGGGCAGACAGCGGCCTTTCTGGGAGTGCGGGGGCCGGGCGCGCCCGGGGCTGCGAGTTGGGCTGGTCGGGGGTCTGATGTGGAGGCATGACCCCTGCGTGCCCCGCGTGGACGGGTGCACACCTTCAGGGGGCCTCTCTCTCGGCCTGACCGCTCGCCCCGCCCGGGGACTGGGGCCACCTGGGTGCAGGGGAAGGGGCTTCTCGTCCCCACACTGGGCCCAGCCTTCCGTCCCAGCGCCCGCAAGCTCCTTGACCTGCAGTTCCCACCTGAGGCCTCCGGCCTCCACCCCCTCGAGGGGCTCTGCTCCTGGCCAGTGCCCGCCTCTCGCTGGCCTGGCCTTCGGTGGCAAATTCCTAATTCCCGCCCCAGACCAGTCCCTCCCGCGTCATCCCGACCCGGCCTGGGGGTGGCAGTGGCTGTGGTCCAGGGCCCGACAGCCAGCGGCACCGCTCCCCACAGGCTCCCAGCTCCCTCCTCTGAGCCTGGGAGGGCCGGGCCTGGGGATTCAGTGCAGGCCTGGCCCCCCCATCTCCCCGCGTTCTCGGAGTCTGGGCCTGGGCACCCCCCCCACCCCCCGCCTCTGCGCGGCCTGCTGCGCTGAGACGGACCCGCCCCGTCCTCCCCACAGCTGGTCCTTCCTGGGCTTTAAACAGCGACTCGGGGAGCTCTGGGGACACGGCTGGCTCCCGGCCACCTCTGAACGGCGCTGTGTAAAATTGCAGCCGATTAACTGAAGAGCTGCCAAGCGGAGCTGCCGTGGGCTAGCTGGGGTGCCCCTGGGTCCCCGCCCTCCCCGAGCCCCGCCTGCACCTGCCCCCCCTGCCCCCTCCTGCTCATCCTCTGGGCACCCTTGGGAATCCTCGAGTCGGCCCGGGTGCCCAAGGCAGGTGGGGGGCCTCTGGCCCTGGACTCCTGCCAGGGGTGCCCCCCGCCCTCCCCAGCCTGCGGTGTGGGCCTGGGGGGACACCTGTCCTCCCGGGGCTGTGGGGCCAGGGCCGGGCAGGGACACGGCCGAGCCCTGCCGCGGGGGTCCTGCAGGGCGGAGGGACCACTGCTGTGTCCCCGGCAGCCCTGGTTGCTGCCCCGCGCCCCCACGGGGCTCCCACTGTGGGCTGCTCAGGGTCTGGGCTGTGGGGACGGGGCCGCTCCTTCCTCTTTTGGGGCCTCATCTCCAGAAGCTGCTCTTGGAAAGCTGGGTGGCTGTGGGGGGCCCTGCCTCCTGCGTGGGCCGGCAACCCCTCCCTGGGGCCCCTGTGCAGGCCTCTCGGCCTTGTGCTGACGGTCCCTGAGCATCCGTGGGACCCGCCCTCCTCACAGCCAGGCCTCTGCAGGACGGGGTGCGGGAGGTGTTCTGGCAGCGGGAACGGGGCTCTCAGGTCAGAGGGGCCCTCGCCGTGAGGGAGGGGCTGGGCACGTTCTGTGCACGGCGGACAGATCTCTGGGCATCCTGTGGTGGACAGCGGAGACTGCAAAGGTCTGGCCTGGGGCGCCCAGTGGTTCTGGGAAGTATGGTCACCGCGTCAGCTGCTGTTGCAGGGGGGGTGAAGCAAGGGGGTGGGCGCGGGGCTTGCGGCAAGGATATCTGGCCAGGTGGTCACCGCTGCCTGCCCTGGCGTCCCTGGCCGTGGCCCCTGCCTGTGAGAGGAGGCCCAGCAACTTCTGCGGCCCCTGTCCCAGCTCTGTGCAGCCTCCATAGCCGTGGGCAGACTCCGCAGGCAGCTGTCCTCTCCTCCCTGGCAGGGCTCAGCCTCGGGGTCCCCCCTCCAAGCACCACCCCCCATCAGGAGCTGTGAAGTTCTTATTCTCAGGCCGGGGAGCAGGTTGTCTGTGGCCAGATGAGGAGACCGAGGGTCAGGGAGGACCACTGCTTCTGTTGGTTGGTCTGTGTGCTGAGAATCGAGGACAGGAAACGTGAGATTTCTGGGACCCCGGCTCTTGCCTCACCAGGTGTGTCTGGCCCAATTACAGCCATCAGGCCTGCAAGTCATGTTTTAGTTATCTAATTACTGCCAAGAGGAAATCACTAATTGCTTTTTCAGTATCAAATTCCTTCTGGCCTTCCTGAGAATGGACCCCCAGCCAGAGCAGGGGGTGCAGAGGTGGCATGTGACGGATGGGAAGGGTCCAGGAGCGGGCCTGTCGGGGGCCTCAGGCCTGACCAGCAGGGAGGTGGGGGGGCAGGGGCCGCTGTCCCCTGGGGGCAGGGAGCAGGCTGGGCTCCTGTGTCTACTGCAGCCAGCCCTGCAGCCAGCTCCCCTGTCCTCTGCCTGGAGACCAGGAGGGCTCAGTCAGGGCGCTGCCGCTTCACAGCAAGGAATTGGGCTCTGTCTTGGGTTGGGCGGGACAGGGCACTTTCCCCTCCTGAGAGGGCCAAGCCGGGCAGCCCCCTGCCTCCGGGCGGCAAGGGCGCGTGCCGGCCTTGGCAAGCAGCCTGCATGGCCCAGACGTCTTCCCCGGGGCCCCCGCCCGCCCTTGGCCCGGAGAATGGACCCTTTGTTGGCTCTGGGCTGGACGGACAGCTGACCTGGCCGGGCCGTCAGCTGCCTGCCCGCAGCCGTTGGCCAGGGCCTCATGGCGAGGGGTGTGGGGGCAGTGGCTGGAGCGGCCCCGGGCTGGGGTCCCTGTGCAGGACCCGCGTGTGCTGTGCCCTGGGCTCCGGGGTCCTGTCGGCCGGGAGGTTGGGGCGGGGCCAGCCCGTGTGGCCGTCTCCCCGGAGCTCCGCAGGCCTGCTGCCCCAGCGGGTGGCCCTCGGGTGGCAGCTGGAGGCAGGGGTGTGTGTGTCCTGCCGTCCCGCCAGCCGGCTGGCCCCATGCCTGCCCCGCACGCCCCTTCTCCCTGGAATGCTCCACTGGCAGCCGGCCACCCCCTCCCCTGCCTTGCCCCAGGTGCAGCCGGCAGTCCCGGCTCCCGGCTTCTCAGGCAGGTCTGGGGACACGGGGCTCCCCTTCCGTGGGCTCAGGGCCTGCCTGGCAACCCTAAAGTCAACCCTGGTGGCTTGCAGGGGCCCTAGGACTGGCAGCCGGCGGGCTGGGCCCCTGCTGAGCCTTACCACAGCGTGGGGGCACCTGCCTCCCTGACCCCCCGCCCCGGTGCCCTGTGCCCTCCAGAAACGGGGGAGCCTCACGTGCGTAAGGGCCAGAGGCTGCCCTGTGCCGGCAGGTGGGTGGCGGATGGCGCCTGGCGGGTGGACAGCTGGACAGGCACGCTCCGGCCGCAGCTGTTGGCAGCCACCTGTTGGAGTCGGTCAGCCCGCGGCTGCGGGCCTGGGGGCAGCGGCATTCCGGAACCTGGCTGGCCACGCCCCCCCGACAGCGTGTGCCCCCCCAGTGTGGCCTTCCCTGCAGTGTCTTCCCTGTCCCCTGGGGTGGGCGCCCCCAGGCTGCACCCACAGCCCGGTGCTCTCTGCCCTGAGCAGGGAGGGTCAGAGTGTCTGCAGGGAGAGCCTGGGGCCCAGCACGGGCCCAGTTCAACACTCTCCCGAGGGGCCCCTGCCCAGGTCCGGGATGTGGGCAGTCAGGCCAGGACCGGGCAGGCGTCCCCGGGGTCCTGGGGTGGGCGGGGCACCTGCAAAGGGCTCAATGTGGGCCACCTGCGTCCCCGGCGCCCTGCCCTGCCCTCCGGCTGGCCGGTCCCCACCGCCTGGCCGTGGTCCAGCCTGGGCCTGTCGGCCTGGCTGGCTGGCTCTGGGGGTTTGCTGTGGGGCCTCCTCACCCAGGCGCCGCCTGCTGGGTCGTTTAGTTCCAGTGACTGTGGGGCGGGGGGAGGTGCCCGTGCCCCCTGCACTGGGGGTAGGGAGTGGGGGGACCCTGAGGGAGTGGGGGGACGCTGAGGGGGCAGGGGGGACGCTGAGGAGGTGGGGATGACTCTGAGGGGCGGGGGTGGTACCCTGAGGGGGTGGGGGGAGACGCTGAGGGGCGGGGGTGGGTACCCTGAGGGGGTGGGGATGACTCTGAGGGGCGGGGGTGGTACCCTGAGGGGGTGGGGGGGGACGCTGAGGGGCGGGGGGATGCTGAGGAGGTGGGGATGACTCTGAGGGGCGGGGGTGGTACCCTGAGGGGGTGGGGGGGGACGCTGAGGGGCGGGGGGATGCTGAGGAGGTGGGGATGACTCTGAGGGGCGGGGGTGGTACCCTGAGGGGGTGGGGGGGGACGCTGAGGGGCGGGGGGATGCTGAGGAGGTGGGGATGACTCTGAGGGGCGGGCGTGGTACCCTGAGGGGGTGGGGATGACTCTGAGGGGCGGGGGTGGTACCCTGAGGGGGTGGGGGGGGACGCTGAGGGGCGGGGGGATGCTGAGGAGGTGGGGATGACTCTGAGGGGCGGGGGTGGTACCCTGAGGGGGTGGGGGGGGACGCTGAGGGGCGGGGGGATGCTGAGGAGGTGGGGATGACTCTGAGGGGCGGGCGTGGTACCCTGAGGGGGTGGGGATGACTCTGAGGGGCGGGGGTGGTACCCTGAGGGGGTGGGGGGGGACGCTGAGGGGCGGGGGGATGCTGAGGGGGTGGGGATGACTCTGAGGGGCGGGGGTGGTACCCTGAGGGGGTGGGGGGAGACGCTGAGGGGCGGGGGGATGCTGAGGGGGTGGGGATGACTCTGAGGGGCGGGGGTGGTACCCTGAGTTGGTGGGGGGGGACGCTGAGGGGCGGGGGGATGCTGAGGAGGTGGGGATGACTCTGAGGGGCGGGCGTGGTACCCTGAGGGGGTGGGGATGACTCTGAGGGGCGGGGGTGGTACCCTGAGGGGGTGGGGGGGGACGCTGAGGGGCGGGGGGATGCTGAGGAGGTGGGGATGACTCTGAGGGGCGGGGGTGGTACCCTGAGGGGGTGGGGGGGGACGCTGAGGGGCGGGGGGATGCTGAGGAGGTGGGGATGACTCTGAGGGGCGGGCGTGGTACCCTGAGGGGGTGGGGATGACTCTGAGGGGCGGGGGTGGTACCCTGAGGGGGTGGGGGGGGACGCTGAGGGGCGGGGGGATGCTGAGGGGGTGGGGATGACTCTGAGGGGCGGGGGTGGTACCCTGAGGGGGTGGGGGGAGACGCTGAGGGGCGGGGGGATGCTGAGGGGGTGGGGATGACTCTGAGGGGCGGGGGTGGTACCCTGAGTTGGTGGGGGGGGACGCTGAGGGGCGGGGGGATGCTGAGGAGGTGGGGATGACTCTGAGGGGCGGGGGTGGTACCCTGAGTTGGTGGGGGGGGACGCTGAGGGGCGGGGGGATGCTGAGGAGGTGGGGATGACTCTGAGGGGCGGGGGTGGTACCCTGAGTTGGTGGGGGGGGACGCTGAGGGGCGGGGGGATGCTGAGGAGGTGGGGATGACTCTGAGGGGCGGGGGTGGTACCCTGAGGGGGTGGGGATGACTCTGAGGGGCGGGGGTGGGTACCCTGAGGGGGTGGGGATGACTCTGAGGGGCGGGGGTGGTACCCTGAGGGGGTGGGGATGACTCTGAGGGGCGGGGGTGGTACCCTGAGGGGGTGGGGATGACTCTGAGGGGCGGGGGTGGTACCCTGAGGGGGTGGGGGGACGCTGGGAAGGGGCACCAAGGCAGAGCCTGCATAGTTAGGGCGTGTCTGAGCCAGGCTGGGGCAGGGGGTGGACTCCTGGCCTCCTCAGCCTGGGGCTGACTTGGGGGTCCCCTCCAGGCCCAACCTGGGGGACAGAGGCTGGTCTGCTGTGGCCTCCCCGGCCCCCCCAGGCTGTTTGGGCAGCTCTAGGCCCAGTCCGGCCCCCCCCACCCCCCCACCGCCCAGCTGGACTCGCCTCTTCCGGGTCTGGTTTGACTTAAGCCCGCCTGCCTGGCGGGGCGGCAGCTGAGCGGATGTGGGGGGGCCGTGGGCCCTCAGGAATGCGGCACCCCCACCCCGTCCCTCCCTCCCTTCCCCCTGCCCTATGGCCTCCGCCCGGGGACACCCGCCCCCGTGGGAGCTGGCCTGAGCCAGGGGCGTCTGCTAGCCAGTCAGGCCCTCCCCGCCGCACCCTGCAAGTGAGGGGCAGGGAGCGGGGCTTCCGGGGCGCGGTGGAGGTGGGCCTGGGGCCCCACGCGGCCTGGGGGGAGCCTCCAACCTCGAGCCAGCCCCATGGGCTGGACTGAGCCGGCAGGACGCTGCCCCACGGGTCCCTTCTCTGGAAAGCCCCCTGGGTCTCGCCGTTAATTAAATACATTTGTTTGGTAAAAGCAGCTAAAAATACTTGCAGCGTCTGGAGCTGCAGGGAAGAGCTGGCTGATCAGCGCCCGGCTCGTCCGGGGTTAGACTACCTTTCAGCACTGGTGCCATGCCTGCCCTCCTGCCTTCCAGCGGGGGTGCCCCCCTCGGAGTAGCCCCTCACTCAGCCTCCCGCCCGCGGGGGGGTTGCCCTCTATCTGCGTCCCATGTGCCTCTGCCCCTCTGCACAAATAGCCCTTTCTCTGTCCCGCTGCCCCCGCCTGAGCTGTGGCCGAGACGGGGGCGGGTGTTGGGCAGTGATTGTCCTGTCCCTGGGGACCCCCACACCTGGGCTGTGGTCCGAGTCGCTTGATGAAGTTGGGCTGGGCGCAGTGGTCCTGCCAGGTTCCTCTGGGTGGGGCTGGGGCAGGAAGACTCCCCCGACACACACACACACACACACACACACACACACACACACACACACACACACACACACACAGCGTGGGTCTCGTTCCCACAGATCCTGGTGGACCTCTCGAACCCCGGCGGCCGGCCGGCGCTGGCCTATGAGAGTGTGGTAGCCCAGGAGGGCAGCCCCATCCTGCGTGACCTGGTACTCAGCCCTGACCGCCGGTACCTGTATGCCATGACAGAGAAGCAGGTGGGCGTCCCGGGAGCTGGGGGGCTCACCAGCCTGCCGGAACCCCTCCCTGACCGACGGGGCACCCCTGGGGACAAACGCCTGATGGATGCCTCCAGGCCGGGGGGCTGTGTTGGATGGGGAGCGTCCGGGGCCCCAGGCCCCTGGTCCTGGCCTGGCCAGCTCCTCCAGGCCACGTGCTTGCTGTGCTGCTTCTGCCCAGCCTGCCTGGAGCCCACTGCTGCCCTCTGCCCAGCCTGCTGACCCCTGGCAGCGGGAGCGGCAGGTGAGGCCAGGCCTCCGTCCCTCCTGGCTGCTGCCTCCTCCTTTGCCCCCCAGCCCTGGCCCTGGCCGTCGGGTGACTTAGTCACTCCGCCTTGGGAGCCGCCAAGGTTGGGGTGAGCACCCGCCCACCTCCTGGCTGAGGACTGGGGCCCGTGGCTCCCTTGGGAATGTCGGGGCACAGCAGGGCAGGAGGGACTGTCTGACTCCCGGGATGGACAGAGCCGTCTCCCGGGCCCGCTGCTGTCTGCAGAGAGGCAGGTCTGTGTGGCCTGACTCGGGCGGGACCGGGGTGACCCTCGAGGGGACCAGGCGGAAGAAGGGCCCGAGACGAGGGCTCCTGGGGCCCCGGGGCGGGGACTGACGTCCAGGCTCCTCTGCCAGGTGACACGGGTGCCTGTGGAGAGCTGCGTGCAGTACACGTCGTGTGAGCTGTGCCTGGGGTCCCGGGACCCCCACTGTGGCTGGTGTGTCCTGCATAGCATGTGAGTCTGGCCCAGGTGGCCTAGCCGAGAGTCTGGAGGCCCCGGCCTAGTGCTAGCTCCCCTGGGTCCAGTTGGGGGCGGTGGGCGTCCCGTGAGCTGCCGAGTGACGGAGGCCCAGCGGCCCTGGTCAGGATGGGGTGTGGGGTGGCCTGGGGCTCCTCTGGCCTCCCGCCCGAGCCCACGCCCCTGCCCACAGTTGCTCCCGCCAGGATGCCTGCGAACGGGCCACAGAGCCCCAGCGCTTCGCCGCGGACCTGCTGCAGTGCGTGCAGCTGAGCGTGCAGCCTCGCAACGTGTCTGTGACCACGTCTGAGGTCCCGGTGAGTGCCCGCGGGTGGCTGGGGCCCAGGGCGGAGCGAGGCCCAGGGTGGGCAGGCGTCCCCCAGGCTGCTCACCCTGCCCCCGCCCCCCGCCACCACAGCTCGTGCTGCAGGCCTGGAACGTGCCCGACCTCTCGGCTGGCGTCAACTGCTCCTTCGAGGACTTCATCGAGTCCGAGGGCGTCCTGGAGGGTGGCCGGATCCACTGCCGCACCCCTTCCGCCCGGGCGGTGGCACCCATCACGCGGGGTCAGGGTGAGGCCACGGGGCCCTCCCGTCGGGGGTGGGGTGGGGGGGCGGTGGTCAAAGCAGGATGGCAGGGGAAAGACTGCAGCCAGGCCCCGCCCACGGGGGTGGGTGCTGGGCCCCTGGTGGAGGGGAGGGTCCTCAGCAAGGCCCTGCCCTGGCTCCTGGGGCCGGCGTGGGGCCCTGGTGACCCGGCCTGTGCTGCACATGTAGGAGACCAGCGGGTGGTCAAGCTCTACCTGAAGTCCAAGGAGACGGGCAAGAAGTTCGCGTCCGTGGACTTCGTCTTCTACAACTGCAGCGTCCACCAGTCGTGAGTGCCCCACCCCCTGCGCGGCTTCGCTCAGGCCTGAGGCCGGGCGGTCTGGGGCAGCGGGGGTGTGATGCGATAATTCATCCCGTGTGCAATGGGCACTGGAGTGACGCAGGACGCTGGGGTCACTGCTGCTTTGTCCAGGCAGGAGACGGCCGGCCAGGGGTGGGCACTCAAGACCTGCCGCCTGGGGGCAGAAGGGTCTGTACCCCCACACCCCCACCCCCGCTGGGTCATGGCTGGCAGGCACAGGCGCTCTCCTGGGGCTCTGGTCCCCTGTGAGCACGCCAGCTTCAGAGGAAGGGCGGGAGACGCTGAGGGCCTGGCTGTGTGTCGCCCTGGATCTGGGCACAGGGGGCGGGTGCCCAGCCTGGGCAGGGTCAGCCTTGAGCCGAGGCCCCAGGTTTTCAGTTGTGTCTCTGTGGACCGACCGACAGGCTGACACCCATCTGGCAGCTCACGGGCGCCCGAGTGGGTGTTGCTCCCTGACCGAGGTCCAGCCTCCTCGTGTTGGGGCGGGGGCTGCATTCCAGAGGCTGGGAGGGGGCGAGACTCTGTGTGGAGGCCAGGCCATGTGCTCCGCAGAGCTGCAGGTGAGGGGTGCAGGGTGGGGATCTGCAGTCCGTCCAGGCCGCCGCTCGGCAAGCCTTATCCAGTCAGGGAGCCGGCTTCTACCGGGGCTGTCCCGCCTACGCTTAAATCTTATATTATGAAGAGGTAGAATTTAAGACATGCTTCTCAGGATGTCCCTGGTAGTTGGGTGGTTAGGACTCCACACTCTTAATGCAGGGGCCTGGGCTTGGTCCCTGGTTGGGGAACTAGACCCTGCATGCTGCCACGGAAAGACCCCGCGTGGTGCGGCTGAGACCAGGTGTGGCCGGGTGATGGGTAATTGAGAGAAGCCTCTAGTAGTCGCTCCGTCGTGTCAGACTCTCTGTGACCCTATGGACTGTAGCCCACCAGGCTCCTCTGTCCATAGGGTTCTCCAGGCAAGAGTACTGGAGTGGGTTGCCGTGCCCTCCTCCAGGGGGTCTTTCTGACCCAGGGATCACTTTCGGGTCTCCTACATTGCAGGCAGATTCTTTACTGAGCCACCAGGGAAGCCCTAAAACCATATATTAAAAAAAAAAAAAAAAACACATAAAAACAAAATACACAAGAATGTGCTTCTCAGCTGCACTAAATGCATTTTCAATGTTGATGGTCGAGTGCCCTGGCGCCGGCTTCAGAGGGTCCTGTCCTTGAGAGGGTCTGTCTGGCGACACCGGTGTAGGTGGTCAGGCCGTGTGGGGAGCGGGGTGCGGAGCCCCAGCGCGCAGCGGGTGGCTCTGGGCGGTACAGGGCAGCCCCTGCGGAGGCCCCGAGGCGCAGCCCGGGTGGGGGGGGTCGCAGGCCCCGCCTCACCGCCCACGTCTCCTGCAGATGCCTGTCCTGCGTCAGCGGCTCCTTCCCTTGCCACTGGTGCAAGTACCGCCACGTGTGCACGCACAACGCCGCCGACTGCTCCTTCTTGGAGGGCCGTGTCAACGTGTCTGAGGTACGGGGCCGCGGGTCGGGGTGCCGTGGAGCTGTGTGCGGGGTGCTGGCCAGAGGGCTGTCCCGGCCTGGGACCGTCGCTGGTGGCGTTGGCTGGTGGTCACCGCTTGGGGGCTGCACGCCGAAGGCATGTCCGGGCCGTCTGTCCAGCATGCTGATGGGGGGAGGGCTTCCACGTGGACGGAACCGGCTGAGCCGAGGTGCAGGCGTCCGGTGGTTTCCAGAGTCGCCATGAGGCTGCGTGGTCCTCGATGGTCATCGGGGGTGATAGCTCTGGAGCTGTGCAGAGCCCTGACTTTGTTCCGGGCAGCGGGGCTGGACTTGCCTGGGGAGGAGGAGGAGTCGGCGTGGACCCCTCACAGAACCTGCCCTGGCTGCACCCCTCCAGTCCCACCCACCTCGCGGGCCTTGGTTTTTCTACTTCCTGGTGAGGACGCACGTCCAGGACGAGCTGGCACTGGGTGGAATGAGCCGAGAGCAGGCAGGCACACGGGGGACGGGCAGGTGGACGCCCCAGGTGTGTGGCCTGCCCTGGGGGCCGCCAGCGGGCCGAGCCAGCTGGCGGTGGCCGCAGAATGGATGTGTGAGGTGGGGGCCCGGTCCTCACGGGCCAGCCCTGGTTGCACTGCCTGTCTGAGCTGATCTCTCAGAGGGTGCCCCCCGGGGGTCCCCCAGCACAGCATCTGTCTGGGCCTCGGCCGTGGACGCAGAGCAGCCAGGATAGACCTTGCTCGAGCCGGGCGGGGGCGATCGGGGTCAAGGGGCCTGTCTAGGGTGGGCTGACTTCAGGAACGCCCCCCTCAGATGGTCCCAGGTCACGTGGGGCGGTCCCTAAGGAGTGTGACGTTTCCACGCCTGTCACCCTGTCAGGTTTGGCTTCCAGGGTGACCCTTCTCCCCTCAGCATGTGCTCACTCCGTGGGGGCCTGGGTCCCAGCCCCCCCAGCGCCTTCCTGCCCTCGATGATGGCTCAGGGTCCCTGCACTCCTGCGTCTGCTCGGTCGCCTTCAAGGGGGCCACCGGCGCACAGTGGGGTGGGGCGGCCTGGCGGGGGTCTCGTGTGGAGCCCCTGACGCAGGGCCGCCCTGCTGTGGGAGCAGACCCTACTCAGCCTTCGCAGCAGGGGGCGTGGGGGGTTTCCCACCAGGGTCTTGTGTCCCGCCCACACCTGTAACCCTGGTGCCTTCGCCCTCAGGCTGGAGGGCCATCATCTGGACGCTCCCTCGGTCTGTGTGAGCAGACCGGCAGCAGCAGTCGTGGCCCCTCATTCTCACGTCGGCCGGGATGGGGCGGGGGAGGGCGCATGTCCACACCGCTCATCTGCTCCTGGCCTGGCCTCAGCCGCTCAAGGGAGTCGGGCTGGGCCTGAGCCGACCCCTCTCTGGGGCCAGGGTCCCAAGGTGCCAAGGCCACAGTGAGGCTCTGGCCTGATGGGGGCAGGTCTGTGCCCTGAGACCCCCGGGGACAGCAGCACTCACCCCGAGGGTGAGGTAGGGGATGGTGGGAGCGGGGCTCTGGGTGGGGGCAGCGGGGGCCCTGGGCTGGGGGCTGGGCACTGCCGGCCACTGCCGTGGGGCTGCAGCCTAAGCCCCACACGCAGCCCGTGTGCCGGCCAGTGCCCGCGTGCAGGTGGCCCCGGGGGCCCTGGGAACCTCTGCAGAGCCAGCCCGGCCGCCTCGGGAGCTGCCTGTGGGGCATGGGGATGGCAGCCTGTTTTCAGTGTCTCTATTTAAAGCACCTTCTGTGGGGCTCCCACGGGCCGGCTCTGGCTCCTCCACGGCCGCTTCAGTCCTGCTGCAAGCAAGCTGGGCTGTTGCATCAGTTATTGTTGCTGAAACGCTGGCCCTGGGGGCCGGGCTGTTTTTCTGCCCGCTCGGAATATTTTTACCTACTCCCCCGGCCCCTGGTGGAGAGCTTGTGCCTGCTTCTGCCTCAGGGGCCTGTCAGCTGCTCCCACTTGGGGCCCCTCTGGTGGGATTCCCAGGGGCGGGCCTGCCCAGGTTGTGGTGTGCCATCCGGAACCCGGGCCTGGCTGGCTGGCCCCGGCATCACCAGCGTGCCTGTGTGTGGGGTGGGCGTGCGATGCTAGATAGGGCCCCGCGCAGCCACCCTCTGCCTCCAGCCCAGCCTCAGCTGCAGTCTCATCCCCCCAGGACTGCCCGCAGATCCTGCCCTCCACCCAGATCTACGTGCCGGTGGGCGTGGTGAAGCCCATCACCCTGACCGCCCGAAACCTGCCGCAGCCGCAGTCGGGCCAGCGGGGGTATGAGTGCTTGTTCCACCTCCCTGGGGGCCCGGCCCGCATCGGCGCTGTGCGCTTCAACAGCTCCAGCCTGCAGTGCCAGAACTCCTCGGTGAGTGCGCTCAGCACCAGGGCGCCCGCCGGGACCCAGTGCTGTGGGTTTCTGCTTACGGGGGCGCCCTGGGCCCCCCCCCAGGCCATGGTAGCACCTTAGCTGGGAGGGCCCAGGTGAGCAGGGTCCACTCCCAGAGCCACCCTGACGCTTGGAGGGAGCCCGTCTGTCTCAGACGTAGGCGAGGGGCCTGGGTGGGCTCAGAGCACGAGAGCTGTCCTTGGGGGCCGAGGTTAGGGGGACAGCACCAGCTCCTTTGAGGTGTCCTGGGTCAGGACGCTGCTGCCCACCCTTGGAGCCTCATGTCTGACAGGGTGACCTTCCGAAGGCCTTGGATCGCATCCCGTAAGTTTAGTGATGGCGGGGTCTGCAGAGCTAGAACGTTGTGGTGGGAGAGGGGAGAAGGCTGAGTTGGCGGTCCTGAGGTGGCAGGCTTCGGTCTCCCATCTGTTCAGGAGGGCAGTGGGCCTCCGAGCACGGGTCAAAGCCCTGAGTGGTGGGTGGGTGCCTCTGGGTCATCTGCCAGGCCCCCGGAACCTAGGGGAGAGGCATGAGGTCAGAGGTCAGGCTCCAATCCTCTTGACTCTGTTCTGGCCGGGTGGGCCTGGGGCCCAGGGATCAGCACAATCTCAGGGTAGATTGGCCTTCGGCCAGCGCCTAGGGTCCGAGTGCCTGCCTGCCTGGCCAGTCCCATTTTATGTCCGCCTCCTTGGCTACTGTGGGCCCCGCCCTCCGCCTGCCTCTCACTCTGCCTACCCTTCCTCCCTGTGCCTCCCCAAGGCCGCTGTCTCTCTTCTCCCCATCCCCGGGCCCCTGTCACCTCTGTCCACCCCTCCCCCCCTCCCACCAGGCCCACATTTGTCTTTCCTGCAGCCCCGTGTGAAGGGAAAGGAAAGCATCAGGGAGTTTGATAGGATCCAATTACATTCCTGCAGATAAGATGATGATGAATTGCCCTGGGATGGAGCGCAAGTCTTCAATTGAGAAAGTGGGACACAGCTGGGCTCCTTGGGAGGGCTGTGTCCCTAAGCCCAGCCCAGCCTGGGGGCGGTGGGGGGGGGCAGCCCTCACAGGGGATGCATATGTCACACTCAGGGCAGTCCCAGAGGAGGGCTTGTTGCGCCCGCCTGGAGATGAGGAGGCGTCCTGACATGTGCCCAAGGGAGTGCGGGGGAATCCTGGCGTCCTGGTGGGGGTCACCCTGGAGGCTGTGATCCTGTGGCTGCTGGAGGGCGAGGGCAGCAGCCACCTGTGTGCAGAGGAGCTGCTGGATGGGGGCAGACGCTTGGGCCCTCGGCTGGCCTGGGCGGGGGTGTGGTGGGGATGGACGCAGGGAGGGGCGGGGTGGCGGAACGTCGGGCATCTGGGTGCAGATTGGCCCCCAGACACCACCCTGCCGAGCCTGCCACCAGTGGCTGGTGCCAGAGGTGGCCACGGGGGACACGCAGGCCTGGCCGCGCAGCCTGACCCTCTTCCTGCCGCCGCAGTACTCCTACGAGGGCAACGACGTCAGCGACCTGCCTGTGAACCTGTCCGTGGTGTGGAACGGCCACTTCGTCATCGACAACCCCCAGAATATCCAAGGTGAGCCGGGTGGGGGGCAGCCCCAGGGGCCAGGCCCGCGGGCGGCCGCTGACCCCCGTCCTCCCCGCAGCCCACCTGTACAAGTGTCCCGCCCTGCGGGAGAGCTGCGGCCTCTGCCTCAAGGCCGACCCTCGCTTCGAGTGCGGCTGGTGCGTGGCCGAGCGCCGCTGCTCCCTGCGTCCCCACTGCCCCGCGGACTCGCCTGCGGAATGGATGCATGCCCGCCACGGCAGCAGCCGCTGCGCAGACCCCAAGATCCTCAAGGTAGGCGCGCCCCCAGGCCTGCAGGGCAGAGGGGGTCTCCGACACCCGGCCATCGCCCCAGCTGTCCCCTCTTCCCACAGCTGTCCCCTGAGACGGGCCCGCGGCAAGGCGGCACGCGGCTCACCATCACAGGGGAGAACCTGGGGCTGCGCTTCGAGGACGTGCGGCTGGGTGTGCGCGTGGGCAAGGTGCTGTGCAGCCCGGTAGAGAGCGAGTACATCAGCGCAGAGCAGTGAGTGGGGCGGAGCCTGCGGGGCCAGGGGGCGGGGGGGGGGGCAGAGTGGGCGGGGTCTGTATGGGCGGGCTGGACCTGTGTGGGCCAGGCCAGGGGGGGTGGGGCCAGAGTGGGCGGGGCCTGTGTGGGCGGGCTGGACCTGTGTGGGCCAGGCCAGGGGGGGTGGGGCCAGAGGGGGGTGGGGCCAGAGTGGGCGGGGCCTGTGTGGGCGGGGTGGGGGCAAGGTGCTGTGCAGCCCGGTAGAGAGCGAGTACATCAGCGCAGAGCAGTGAGTGGGGCGGAGCCTGCGGGGCCAGGGGGCGGGGGGGGGGGCAGAGTGGGCGGGGTCTGTATGGGCGGGCTGGACCTGTGTGGGCCAGGCCAGGGGGGGTGGGGCCAGAGGGGGCGGGGCCAGAGTGGGCGGGGCCTGTGTGGGCGGGCTGGACCTGTGTGGGCCAGGCCGGGGGGGTGGGGCCAGAGGGGGGTGGGGCCAGAGTGGGCGGGGCCTGTATGGGCGGGCTGGACCTGTGTGGGCCAGGCCAGGGGGGGTGGGGCCAGAGGGGGGTGGGGCCAGAGTGGGCGGGGTGGGGGCAAGGTGCTGTGCAGCCCGGTAGAGAGCGAGTACATCAGCGCAGAGCAGTGAGTGGGGCGGAGCCTGCGGGGCCAGGGGGCGGGGGGGGGCAGAGTGGGCGGGGTCTGTATGGGCGGGCTGGACCTGTGTGGGCCAGGCCAGGGGGGGTGGGGCCAGAGTGGGCGGGGCCTGTGTGGGCGGGCTGGACCTGTGTGGGCCAGGCCAGGGGGGGTGGGGCCAGAGGGGGGTGGGGCCAGAGTGGGCGGGGCCTGTGTGGGCGGGGTGGGGGCAAGGTGCTGTGCAGCCCGGTAGAGAGCGAGTACATCAGCGCAGAGCAGTGAGTGGGGCGGAGCCTGCGGGGCCAGGGGGCGGGGGGGGGGGCAGAGTGGGCGGGGTCTGTATGGGCGGGCTGGACCTGTGTGGGCCAGGCCAGGGGGGGATGGGGCCAGAGGGGGTGGGGCAAGAGTGGGCGGGGCCTGTGTGGGCAGGCTGGAGCTGTGTGGGCCAGGCCGGGGGGGTGGGGCCAGAGGGGGGTGGGGCCAGAGTGGGCGGGGCCTGTGTGGGCGGGCTGGACCTGTGTGGGCCAGGCCAGGGGGGGTGGGGCCAGAGTGGGCGGGGCCTGTGGGGGGGGGGGCAAGGCGCTGCGCAGCCCAGTGGATAGTGTATTAGCGTCTAGCAGTGAGTGGGACGGGTCCTGTGGGACAGGGCCCGTGATTGGGCGGGGCCTTGTGGGCGGGGCCAGCGCTGTGGCAGCTGAGGACCCCCGCGTCCCCGCAGGATCGTCTGTGAAATTGGGGATGCCAGCACCGTGCGGGCCCACGACGCCCTGGTGGAAGTGTGCGTGCGGGACTGCTCCCCTCGCTACCGCGCCCTGTCGCCCAAGCGCTTCACCTTTGTGGTAAGCCCGCCCTCCTGCCCTGCGGCCTCTCCTCCCAGGACCCTGGGGACTAGGGGCCCCCCCAACAAGTCGTCCACAGAGGCAACCCGGGGTTCAGGCGACCTCGAGTGATGGCCCCCGCCCTGCGCCGCTCATCTGCAGGGCCTGACTCAGGGGCCGCCTTGCACCTGGGGCCCTGCCTGTGGGCGCTGTCCCAGACCTAGTGCGCACAGACCTGGGCTTCCCGGAGCCCCAGCCCGTCCCTTCTCTCCCCAGACGCCAACCTTCTACCGCGTGAGCCCTGCCCGCGGGCCCCTTTCCGGGGGCACCTGGATTGGCATCGAGGGCAGCCACCTGAACGCGGGCAGCGACGTGGCCGTGTCAGTAGGCGGCCGGCCCTGCTCCTTCTCCTGGTACGTGGGGACCCCAGGCTTGCCCCGCCTGCCCCGGGTGGCGGCTGGTTCAGATGGCTGGGCGCCCCCTCCG
This sequence comes from Dama dama, assembly GCF_033118175.1. NCBI lineage: Eukaryota > Metazoa > Chordata > Mammalia > Artiodactyla > Cervidae > Dama > Dama dama. The sequence goes on along the minus strand of NC_083704.1, from coordinate 64,230,716 downwards.
TTGCCTGGGAAACAAGGGGGATTGTGGCGAGCCTGGCTGGGGTGATCACTATGGAAACCTAGAGCGGAGACGGTTACCACGGAGACGGCTCCCTCCAGAGCAGGTGGGCGGGGCCTGGGTGGGCGGGGCCTGGCTTGAGGGACAGTCGGCCGCTGTGCCCTGCCCTGGGCTGATGCCCCCAGAGTACAGCCGTTTAAAGAAATTCTTAAGAGAGAGAAAGGGAACCTTAACAAAAGCCGGGAGCCTTGAAGTGGATAATTTTAGATTAGGGATGATAATGGAGCGAGCCTTTAAATATTTTCCTGCGGTAATTACCCGTTATCAGACTAATTATTGGTGTTTGCAGCCTGCCGCATGCGGGCCTGGCGGCTGTGCTGTAGGCACTGAAGGGACAGGCAGGTGCAGGCGGCGACCGGGCCGGCTGCCCCGTAGGGTGACCCAGCACCCCCAGCTCAGCAGCCCGTTTCGCCGGTTCATGGCCCGGACTTGGGATTAGCTTGTTTTCAGATCAGAGACAGTGGAGGTGGGGCAATGAGTGCATCGAGTGTGTCCTTCCAGGAGGCAGGAGCCCTGAGCGTGGGGCTCTGGCCATGAGCATGGGCTCTGACCCTGAGCACAGGGTTCTGACCCGGAGCATGGTCCCTGAGCGTGGGGCTCTGGCCGTGAGCATGGGGCTCTGGCCCTGAGCGCGGGGCTCTGGCCCGGAGCATGGGGCTCTGACCTGGAGCATGGTCCCTGAGCGTGGGGCTCTGACCCTGAGCATGGTCCCTGAGCGTGGGGCTCTGGCTGTGAGCATGGGGCTCTGGCCCTGAGCGCGGGGCTCTGGCCCGGAGCATGGGGCTCTGGCCCTGAGCATGGTCCCTGAGCGCGGGGCTCTGGCCCGGAGCATGGGGCTCTGGCCCTGAGCATGGTCCCTGAGCGTGGGGCTCTGGCCCTGAGCGTGGGCTCTGGCCCTGAGCATGGGGCTCTGGCCCTGAGCGTGGGCTCTGGCCCTGCTGGACGCATGTTGAAACGGTGGGGTCCATCCAACCAGCCATCCCCGGGCGATTGATGGGGTGCCACAGGGTTGCCTTGAGGCCCAGTGAGCTCCTGGTGCCTGTGGGCCTGGCTCTGCGGACGGAGACACAGCCAGGCTCATCAGCCGACACTGCAGAGGAGGCAGACGCGGGGGTGGGGTGTCCCCTGGAGAGGGAGCTTGGACCCCAGACCCACCTCTCAGCTGGGGACATACTCCAGAAGGGCACAGACAGCACCTGGCCCCTCGCAGGGGCTGACGGGGGAGGTGACCCCCACAGTCCTCAGTCGCCTGGAGGCAGGGCCCACAGCGGCCTGTGTCACGGGGAGGCAGGTGAGGCCAGGGTGGGACATGGCCAGTGATGTGTCCGCAGCCTGTGGTGGTGGAGCCTGGATGCTCAGGCGGGTTGGAGGTGCCTCACTGCCACCCCCCACCCCCCGCCGCCCCTCCAGGAGGAATTCCCGGGAGATCCGGTGTCTGACGCCTCCCGGGCAGAGCCCAGGCAGTGTTCCCATAGTTGTCAACATCAACCGCGCTCAGCTCACCAACCCCGAGGTCAAGTACAACTACACCGAGGACCCCACCATCCTGAGGATCGACCCTGAGTGGAGCATCAACAGGTCAGGGCACCACTGGGAGCCTCCCCCTGCTGGGCCCCGCAGCCCTCGATCTGCCCACCCTGAGCCCCATGACACCAGTCCTGAGCCGCCAGAGACCAGCACGTGGCTCGGGGCTCCTGCTGCCAGCTCTCAGCTCAGCCCTCACATGGTCCCGCCACCCAGCACGGTGCTGAGAGGCTTTAACCCTTGACTGTCGCTTGGGGGGCCGGGTGGGGTGTCTGTGCCTCCCATTTGTGCTGGGCCCCGGGCAGAGGGGCCCAGGATGTCCCACCTGTGACTCCCATCGCCCTCATCTTTTAGTGGAGGGACCCTTCTAACAGTCACGGGCACCAACCTGGCCACTGTCCGTGAACCACGCATCCGAGCCAAGTACGCCGGCGTTGAGAGGGAAAACGTGAGTCCCTGCTGGGCCCTGCCCCCCACGCCTGCCATCGAGGCCGCACCTGGGGGGTCCCGGGGAGGGTGGGCGTGCGGGTGTGGCCGCAGGCCGGCTGCTAGCGCCTGGCCCCTCGTGGAGCAGCCAGCCCAGCGTCTCTGTCCCGCGTCCCCAGAGCTGCCTGGTGTACAACGACACCACCATGGTGTGCCGGGCCCCATCAGTGGACAACGGCGTGCGCAGCCCGCCTGAGCTTGGGGAGCGACCGGACGAGCTGGGCTTCGTTATGGACGACGTGCGTGCTCTGCTGGTGCTCAACACCTCATCTTTCCTCTACTACCCGGACCCTGTGCTGGAGCCGCTCAGCCCCACCGGCCTGCTGGAGCTGAAGCCCAGCTCGCCGCTCATCCTTAAGGTGGGCCACTCAGGGACGGTGGGGGGCAGGGGCTGATTGGCGGTGGCTGTGGCCGGCTCACCCCATTCTGCCCACAGGGCCGCAACCTGCTGCCGCCAGCGCCCGGCAACTCTCGCCTCAACTACACGGTGCTCATCGGCTCCACACCGTGCGCCCTCACCGTGTCCGAGACCCAGCTGCTCTGCGAGTCCCCCAACCTCACCGGGCAGCACAAGGTCACGGTGCGTCCACGCCCCCTCGGCCCCACGCAGGGCCACCCCAGCCCGAGGGAGCCCCCCGGCACCCGTGACCCCACCCCGCCAAGCTCACGGGGCCCTGAGCCGTGGGTGACAGGCACCCCCTGAGCAGCCTGCACCCCCAGGTCCGGGCCGGCGGCTTCGAGTTCTCGCCAGGGGTGCTGCAGATGTACTCGGACAGCCTGCTGACACTGCCCGCCATTGTGGGCATCGGCGGAGGTGGGGGCCTACTGCTGCTGGTCATCGTGGCCGTGCTCATCGCCTACAAGCGCAAGTCGCGGGATGCCGACCGCACCCTGAAGCGCCTGCAGCTGCAGATGGACAACCTGGAGTCTCGTGTGGCCCTGGAGTGCAAGGAAGGTGGGCGGGAGGCGGGGCCGGGGGCGGGGCTGGCCGAGGCTGCTGAACTGGGCCGTGCTGCCCGCTGAGTCCACTCCGTCTCCTACTCTCCTGCGGGCCGTGCTGTGCTGGACTCAGTCGAGGGAGGCGGGGGCGGTCTGACTGGGGCCTTTGTGGGGGGATCCCGCAGGCAGACCCCGCCGGAAGCCCCTGTTTGTGTCCCAGCCTGGCTGGAGGACGCCCGGTGGGCATACGGTGTCTCAGTCTTGCTTGCGTGTGAATGGACAGGCGTCTGGGTGTGGAGACGCCGCGCCTGCTGCTGAGGGCGGGGTGGCACCGTTTCCCCGGGTGTGGTGGGTAGTTGGTGATCCAAGAGCCGGTGTGCGTTGGTCCGTCCTGCGGCCAGGGGTGGCCCTGGGGCGAGGGAACTCTCTGTGCGCACGACCTTCAGCCTGGCTGCTCTGTTCTGAGTCACCCAGTGGGGCGGGTGTCTGTCCTGCCCTGGGGGTCGAGTGGGAGAAACCTTCTCAGGCCGCGGCCGCATCCTCTGTACCAGGGTCTGGGGTCTGGAGCCCAACCAGGCCTCACGTGCCCAGAACCTGTCTTCTGTGACTCCTCCCCTGTGCAGGGACAGGACGACCCCAGAGGGTAGGCTCGGTGTCCTGCACCTGGTCACGTACCCCCTGCCCCCAAGAGTCCCCAACCGGGAGGTGGACCCCGGGGGCCGGGCTCGGCCTGAGAGAGAGGGGCTCTGCAGGCCGGAAGTCTGAGCAGTGGCCTGGGGGTGGGGGCTCGGGGGGAGGGCTGGGGACATCCCCAGGGTGCCTGTGTGTTGGGGGGAGACCAGGGGCTCATCCCCACGGAGCAGAGGCTGCCTCCCCAGTGCTGAGTGCGCGACTGCTGTGGGACCAGCGAGTGGGCGTGAGGGGTGGGCGTCCGGGCCAGGGCCACAGGGACCCTGGTGGGTTCAACACCCGTGTGCCCGCGTGGGCTCCAGGCAGCAGCCTGGACCTGTGCTGGCCGCCATTCGGCCGGCCGGCTTTTCTGGCCGGTGCCCACAGCCAGTGGGAGAAGGGTGGGGGTCTACTCGGAGCCCAGCCCACGCATGCCTCTCAGAGCCCTGTCGATGCGGGGCTCCACGAGGATGACCAGGGTCCCAGCACAGACACCCAGCAGCAGGCGGGGAGGTGAGGGCCGGCTCCTGTTCAGCTCCCCTGACGTGCCCAGCGCCCTCTGGCTCCTGACCAGACAGTGCACACCTCACGGCTCTGGAATGTCCCGAGAACAGTGGAGCCACTCGGAGCGGGCGGGCGTGTCGGGGGCCTGCTGGCCCGAGGGGCGGCGGCTCTGCTCCCTCCTAGGCGGCCAGAGCCAGGGCAGCCACGAGTGCCCCGGCCTCTGGGACCGGGGCCCCCAGCCCAGCCCAGTCTCTGCCCTCGTCTCGGTTACATGTGCAGCGGTTCGGGGGCGGGGGGCTCACCCTGCATCAGGACTGGGGACGCGGGCCGGGCAGGTCCAGCAGGACCCTGAGTGCGGGGTGGGCGGGGCCGGGCGCCCGCCTTGACCCCTCGTCTGGCCGCAGCCTTTGCGGAGCTACAGACGGACATCCACGAGCTCACCAACGACCTGGACGGCGCCGGCATCCCGTTCCTGGACTACCGCACCTACGCCATGCGTGTGCTCTTCCCGGGGATCGAGGACCACCCGGTGCTCAAGGAGATGGAGGTGGGCTGCCGGCCCTCTCCGCGGGGGTCCTGGGGTCCTGGGGCAGCGGGGGCCTGGGGGCCGGCCCAAGCCTCCTGGGAGGGAGGGCCTGGTCCCAGCAAACCACCCCTAGCCTGGGCTCCCAGGGCCCAGCTGTTTCTCTGGGCCTGTGGTCCACCGTGCACCACCCAGGCTGGCCAGCCCGGCTCCTGCATGAGGCCTCCAGCCTGCTGCAGGGGAGTGGGCTGGCTCCCACATCCTCCCGGGCGCCCCAGTGGCCGGCCAGGAGCCCAGGCCCCGGTTCAGAACAGGCAGGGCTGTCATGCTCTGTGGGCAGGGGCATCCCTCCCTGCACCCCTAGGATGTCGGGGCTCCGCCCCCGCCCCAGGTGGCTCTGTGGGTGGAGACCCCTGTCTAGCGGCAGCTCGACGGGCTTTCCCGTCACACTGACTGGGGCCCGGGCGCCCTGGGCTACTCACTGCCCCTTGCTTCCCGGGGTGGCTGCCACGCTGGGGCTCCCTGTCCTGGCAGATGCGTCTCCTGTGGTTGCGGTCCTCTGTGCTGTGTGACGGGTCTTAGCTGTGACTGTGTGTCCTGCCTGGGCTGGGGGCCTGTGTCCCTTCTGCCCTGATAAGCTCTGGGGCAGAAAAGAGTGAACACGTGGGGCCCTAGAGCTAGCCATGCCTGCGTTCCACCCCCTTGTCCCACATCTGTGCTGGGAGACCCCAACGAGCCATGCCCCCGTCTGGCCTTGAGTGTCCTCTGCAGTGGGGAGAGGGGTCTCTGTGTGGGTGCTGGCGTGAGTGACTGTGGATGGCACACCGGGCTTCCTCTGAGCTGTCAGAGCCGGGCCACGCAGAGGGGGGCAGGGCAGGCACCTCACCGCCGTGCCCAGACCTCTGCCCACTGTGGGCTTCTCAGGTAGCTGCCGGGCCATAACTATGCTACGAGGACTTGGGGCTTAGGGTCCCGTCAGGGTGATGGGTGACCAGACCCCCAGGCCCGGACTGTCCCTCAGCCAGAAGGGGCTGCTGCCCCCTAGGTCTAAGCAGGCCTGCGGACCCCCAGGTGCAGGCCAACGTGGAGAAGTCACTGACGCTATTCGGGCAGCTGCTGACCAAGAAGCACTTCCTGCTGACCTTCATCCGCACGCTGGAGGCCCAGCGCAGCTTCTCCATGCGGGACCGCGGCAATGTGGCCTCGCTCATCATGACGGCCCTGCAGGGCGAGATGGAGTACGCCACGGGCGTGCTCAAGCAGCTGCTGTCCGACCTCATCGAGAAGAACCTGGAGAGCAAGAACCACCCCAAGCTGCTGCTGCGCCGGTGTGTCCACGCCCTGCCCCCCGCCTGCCCCCTGCCCCCCGCCTCCCGCCTCCCTCTGTCCCTGCCCCCTGCCCCCCACCTCCCCCCTGCCCCCCGCCTCCCACCTCCCCCCTGCCCCCCGCCTCCCTCTGTCCCTGCCTGCCTGCCCCCTGCCTCCCCCCCGCCCCCCGCCCCCTGCACCCCCGCCTCCCCGTGTCCCTGCTCTCCGCCTCCCTCTGTCCCTGCCCCCTGCCCCCCGCCTCCCCCCTGCCTCCCGCCTCCCCCTACCCCCCGCCTGCCTGCCTGCCTGCGACCCTCCCTGCCTGTGCACCCCTGCCCACCTGCACCCTGTCTGCCCACCGTGCCCTTGGCATTCCTCTGCCCATCCACACCCCTGCCCGCCCGCCTGCAGCAGTGAGCCCACTGGCCCAGCCCAGGCACTGCTGAGGCGACTCTGGGGACCAGCCTGGGGTCTGCCGTGCCTGGGACCCTTGTCGCTGGGTGACACGTGCTCTGAGACCAGGCCTGACCACGGGCCCTGGGGCGGTGGGGGTCGGGTGGCCTGAGGTCACCCCACATCTCTGTTCCAGGACGGAGTCAGTGGCCGAGAAGATGCTGACCAACTGGTTCACCTTCCTTCTGTATAAGTTCCTCAAGGTGGGTGGCCGCGGGGGCCCGGGTGGGGGTGCCCGCCACAGGCCTCAACTGGGGAGCAGGGAGGGGCCCAGACCCTGGCGTGACGCCCCCGGGACACGCGTCTGTCCACTGGCATCTCCAGAGGCTGTCCAGTTCTCCCTGAGCTGCCAACGCAAGGTGGAGGTGCCTCTCATGGGGGTCGATGGCCGCCTGCAGCTGAGCAGGGTGGAGGTCCAGGCCCCGTGGGGTTCATGCGGTCCCTGTGGCCCAGACCGAGGCTCAGATGGAGCCCCTGGGCAGGGCGTCTGTGTCCAGCCCTAGCGCTGGCCCAGCCTGAGGAGGTGCCTGGCAGGGAAGGCGGGGTCCCATCGACCCCGTGCTGAGGAGGGGCAGCCACCTGGGCTTCCACGTGTTGTTGCCCAGACAGTTCCCTCCAAGCCCCGGAGACCGGCCCTGGGGAGCCGGGTTATTCTTGGACCGGGGCATAGAGCCTGTGGGCGGCTGGACGTGGGTCAAGGTGGGCCTCACTGGGGCTATGAGCAGCTCGGTGGGTCACCTGCATTTTAGAACTGGGAGGTCGTCCAACCCCAACGTGTGTCTGACTTTCCTCGACAAACCCGAAGGCTTGGCAGGTGGGCCTGCTGTTCCTGCGGTCGGTGCTCCACAGTAGACGAGGCAGCGGCCGTGGAAACCGCGACAGTCGGCCGGGGCCTGGTCCTCTCTGTGTGACCGAGTGACGGGCACCCCGGGTCTGGTCCTCTCTGTGTGGCCCCGTGACAGTCGGCCCGGGTCTGGTCCTCTCTGCGTGACCGAGTGACGGGCGCCCCGGGCCTGGTCCTCTCTGTGTGACCCCGTGACAGTCGGCCAGGGCCTGGTCCTCTCTGTGTGACCGAGTGACGGGCACCCCGGGTCTGGTCCTCTCTGTGTGGTCCCGTGACAGTGGGCCCGGGTCTGGTCCTCTCTGCGTGACCGAGTGACGGGCACCCCGGGCCTGGTCCTCTCTGTGTGGCCCCGTGACAGTCGGCCGGGACCTGGTCCTCTCTGTGTGACCGAGTGACGGGCACCCCGGGTCTGGTCCTCTCTGTGTGGCCCCGTGACAGTCGGCCCGGGTCTGGTCCTCTCTGCGTGACCGAGTGACGGGCGCCCCGGGCCTGGTCCTCTCTGTGTGACCCCGTGACAGTCGGCCAGGGCCTGGTCCTCTCTGTGTGACCGAGTGACGGGCACCCCGGGTCTGGTCCTCTCTGTGTGGCCCCGTGACAGTCGGCCCGGGTCTGGTCCTCTCTGCGTGACCGAGTGACGGGCGCCCCGGGCCTGGTCCTCTCTGTGTGACCCCGTGACAGTCGGCCAGGGCCTGGTCCTCTCTGTGTGACCGAGTGACGGGCACCCCGGGTCTGGTCCTCTCTGTGTGACCCCGTGACAGTCGGCCGGGGCCTGGTCCTCTCTGCGTGACCGAGTGACGGGCACCCCGGGCCTGGTCCTCTCTGTGTGACCCCGTGACAGTCAGCCGGGGCCTGGTCCTCTCTGCGTGACCGAGTGACGGGCACCCCGGGTCTGGTCCTTTCTGCATGACCGAGCGACAGGCGCCCCGGGCCTGGTCCTCTCTGCGTGACCGAGTGACGGGCACCCCGGGTCTGGTCCTCTCTGTGTGACCCCGTGACAGTCGGCCCGGGTCTGGTCCTCTCTGCATGACCGAGTGACGGGCGCCCCGGGCCTGGTCCTCTCTGTGTGACCCCGTGACAGTCGGCCGGGGCCTGGTCCTCTCTGCGTGACCGAGTGACGGGCACCCCGGGCCTGGTCCTCTCTGTGTGACCCCGTGACAGTCGGCCCGGGCCTGGTCCTCTCTGTGTGACCGAGTGACGGGCGCCCCGGGCCTGGTCCTCTCTGTGTGACCCTGTGACAGTCGGCCGGGGCCTGGTCCTCTCTGCATGACCGAGCGACAGTCGGCCCGGGCCTGGTCCTCTCTGTGTGACCGAGTGACGGGCGCCCCGGGTCTGGTCCTCTCTGTGTGACCCCGTGACAGTCGGCCCGGGTCTGGTCCTCTCTGCATGACCGAGTGACGGGCGCCCCGGGCCTGGTCCTCTCTGTGTGACCCCGTGACAGTCGGCCGGGGCCTGGTCCTCTCTGCGTGACCGAGTGACGGGCACCCCGGGCCTGGTCCTCTCTGTGTGACCCCGTGACAGTCGGCCCGGGCCTGGTCCTCTCTGTGTGACCGAGTGACGGGCGCCCCGGGCCTGGTCCTCTCTGTGTGACCCTGTGACAGTCGGCCGGGGCCTGGTCCTCTCTGCATGACCGAGCGACAGTCGGCCCGGGCCTGGTCCTCTCTGTGTGACCGAGTGACGGGCGCCCCGGGCCTGGTCCTCTCTGTGTGACCCTGTGACAGTCGGCCGGGGCCTGGTCCTCTCTGTGTGACCCCGTGACAGTCGGCCGGGGCCTGGTCCTCTCTGCGTGACCGAGCGACAGGCGCCCCGGGCCTGGTCCTCTCTGTGTGACCCCGTGACAGTCGGCCGGGGCCTGGTCCTCTCTGCATGACCGAGTGACGGGCGCCCCGGGCCTGGTCCTCTCTGTGTGACCCCGCGACAGTCGGCTGGGGCCTGGTCCTCTCTGCATGACCCCGTGACAGTCGGCTGGGGCCTGGTCCTCTCTGTGTGACCCCGTGACAGTCGGCCGGGGCCTGGTCCTCTCTGCGTGACCGAGTGACGGGCACCCCGGGCCTGGTCCTCTCTGCGTGACCGAGTGACGGGCGCCCCGGGCCTGGTCCTCTCTGTGTGACCCCGTGACAGTCGGCCCGGGTCTGGTCCTCTCTGCGTGACCGAGTGACGGGCACCCCGGGTCTGGTCCTCTCTGTGTGACCCCGTGACAGTCGGCCCGGGTCTGGTCCTCTCTGCGTGACCGAGTGACGGGCACCCCGGGTCTGGTCCTCTCTGTGTGACCCCGCGACAGTCGGCCGGGGCCTGGTCCTCTCTGCGTGACCGAGTGACGGGCACCCCGGGTCTGGTCCTCTCTGTGTGACCCCGCGACAGTCGGCCAGGGCCTGGTCCTCTCTGCTTGACCGAGTGACAGGCACCCCGGGTCTGGTCCTCTCTGTGTGACCCCGCGACAGTCGGCCGGGGCCTGGTCCTCTCTGCATGACCGAGCGACAGGCGCCCCGGGTCTGGTCCTCTCTGCATGACCAAGTGACAGGCGCCCCGGGCCGGGTCCTCTCTGCGTGACCGAGTGACGGGCACCCCGGGTCTGGTCCTCTCTGTGTGACCCCGCGACAGTCGGCCGGGGCCTGGTCCTCTCTGCATGACCGAGCGACAGGCGCCCCGGGTCTGGTCCTCTCTGCATGACCGAGCGACAGGCGCCCCGGGCCTGGTCCTCTCTGTGTGACCGAGTGACAGGCACCCCGGGTCTGGTCCTCTCTGTGTGACCCCGCGACAGTCGGCCGGGGCCTGGTCCTCTCTGCATGACCGAGCGACAGGCGCCCCGGGTCTGGTCCTCTCTGCATGACCGAGCGACAGGCGCCCCGGGCCTGGTCCTCTCTGCGTGACCGAGTGACGGGCACCCCGGGTCTGGTCCTCTCTGTGTGACCCCGCGACAGTCGGCCGGGGCCTGGTCCTCTCTGCATGACCGAGCGACAGGCGCCCCGGGCCTGGTCCTCTCTGTGTGACCGAGTGACAGGCACCCCGGGTCTGGTCCTCTCTGTGTGACCCCGTGACAGTCGGCCCGGGTCTGGTCCTCTCTGCGTGACCGAGTGACAGGCACCCCGGGTCTGGTCCTCTCTGCATGACCGAGCGACAGGCGCCCTGGGCCTGGTCCTCTCTGCGTGACTGAGTGACGGGCACCCCGGGTCTGGTCCTCTCTGTGTGGCCCCGCGACAGGTCCTCTCTGTGTGACCCCGCGACAGTCGGCCGGGGCCTGGTCCTCTCTGCATGACCGAGCGACAGGCGCCCCGGGCCTGGTTCTCTCTGCATGACCGAGCGACAGGCGCCCCGGGCCTGGTCCTCTCTGTGTGACCCCGCGACAGTCGGCCCGGGTCTGGTCCTCTCTGCGTAACAGAGTGACAGGCACCCCGGGTCTGGTCCTCTCTGTGTGACCCTGCGACAGGCGGCCTGGGTCTGGTCCTCTCTGTGTGACCCCACGACAGGCGCCCCGGGCCTGGTCCTCTCTGCGTGACCGAGTGGACGTAGCCTCGGCCCTCAGCAGGGTCGCAAGTCGGGGAAGATGGTGGGGCTTCCTGTCGTCTGTGCTGGGGGCTGAGGCTGGCCACTGCAGCTCAGTGGTCAGGACAGGCCTGCTGGGCTGCAGGGCGCGGACGGGAGGGGGTGGCAGTGAGGGCGGGGATGCGGCTATGTGGGGTGAGCAGAGGCGTGGAGGCGGGGTGGGGGGTAGCCAAACGGAGACCGGAGGCCCAGGGGCGGATGCAAGGTCCGGAGAGCGGGGCTGTGCGGGCTGGTCTGGGGAGGTGGCTCAGCACACAGCAGGAGGGCGCATGAACAGGCCTGGCCGCTTCCTGTAAAACGTGGTGGTTTGCAGCCCGTGTGATGTGCTCGTGCGTGTTAGAGAGCCTTCATGTCCTCGAGCTGTTTTATGTTTACGACGCTATGAAGCCAAGTTTGCAGACAAAACACCTTGAGAGACGGGCGTGCTGTCGGATGGAAGGTTGAGGGGCGATCTGTGCTCACGGCCGCGCCTGGGCAGCTGTCTCTTTAATCACACTGCCTGATCAAAGGCGGGAGCACCCGGTTCGGGGCTGGGCTGCTGTTCAGGGGGCCAGGGGCCAGGGAGCTGAAGTGGGCTGGGCAGCCATCTGCCCGTGCCTCACCCGCCCCCAGTTCCCAGGGTCGCCGAGCCGGAGGCTCTGTGTCTGGCCCAGGCAGGGACTCAGCTGGAGCCGGGAGCCCTTCCCCAACAGCTGTTCCTTCATGGTGCCTGTTGTCCAGCGGTGTCTGTAGAGACCCCCCTGACCCCCACCCCGCAGTGAGGATGTGACAGGAGCTCCACACTTGGCCTGGCCTTTGGGCGGCTTCCACCCCAGAGGGGAGATGGCAGGGAAGCACGCAAGACCAGTTACAGGGGCATCAGAGCCTGGGGGTGTGGGCGCCCCAGGACAGCAATGAGGGCCAGCGCCAGGGTCAGGGTCCAGAGAGCCTTTCTGAGAGGCACCTCGGGTGGGGTCCAGGGGGCGGGGGGAAGACCCGAGAGGGTGGGGTCCGCAGGGGGGTCCTCGGGAGCGGGAAGACCAGAGGGGCGGAGCCCTGGTGGCCAGTGGAGGCCCGGAGGTGGGGCGTGCTGGGTGGCAGGGGAACAGCAGGACATGGGAGGGGGTCGGGCAGCGCAGAGACCCCCAGGCGCACCAGGCAAGTGTCTGCTACGGACTGTGTTGACTGCATGCTCTGGAGCAGTGGACAGAGGGGCAGGGGGTCCCTGACCACCTGTGGGCGACGGTCACACCCAGTGTTGGTGCCCGGCCTGGCCTCTTCCGCCAGCAGCACTGGTGGCTCTGGGCAGGAGTGGGGCTGGGCCCGCGGTCTTTCCACACCAGGCTGCCTATCCACCGGGGCCCCTGCTGACCTTTTCTCTGGGAGTTTCAGACCCACCAGGGGGACGGTCTCCGGTCAAGCGCTTTGTTCACATCCTCCTTGCGCTTTGGGAGCGGGGTTCTCGGGTGGGCCGAGTCGCCCTTCCGGCAGGGCCGGGGCCGGGGCAGGGCTGGAGCCTGACACCCCTGGCCCGGTGCCCGCAGGAGTGCGCAGGGGAGCCGCTCTTCATGCTCTACTGCGCCATCAAGCAGCAGATGGAGAAGGGCCCCATTGACGCCATCACGGGCGAGGCGCGGTACTCGCTGAGCGAGGACAAGCTCATCCGGCAGCAGATTGACTACAAGACGCTGGTGCGAAAGGGGGCAATGGGGGGCCTGCCACGTGCCCCAAACCCCGCCCACTGCCCGCCACACGCCCCAAACCCCACCCACCGCCCGCCACGCGTCCCAAATCTCCCCACGTGCCACTCATCCTTAAACCCCGCCCACCCGCCACTCACCCAAACCCCACCCATCTGCCCACCATGCACCCCAAAACCCACCCACGCGCCTCAAACCCCGCCCACTCATGTCCCCCCACCCTTCCCCGGCCCACCGCCCAGTGAGGCGTAGGGAGCTGACCTCGCGTTCTCCCATCCCTCAGACCCTGAACTGCGTGAACCCTGAGAATGAGAACGCGCCTGAGGTGCCAGTGAAGGGGCTGAACTGTGATACGGTGACGCAGGTCAAGGAGAAGTTGCTGGACGCCGTGTACAAGGGCGTCCCCTACTCCCAACGGCCCAAGGCTGGGGACATGGACCTGGGTGAGCCCGGGAGGGGCGCTGGCCCGGATGGTGGGAGGGCAAGGCTGTGATCTTGGGCGGGCTCCGCAGTCTCCTCCCCAGGGTGGTGGAAGGTGGGATCCCATTTGCACCTGGAGCTGGGGGCTCACTGGCTCACCAGGAGGATAAGGAGGGAGGGTAAGTGGAGAAGAGTTGGTCGGGGCCGGTCTGGTTTCATAGTGGACAAGGCTGGGCGGTGGAGGGAGGCCTGAGCGCCAGGCTGGGAGGAGGGCACACACAGGAGCCCTGGGGCCACCTGGGATGGGGTGTGGGGCTGCAGCTCTGCGCGGACAGGACGTGGACCGGAGGCAGGGGCTGCCCCTCTGCTGCCCGGCGTCCACTCAGGGCGCCGGGACCCTCCCCTCCCCCGCAGAGTGGCGGCAGGGCCGCATGGCCCGTATCATCCTGCAGGACGAGGATGTCACCACCAAGATCGACAACGACTGGAAGAGGCTCAACACGCTGGCGCACTACCAGGTGAGCCGCCTGCGGCTGCCGCCCGCAGCCGCCGCCCGCGGTATGGGCCTACCGCCCTGGAGGTGCCCAGGTCCGGGAGGCTAGGGTCTAGGGGAGAGACTGGCTCCGGATGGTGGTTCCCACGTCACCTGGTCCTCCGTCCGCAGGTGACAGATGGGTCCTCGGTGGCCCTGGTGCCCAAGCAGACGTCTGCCTACAACATCTCCAACTCGTCCACCTTCACCAAGTCCCTCAGCAGATACGGTGAGGGCCGGCCGGCAGGGGCAGGGGCAGGGGCAGGCCGCTGATGAGGACAGGACCCTTGCCCCAGGCACTGTGGGGGCTGCTTGGGACGGCTTAATCATGGCCCGTCCCTGGGCCACTTGGCCTCTCCCTGGGCAGCGCGGGCTCCTCACGGCCATCACATGTGTCATCCCAGGGCATCACTGTCCCCCCAGTTTTCAGATGGGGACACCAAGGCTCAGCCAGGGGCCCCAGGTGGGCGGGTGGGCGGGTGAGGGTGCTGGACGCCGTAGCTGACGGTGCGGTGCCCGCAGAGAGCATGCTGCGCACGGCCAGTAGCCCCGACAGCCTGCGCTCGCGCACGCCTATGATCACACCCGACCTGGAGAGCGGCACCAAGCTGTGGCATCTGGTCAAGAACCACGACCACCTGGACCAGCGCGAGGGCGACCGCGGCAGCAAGATGGTCTCGGAGATCTACCTGACGCGGCTGCTGGCCACCAAGGTGGGGGCGGGGCTGGGCAGGGGCGGGCCGGGGGTGGGGCGGGGTGCCTGGGAGGGGCGGACCCTGAGCTGTGCCCCGCCCCCGCCCCGCCCCCAGGGCACGCTGCAGAAGTTCGTGGACGACCTGTTTGAGACCATCTTCAGCACGGCGCACCGCGGCTCGGCCCTGCCTCTGGCCATCAAGTACATGTTCGACTTTCTGGATGAGCAGGCCGACCAGCATCAGATCCACGACGCGGACGTGCGCCATACCTGGAAAAGCAACTGGTACGGCGGGCGGGGTGGGGCCAACCCCCTCCACGTGGGCCTCCCTGACTCACCCATCAGGAGGGTCTGCCGCCCATCTCGTGGGGGCGTGGGTGTGTGTGCGCACGTGTATTCGCGTGTCACTGGGCTTGCAGGACTGTGTGCAGGTATGGTCTTCTGTGTGACACATGGCTCGGGGGCACGGCCCATGCTGCCTACAGCAGTGAGGGTAACAGTGATGGTGACCCCCTCCCAGCCCAGGCCCCCAGGCCAGCAGCTACTTTCGGTCGGGCTCTCACCTCCGTAGCGGCCGGTGCACCCCGCCAGGGCGGGCCTGCTCCGCAGAAGCTCTGTGCCTCTGGCCTCTTCCTCCTCATGCCCTGAGCCCTGCCAGCGCCCTCGGATCTGCGTGCTGCCGCTCCCCAAGCCTCTGAGTGAGCCCACCCGGGCCTTCATCTCCATCTCTGCTGCCCACAGACCTCGATGGGGTCCACAGGGCGTGGGGGAGGCAGTGTCGTATAGGTCAGCATTGTCCAGGGGCATTCCTGGAATGACAGAAGGCTCCAGGTGTGTGCCGGCCATGTGGCCACCTGCCGCTGGGAGTATCTGACGTAACTGGTGCAGCCAAGCACCTGAATTTTTAGCTTAGTGACACACTAGAGGTGTCACTAAGGTTAGAGGTTTTAGCCCAGCTCAGTTCAGTTCAGTTCAGTCACTCAGTCGTGTCCGACTCTTTGCGACCCCATGAATTGCAGCCCGGCTGCTACTGCTACTGCTAAGTCACTTCAGTCGTGTCTGACTCTGTGCGACCCCATCCGTGGGATTCTCCAGGCAAGAACACTGGAGTGGGTTGCCATTTCCTTCTCCAATGCGTAAAAGTGAAAAGTGAAAGTGAAGTCACTCAGTCATGTCTGACTTTTCGAGACCCCATGGACTGCAGCCTACCAGGCTCCTCCATCCATGGAATTTTCCAGGCAAGAGTACTGGAGTGGGGTGCCATTAACCCGGCTAGTGGCTGTCAAATAGGTTGGTGTTTGGGCTCGGAGGTCAGCTGTCTCCGGGGGCCCTTCCTGGTCTTGTTACCAACACTTGTGTGGGCAGGAACAAGGGAACTAAGTAGGCCTTGAACACTCAGGCCTGGAGGACCCTGTCTGTGCACACGAATGACCCCAGGCGAGAGCACCTCTGGGTGTGCACCCTTCACCCTGGGGCTGTGGGCAGGGGATGCAGCCCTCACTGCTGGGCTCTCTGGGCCCGTCTCCCCAGCTGCGTGGAGCTCCACAGTCGCTGTGTAGGCTGGAGCCAGGAGGACGGGGAGGCCACAGGTCAGCCCCTCCTGCCGCGCCCCGGGGGTGGCCGAGACCCCTCTGACGTTGCGTGCGCCCGCCTGCCCGCAGCCTGCCCCTGCGCTTCTGGGTGAACGTGATCAAGAACCCGCAGTTCGTGTTCGACATCCACAAGAGCAGCATCACGGACGCCTGCCTGTCGGTGGTGGCCCAGACCTTCATGGACTCCTGCTCCACGTCGGAGCACAAGCTGGGCAAGGACTCGCCCTCCAACAAGCTGCTCTACGCCAAGGATATTCCCAACTACAAGAGCTGGGTGGAGAGGTGGGCGCGGGCTGGGGGTGGGGCCGCAGGGGGCGGGCAGGACGCAGAGGGGGCGGGGCCAGGCGGGGGCCGGCCAGGGGTACGCGGGGGGCGGGGGTACGCAGGGGTCCGGGCTGAGGATGCAGAGGGGGAGGAGCTGGGGTGGGGCCGGGGGGGGAGGGGGGAGCCGACGCAGAGGGGGTGAGCCGGGCCCTAGCTCACAAGCCCACTGCCGCAGGTACTACGCTGACATAGCCAAGATGCCCGCCATCAGCGACCAGGATATGAGCGCCTACCTGGCCGAGCAGTCGCGGCTGCACCTGAGCCAGTTCAACAGCATGAGCGCCTTGCACGAGATCTACTCGTACATCACCAAGTACAAGGACGAGGTCAGTGCAGACTCTCTGCCCCGGACTGCTGGACAGGCCCGGTGTCCTCGGCCTTCATACCGGCTCTGCTGCTGGGGGCGGGCGCTGGGCCTCCCTGAGATGCTGGGGATGGAGGACTGAGCCACAGGCTAGAGAGCCCCGCTGGGTACTGCTGGGGCCCAGTCCTGAGGCCAGGGCAGGCCTGCTGCAGAGCCTCCCGGGAGGAGGGTGGCCTTGGTTGTGGGGTGTGTGGGTGTCAGGGGTGCGGGCTTCTCCCAGGCACACGGAACCTGACTGCCAGGGGCTGGAGGTAGGGGCGGGCATGTCAAGAAGTAGGGTGGGGTGGGAGAGGGGGAGGGTCAGGAACCTGGTTCCCTGGGTCGAGAGGGTGGAGCCGTCAGCTCCGGAGACTTGGCCACAGGGCCGGACCTGGGGGAGGCAGCAGAGCCAGGGGACAGTCAGCCAAGCCCGGAGGAGGGGGCTCAGGGAGGGAGCCCAGAGCAGAGAAGGGGCTGTGCTGAGCCCGGGGCCAGCGGGCAGGAGCTGCCAGGGGAGGAGAGTCCTCCGTGACCTGGCGTGGGGCTCAGTGAGGGGCACAGAGACAGGGGCTGCGGGGGGAGGGGGAGGAGGGCAACATGGCCGCTGGGCGCCCGGGGGGCCTGCAGGGCTGGCAGGGGACCCGAGCCCTGTCTGGGTGGTTTCAGGGGAAGGGGGTTAGGAGACTCTGGGGACCTGGGGGTCCTGGCTCCAAGCCCAGGTCCCTCAGGCTCTAGCCACGGGCACCGTGTGTGGCCCTGGAGCCCGCCTGAGGCGCCTCCCTGCCCCTGCAGATCCTGACGGCCCTGGAGAAGGATGAGCAGGCACGGCGGCAGCGGCTCCGCGGTAGGCTGGAGCAGGTGGTGGACACCATGGCCCTGAGCAGCTGAGCCCCTGGCCCAACCGCCTGGCCAGCGGCAGTGAGTGAGAGGACCCTGGTGGCGGCCTCCACCCAGCAGCCAAAGCTGGGAGGTCCACGGAGGCAGCCTTGCCTGCTGTGCCGGGGTCCTGCGCTGGGGCCAGGTGTGTGGCCCTGGCCCCTGGCCCCCGTGTCCCCTTCCCGCCTGTGGGGTCCCGGCTCTTCTTGGTGTGGGTGAGGCGGTGTCTGCAGCCCTCCCCGTGCTCAGAGCTGTTTGCAGGGGGCCGGGGAGCCCAGGTGTGGCCCGGCCCCCTCAGGACAGCAGGGGGCTGCCGAGGCCAGCGGGCCAGGCCTGGGGCTGGGCGGGCCGCTGTGCCCGCCTCCTGGGCAGAATCTGAGGGCTGGGCCTGGCTGGCGGCCTGGGTGGGGAGGCAGCACGCCCAGGGCCCCTCTGCGGGGAGCTGAAGTCATCCTGGGTCAGCGCCACCCACCTGCCACGTCCCGGCGTCCCACCACCGCCGCCATCCTCGATTCACCGCGTGCTCTCCGCGGTCGAGGCCGGAGCGCCGCGTCGACCTCGCCCAGAGAGAGGCCCCCAGCTCCCTCCTATGGAGGGGCTGCAGGACGGCTCCACGCAGGGCCCAGGTGACTTCTGGAAGGACTCGGGTCCCCTTCTGTCCTCAGGGCTGTGCCTCTGGGAGCCACTGGGGCCTGGGGCTCTGGGCTGTGAGTGCACGTTCCCCTTATTTATTCCCCCCTGAAACCTGCCCTGCCCCGGGCTGAGCTCTCTGCTGTGGAGGGCCCCGGAGCCGCCCTGATCAGCCTCCTGCCCACCCCCCCAGCCTCCCACCTGCCTTCCCGCGGCTTCAGTGTGGCCCCTCAGCAGCGTGCTGGCCCCTTGGAGGGGGGGCACTTGGGGGACGTTGCTCGTTTTTTAGGGGAACAGGGGAGTCCTGCTGTGCGTGGACAGCTGGAGCTGTGGGGGCCTCGGACTGTACCCAGTGGCCTGGCCAGGAGCAGGATGCAGTGACCAGAGGGCTTGGAGGTCGGGGCTGCCCACCCTGCCCTCAGCTAGCAAGAGTACACATTTTTAATTAAAAAACCTGTACATATATATACATATATATATATATATATATATATGTGGCTCTGCCTGTCTCCAGCCCCAGTGGGGTCCTGTACAGTTAACTGGAGGAGGAGGAATTTTACAATTTAGAGTATGAGCCGAGGCACCGGGACAGCTGAGCCAAATGGGCGTGGCCGGCGTGGCCAGCGTCTCCTGCTGGAGCGCCCGGTCTCCGCGTCCACCTGCGGGGCAGCCTGTCTCCGTGTTGACGTGAGGACAGACTGCTCGGCCGAGAGCTTCCCGGAGGCAGGCCGTGGATTCCTGCATGACTGTGCTAGCGTTTAGTATGACTTGATCTTTTTAAAACTGCAAGTGTTGAATACTAGAGGTTGTTAGGCCCCTTTTTTCATGTTTTTTAATTAATCAGTCACTTGTGAAGGCAGTGGCCCGTTCCCTTTTCAATTCACTTTTTCGACGGTACTACAGATCTCCGCGGACTTTTAAGGGACAGCTAACTGTGGCCGGCCCCGCGCCTTCCCCGATGCGGCGTGAGCCCGCCCAAGAGCCTCCGTCAGCTGAGCAGCTGCTCCCCCGCGGGAGGAGGGGTGAAGTCCGCCACCTCCTGACTCAGGAAGCTCCTGGAACTGGGGGTCAGAGGCCCCCAGGCCCCACGGGCGCTGAGCAGGGCTCGGGCCCCCACGCGGTGGGTGTCCAGAAGGCGCTCAGGTCAGGGAGGCGCCGGTTCCTGTGTGTGGGCCTCTCCCCCCGAGTCTTCCCTGAGGCTGCTTCTGATCGAAGCCCCCGTTCTTCCAGCCCCACTCCGGCCAGGGGGCTCCTTGGCCCCCAGCACCGCCCTCTTCGGAATCCAGTCCCCACCCCCTCCCTAGCCCTCCCTGGTCCTCGCGCCCGCCGTGCGGTCGGGTTGGCAGTCCGGGCGGTGGGGATGCAGGAGTGGGGAGCCGCCAGCGCTGCCCGGCGCGGCAGAGCACACAGGCGGGTCGGGGCGAGCACTTTAGCGCTGTCTGTTTACACGCGAGCCAATCACCGACCTGAACCTGCCGTCCACCGGCAGCACGGCCGCACCTCCTTCCCCGGGCAGGAGTCAGGCCGAATCCTCGGCCTGCTCGGCCTGTCTCGCCCTTGGCACCTCCATGTCCTCCGGCCCGGCACTCTGACTCCGAGCCCAGCTCTGGCCTGAGGGCAGCCAGGGCACGGAATGGAGCCCTGCTCTGTGCAGAGGCGGCCCCGGGGGCCCCTCTGCAGTCCTGTGGCCGGGGGGCTGGGCCAGAACGCCTGTCTGCCGGGACTCTGCTGCTACTGCCTGCTGCCCTGGGTTGCCTCCCTCGCTCTCGCCCGCACGCCTCTCAGGAGCGCCAGGGATGGCTCGGCCACGGTCGGGAGCCTGGCCTCTCCATATACCTCGAGCTTGCCCACACTCCTTGACCCGGGCCCGGCCAGGCCCACGGGAGAGGCCCACCACCCCTGCTTTGCCCTTGCTGAGCGAGCCCTGCCTGGCTCTCCCCCCCAGTGCTGGAGCTGAGAGCTCACGCCGTTGGTGCTACACAAGCTAGAATAGATATATTTAGAGAGAGAGATATTTTTAAGACGAAGCCCACAATTAGCTGTCCTTTAACGCCGCAGAGCCCCCACCCAAAAGAAGAGCAATCGCTCGGCGGCCTGAGTGGCCCCTCAGTTGCTGCCTCTCCCAGGGGCGGCGTGGCTGACGGCGCTAGGCTTGCAGGTTGTGTAAATACACGGCTATTTCCTATTTTACTGTCTCAGATTTAGTACTTGTAAATACACACACATTAAGGAGAGTAAACATTTTTGCTAAAACTCATGGCTCCGGGTTTTCCTTGCTGGGAGGGGTCTAGGGTGGCAGCACAACAGCCAGCCGATCCCACCTCCCCCCACCCCACCCCTGCTCTGAGCAGCATTTTCCGGGGCGTCAAGGCTCCTGCCCTCAGGGGGTGACTGCAGCAGGGGCCTCCAGGACCATCACCTTTGTTCTGCAGTGGGCCCTGAGGGTGGGGCCCCAGCATCACACCTGGCCCCAGAGCCACCTGGGCATTTCAGCTGAGAGTTAAACTAGGGCCTGAGCCCCATCCAGAGGGTCCTGTTGACCTGGGCCCCCGCCTGTGTCAGAACAGGAAGGGTGTGACGGACCCCAGAGAGCAAGCTGCACCTCTGCCTGTGCATGACCTGCAGGCCGAGCCAGGTGATGACAGTGATGAGGCTGATGGTCCCCTCCTGGTTCAGCCACCGTTGTGGCCAGGTGAACTGGTGTGGAGCTCACAGCCACTCAGACACAGGAAAGCTGAGGGGCATGGTGGGGAGTGGCCTTGGAGGACTAAAAGTCGGCCACGTGGCAGGAGTGGTCCCCAGAGAAGCCGGTAGCGCTCCAGGATGCCTCAGCATCTCCGCCCGGAGACTGCTGACAGTGGCCCATAAATCACCATCAGTACCTCCTGCTCCAAAAACGGGCCCATCCTGACAGCCGGTCTGCGGGGCGGCGAGCTCAGCGCCAGGCTCAATCACCAGAGAAATCAGTGTAATCAGCATGAAATTGCATCGGAAACAAATTTAGCCAACACGGTCCCATTTGGGGTGTGACGTGGCCTGTTCGCATAGCTCTGTCCCCTCCAGCTTTCCGGTGCAATCAGCCCTGCCGGGGGCCCCAGCCCGCCGGTGGGCACGTGAAAGCAGGCGCAGGTCTTTGGGCACAATCAGCAGCGCTCAAATCAAGCGGGATGGGGTGGGGCGGGTGGCGGCACCATCTGACTGTCGTTCATGCGGGAGCATCCAGGCTCTTAGCCCTGACTGCCAAGGCCAGTGCTCCCCTGCGGCGCCCGGCAGCACATGGGGTGGGGGTGTCTGGTGGCCGGCGTGAAGGCTCCAGCACGCTGAGCTGAGCCCTTCTGCGTGCCAAGCTCTGCACGAAGCCGTCGCGATGGGGAGGCAGGGTTCAGGTAACAACGCCTGGGAACAGCCCGGTGACTGCACACGGGGGCCTGTGGTGGCGGCCAGCTGGACAGACAGGGCCACCTAGGGAGGAGCAGCGCCCCTCGGGCCAGGGTGACTTGGGAGGCCCTGCTCCACCAAGGAGCAGAGGCTGGGTCAGCAGCATGCGACGCCAAAGGTGGCCCACGCTGAGAGAAGCAGAGGCTGTGCTAGGGGAAGCAAGGAGCGCGGGTCCTCAATCGCACCTGGAGGCTGCGGGACCCTTCCAAGGCTCCTCCAGGGCGCCGAAGTCACCACGCGCTGGGCCCAAGCCGCGGCCCCATCCCGTACTTCCGCTTCCGGGCGCGTGGCTTCCTTCAAGTCACGCGACTTCTTTCCGGTCGCGTGTCACCGCCCTTCGCCTCCGGCTGGGAGAACGCCCCAGGGTTGTGGACCGCAATCGGAGCCCCGAAGCTCTCACACTGTCTCCAGCCAGGCGTCCTCCCCGCGGCCCACCGGCCCTTGCTGCCTCGTCCATCGGCCCCCAGGTCGGAAGCTACCCCGTTCCCCTCCGCCCAGCCCCCCTGAGGCCCGGTCTCTCCGGGACACGAGTCCCAGGTGTGATGACGAGGGGACGGGGTGGGGGTGGGCCGCGGAGCTGGAGTGCGAGAAGGAGCCCCTTTTCCCTTCCTTGTGTGAGTTGATTTTCTGAGGGACACGTTCCTCTCAAGTCTGTGGGGAAGGGCTCTCCCAACTAGGAGCGCGGCCCTTGGACTCAATACCCGCCTCTGGGCCACACAGAGGGGAGCAGCTGTAGGCGACCCTGCGGGCTGATGGTGCCCTGGAGGGCAGGGCCGTCTCGAGGGCCGGGGTCCTAGAGCGCCTCTCAGGCTGACCGCAGTGCCGCTAGCACTGGAGTTCCACCAATGAGGACTCAGGCAAGGGGTTGGGGGCTGGCGAGGGAGGCCCCTGCCCCACCTGGTGAGGAAGGGGCAGAATGAGGGGCTGGGGGATAGCGCCCCTGTCCAGCGAGCCCGGCCGAGGCACAGAGGTGCTGGGGGGGCCGCCAGCTGCAGGAAGGAGCCTGGGGTCCGGAAGAGGAGGCTGCTGAGCAGGGCGGGCAGCAGAGCGGCTTCTGGAGTCGCTGCAGAGGGGCTGCAGGTGCCCCCAAGCCGGGACATTCAGTGAGGACCGAGGCCGAGGACCAGAGGTGAGCAGGATGGGGCTGCTGCGCACACCACTTCGGGAAGATCTGTGTCCACTGTAGCCTAAATCGATGGCACCCCTGTGGAGTTGTGCAGTGCACAACCTATTCAGATGTACAGGACGTCCCTGAGTGGGTGAGGCACTTCCAGTGGAGGCCGAGAGAGGAGCAGACCTGCCTCCCTAGTGTCAGGCAGCCTTGTCAGCTTTGCCTCAGGCCCCACCACCATCGTGGGAAGAAGATAAAGGGAGGAAGGGCCCTGTTAGGGAGCTGAACTATGACCTGGGACTTAACATTTGCCCAAAGGAAACTGTTGATTTTATTTTTAATATGTATTTATTTGGCTGCCTCTGGTCTTAGTTGAGTCACGTGGCACATGGGCTTCAGCAGTTGCCAGGCAGCGGCTTAGTTGCTCCCCAACATGCGGTATCTTAATTCCACCCCCCAGGCATCAAACTTGTGCCGCTGCATTGCAGGGTGCAATCGTAACCAATGGACCACCACGAAAGTCCCCAAAGGAGGCCACTTAAACAACACTGGATTAAAATATTTGAAAGTTTAACGTTTGTTCCTACTTCTCAGTAGGGCAGAAGCTTGGAAGCAAGATTAAATAAGCTGCAGACAATTAAGAAGTTACATTAACAAGACACCAGCAGTGCTGTGTGCATCTTCAACCTCAGAGGCCGTGCTGGGCTAGGGTGTAGGTGCTGGGCTCTGTCTGTGGCCTGAGTCCCTGGTCTCGGGAGCTGCTCCCCCTCCACACCCAGGGGAGTGCTCCAGCGAGGCTGTGACCCCAGCTGACCAGTCAGAGCATCCGTGCCAATCAGGCTGCGCATGCCACGTCATCAGGAATAACTGTTTTCCCTGAAACTGCTGAAAAGAGTGAATACTCCTTAATGTGGGGTGCCTTGGGGGCAGGGGTGACACCAGCTCCAAAGTGTGGAGCTGAGAGACGAGGGGAAGAGAGAGAGAGACGAAACTCCTGGACCCAGCCCCGCCAGTAGACAAGATCTCTTGTGGCCTTCAGCTAATTGGCCAACAGATTCCTTTTTCTGGCTTTGCTCAAATTGATCTGTTGTGGGGATGTAGAGTGAATCTCTCACTGCTGGAGGCTCTGCTGCTGGGAGAGTTAGATTGGGCCACCTGAGCTGAGACAACTGCTGGTGTAAAACACACAGGATGTAAAATAGCTTCATTAAAATTGTTTATGTTGACGTTTGAAGTGATAATAATGGGGTGGACAGGCTTACCTAAGATGGTGTTAAATTTTACATGTTTCTTTTAACTTTTTAAGTGTGGCCACTAGAAAATTTAAAACTATGTTTCTAGTTCATTTTCTGTTTCCACTGGACAGAGTGGGACTAGACCAGTTTTCTAGAGATGAAGAGCATGGGATGCGTGTGTGTGCTGTTGTCTGTCTGAACTGTCGCTTCCTTGGAGAGTGAGTGCTGCTCACAGAGGGTTCTTGGTTTCCTGTGCTGTGGTGCATCTCCCCAGGCTTGGGTTCCTAGTCACAGCTGTGCGGGCACCACTGCGGTCCTTTTTAGAACCCAGTCGTCACCCCAAAAAAGCCCCCACACCTGGTAGCTTCCACTCGCGCCCCTTCTCCCCAGCTCCTGCCCTGCTCATCTGCTGTCTCTGTAGATCTGCCTGTTCTGGACGCTTGATGCAAACGCAGGCACGCAATACGTGGCCTTTTGTGTTTGGTTTCTTTCCCTTAGTATCATGTTCTCAAGGTTCATGTCTGTGGTAGCCTGTGTCATGCTTCACTCCTTTGATGTCTGAATGATACTCCACTGCATGGATGTATCCATCCATCCATCAGTTGAAGGGCATTTGACTTGTTTCCAGTTCTTGAATTAAGAACAATACTGCTGTGCCCATTTGTGTACAGGTTTTCATGTGAACATACGCTCATTCTCGTAGGCACGTAATCAGGAGTGGAATTGCTGGATCGGATGGTAAGTCTATGTTTAATAATTTAAGGAACTACCTGACTGGTTTCCAGTGTCTGCACCATTTTACCTTCCCACTATTAGTGCACCGGGGGCTTCGCTGGAGGCTAAGACAGTAAAGAAGCTGCCTTCAGTGCAGGAGACCTAGGTTTGATCCTTGATTTAGGAACATTCCCTGGAGAAGGGAATGGCAACCCACTCTAGTATTCCTTGCCTGGAAAATCCATGGGCAGAAAAGCTTGACAGGCTACAGTCCTTGGGATTGCAAAGAGCAGAATGTGGCTGGGCGACTGACACCCCCATTAGTGGACGAAGGCCCCCGTGTCTCTGAATTCTCACCAACACTAGTCATCACCTGCCTTTTTGACCACTGCCATCCTCGGGGGGTGTGATGTCGTGTACTGTGGCTTTGATTTGCTTTTCCGTGGTGGCCCGTGACACTGAGCATCTGTTAATGTGCTTACTGGCCACTTACTGGCTACGTGTTTTCTTTGGAGAAAGATCTACTCAGATCCTTTGCCCATTTGTCTTTTCATTATTTAATTGTAAGAGCTCTGTCTACATTACAGGTACACAATTATCAGATACATGATTTGCAGACATTTTTCTTCCATTCTGAGTTTTCTTTTCACTTTTTTTGTTTGTTTTTGGCCAGGCCATGCGGCTTGTTTGAGGGATCACAGTTCCCCAAACAGGGTTTGAACCCAGGCCACGACAGTGAAAGTGCCGAAATGTCAGGGAATTCCCTCTGTTTACTTTTAATATTTAAAAAAAATTTATTTTCACTTTCTTGATGTTGTGTTTTAAATGCTTAGCTTTTAATAAAAGAATGAGAAATCTGATATTGGGTTCAGGGTTAAAGGATGGAACCCAGGAAACAGATTAGAGCAAGTAGGCAGGGTGGGGCCTGGGAAAGACGGAGGAGAAGGAACTCTGAAAAACAGAATACTGAACCCTTCAAAGACTTTCACTTTGTGATAAACTCTGTTTCTTTTAGTTTTTTCAAAATTGTGGTAAAATACACATAACAAAACTTCCCGCCGTTTTTAAGTGGCAGGTTCGGTGGCATTAAGTACATTCATACTGTTGTGCGGCAATCACCGCTACCATCGCCAGAACTTCCTCCTCTTCTGAAGCTGAAGCTCTGTCCCCGTTAAACACTCCCCTTCCCTCAGCCTCTGGCACTCCCCATCCTACTTTCTGTCTCTGTGGATTTGACTCCTTTAAGGACCTCATCTAAGTGGATCGTACAGTATTTCTACTTTTGTGGCCAGCTTTTATCACTGATCGTAATGTCCTTAAGGTTCATCCATGTTGTCACATGAACCAGAATTTCTTTCCAAGTCTTACTAGTTTTTCATTGTGTAGATGGACCATATTTGTTTCTCCATTCATCTGTGGATGGAGAACTTGGAGTACTTCTACCTTCAGCTGTTGTGAAAACATCATGAACATGAGAGTGCAATGCCTCTTTGAGACCCAGCTTTCGGTTCTTCTGGGCACACGCCCAGGAGTGGAATTGCTGGCTCATATGGTTATTCTGTAAATGTTTTAATTTTCTGAGGAACTGATACACTGGTTTCCACAGTGGCTGGACCACTTTATATTCCCACTAGCAAAGTGTTAGGGTTCTAATTCCTCCACATCCCTGTCAGCACTTGTTATTTTCTGTGTTTTTTTTCTTCTTTTGATAGTGGTCATTGTAACAAGATGGTATATCATTATGGTTTTATCATTTGCATTTCCTAATGATTAGTGATGTTGAGCATCTTTTTCATTTGCTTATTAACCATCTGCATATTTTTTTGGAGAAACCTCTATTCAAATCCTTTTCTCCTTTTTAAAATTGGATTTTTGTTGAGTTTCAGAGGTTCTCTGTATGTTCTAGATGTTCATCTGTTATCATTATGTGATTTGTAAATATTTTTTCCCATTCTATGAGTTGCCTGTTACTCTGTTTATACTGTTTTTTAATGCATAAACATTTTCAATTTTCATGAGATCTATTTTTTCTTTTGTTGCCAGTGCAAAGAAAAAACTATTTTTTTTCCTGTAATTTGTTTCACTTCATCCTATTCTTTGAAAGATAGTTTTTCCAGATAGTCAATTATGTTGACTTATTTTCTCCCATTGTTATGGCCTCCATCATTCTTCTGAAGAAGTTGGCAGTCTTTCCTCAAAAGCTCTTCACTGAATATTTTAGGATCCGCTTTCCATCTTTGGTGTTCTGCATTTCCCATCCAGCGTCTCGCTGATCTTCACATCACAGATACAGCAGAATGTTTTGGATGTTAACATTTCCAATGGGGACCATCCAGAGGCCATTTCTTGGCCTCTCCAGCCATGGTGCTGGGACTTCGTTCCCCTCATTCAGCACCTTCTCATGAACTCGTTGGTGTCTGGTTTGTGCAGCAAGCCCTTGTGGCCACGGGCCTCATCCCTGACCACGCCGCCCTGACTGACTTTCTCCTCCTGTTGGAGTCCCCTGGCTCTGACCCAGCACCTCTAGTGAAGCTCATGGGAGGTGGGGCTCATGCCTCCCAGGTGGTGGGTGGGGGAGCCTGCATCCCACCCATGTGTTTCCAGTTCTTTCCTTCCCTTGTTTCTCTAACCCCTCTACTCATGGAGCTTTGTGGGGGAGGCGAGGGGGCTCCATGGTGCTCCCCCGCCATGCACCACAGTTATTTCTGTGGGTGAGCTGAACCAGGCCACGGAATGTTGTCCAGGAGTGTCACTGCCCCAGTCCCAGCCTCTGATAGTTCCTCACAAACCACCAGGGCTCCTTGCTGGCCCTTGTAGAAATATGAGCATCTTTTCCAGCAGTCCCTTTCCCTGCCCCTGGCCTCTGGTATCAGGCGCATCTGCCCAGAGCTGCTGTGGCCACGAGAAGCTGAGAGGATGGAGTGTTTCTCAGCTTAACTCCCCCCGGTTGAGAGGACTGCCTGTGCCTCCATCCACGGAGGTCAGCGGACAGCTGGGAGTCCTGCTCAGACGTCAGCAAGAAGTGTGTGAAGCCCGGCACTTCCTCATGGTAGGCAGCCCTGGGTCGGAGCAGCCACGAAGCCGCAGAGCCGCCACTGCTGGGGCGAGCGCCCAGGGCGCCTATAAAGCCCATTAAATCTCGGGTGGGGGCCCTTGAAGGCCGACAGGCAGCTGCTCTTGACTCTTGGATTCCTGCCAGCTGAAATACTTGCCATGGTAATTGACTCTCAGAACCCCTTCTGCCAGGAGGCTGGTTTGAAGTCATAAAAAGGGATGCCCCAGCTCTGCACAGGGGTTCACAGACCTGCCGGGCTGGCCGGTGTGAGGAGCAGATGGCCTGCTGCCCTGGCATGGGCTCCTGGGTTGTGACCACTGGATTCTAGAAACTGAACAAGAGTTGAGTCTAGTCAGGTGATGGTTAGCATTTTTTAGCAAGAAAGTATTTTTTAATTAAGACAAGTACATTTTTTAGACATAATGCTGTTGTACCCTTAGGAGACTATAGTATAGTATAAACATAACCTGTCACAGGCACTGGGAAACCAAAGACTTTATGTGACTTGACTTACTGAGATATTTGCTGTATTGAGGTGTTCTAAAACTAAACTTGCAGTAGCGCCATGGTATGTATGCCTGTGACTAGTCGTGATTGATAACCATCCCAGAGCAGAATCTGCAGAACAGGCTTTGTAGACGTCATGCACTCCGCTACACTGAGGACCATTCCCGCCACCCCCATGACTGTGGCTCCCACTTTGCTCTGTGTCCAGACTCCACCCTCCTGTGTGGAAGTCACAGTGCACTCAGGTCAGGTGGCTCCAAGGCTGCCAGAATAGATTGACTGCAAGAGTGTCCCTGTTCCACTCCCAAAGACATTCTATGAAGCCACCACCACCCTGATACCAAAACCAAAGACACTACCAAAAAACAAAATTACCAGTATCGTTGATGAGTATAGGTTTACGAATTCTCAACAAAGTATTAGCAAACCAAATCCAGCAACACATAAAAAAGATCATATGCCAGAACCAATTTGGATTCATCTCAGGGTCAAAAGGATGGTTCAGCATACACAAATCAATGTGATATACCACATCATTAAAAAGAAAAGATTACAGCCACTGATCATCTCAGAATAGATGAGAAAAAGCATTTGATAAAATTAAACATCCATTCATGATAAAAATCCTTATGAAAGTGGGTCTCAAGGGAACATATCACAACATAGTGACAGCTATTTATGACAAACCCACAGCCAATATAATACTCAATGTTAAAAGCCTTCCCACCAAAATCTGGAACAAGACAAGGATGTCCACTCTGACCACTTCTATTCAGCATATTACTAGATGTCCTAGACACACTAGTCAGACAAGAAAAAGAAAAGGTATTCAGAGTGGTAGGGTAGAGGTAAAATTGTTGTCATATGCAGATGACATAGAAAACCCTAAAGACTCCACACAAAAATTACTAGAACTGATAACTGAATTCAGCTAGGTAGCAGGATACAAGTTAACACACAGAAATTAGTTGTGTTTCTTTACATTAACAATGAAATATCATAAAGGGAATGTAAAGAAAAAATTCCTTTTAAAACTACATCAGAAAAGTACTTAGGAATAAAGGAGGTGAAAGACATATGCAGAGTACTATAAAACATGAACAAAGAAAACTAAAGATGATTCAAAGAAATGAAAAGCCATCCCATGCTCTTGAGTTGGGAGAATTAACATCATTAAAATGGCCATGCTACCCAAAGCAATCTACAGATTTAATGAGTTCACTGTTAAATTGATATTTTTCAAAGAACTACTCAAATAATCCTAAAACTTACATGGAACCAGAGAAGACCCAGAGTTGCCAAGACAATCCTGAGGGGAGAGAACAAAGCAGGAGGCAGAGCCCTCCCAGGCTTCCGACTGTACTGCAGAGCCACAGTCATCAGATGGCGTGGCACTGGCACAGAAACAGTCATAGGAGTTACTGGAACAGAAGAGAGAACCCAGAAATAAACCCATACACCTGCGGTCAGTTAATCTTCAACGAAGGAGGCAAAAATATGCAATGGGGAAAAGACAAGCTCTTCAGCAAGTGGGAAAGTTGGACAACTGTGTGCAAATTAATGAAGTTAGAATATTACCACACCACACACAAAAATATACTCAAGATGACTGAAAGACTTTAAATATAAGACAAGACACCATACACCCCCCAGAAGAGATTGTGGCAAAACATTTGTTGACATAAATTGTATCACTGTATTCTTAGGTCCCTCTTCTAAGGCAATAGAAATACAAACAAAAATTAACAGATTGGACCTAATCAAACTTAGAAGCTTTTGCACAGCAAAGGAAATAAAAACAAAAAGAGAACCTATGGACTGGGAGAAAATACTTGCCAATGATGCAACTAACAAGGGCTTAGTTGCCGAGATAAATAGCTCACACAACTCAATAACAACAAAACCAATAAAAAATGGGTGCAAGACCTAAATAAGACATTTCTCCAAAGAAGACATATATATGCCCAATAGGCACAGGAAAAGATGCTCAGCATCACTAATTGTTAGAGAAATGCAAATCAAAACTTAAATGAGGTATCATCTCACACTACTAGGAATGATCATTAAAAATCTGTAACAAATGCTGGAGAAGGGGAACTCTCCTACACTGTTGGTGGAAATGTAAATTGTGCAGCCACTGTGGACAACAGTATGGAGGTTCCTTAAAGAACTAAAAATAGAGTTGCCATATGATCCAGCAATTCAAGTCTTGGGCATACATCCGGGGAAAACTAATTCAGAAAGATACAGGCACCCCTATGCTCATAGCAGCACTATTTACAGAAGTCAGGACACAGCAGAAACCTGAATGTCCATCCATGAATGAGTGGATAAAGAAGATGTGGTACATATACACAATGGACTATTACGCAGCCGTAAAAAATAATGAAATAATGCCATTTTCAGCAACATGAATGCAACTAGAGATTATTACACTAAGTGAAGTCTGAAAGAGAAAAACAAATAGGAGATCACTTATATGTTGAATCTGAAATAACACAAATGAACATATCTAGGAAACAGAAGCAGATTCAGGCATAGGGAACAGACTTGGTGGGGGGAGGTTAGGTGTCGAGGGAAGGACTGGGAGGTTGGGGTCAGCAAATAGAGCCATGATGCAGTAAGGTCCTACTGTATAGCACAGGGAAGTATACTCAATATCCTATGATAAATCATAATGGAAAAGATATGTTGGAGTATATTTATATATATATATATGTATAACTCAATCACTGTTGTACAGCAGAAATTAACATTCTAAATCAACTATATTTAAATAAAATGAGAAAAAAAAAAGTGTCCCTGATCGTTACTCCTTCGTGTTACACAAGAGGCTGCCCCTCCCAATAGGATGAAGGGTCCATCTCCCCACCCCTGGAGTATGGGCTGACCCTGTGAGTTGATCTGACCCACATCATGTAGCTGAAGTGTTGGTGTTCCAGTTCTGAGGCAAGGCCTCAAGGGCCTTGCAGGGGTCACTTCCTCCTGGCTCATAGGAACAAACCTGGGCCAGCCTGTTGGTGGTGACAGACCCAGTGGAGGAGAGGCCAGCTGCACAGGGAAAGGCCAGCCAAGACCAGCCTACAGCCAGCTGACCCTAAACAGTTGGCCTGCAGGCCTGTGAGCAGTAATTAGTGCTTGTGATTTTAAGCCACAGAATCTGGAGTGGTTTGTTAAGCATAAGGCTGCCAGAGAAAACACAGAACACTTAGTTAAACTTGAATCCCAGATAAACTGCAGAAACGCGTTGCTTCTCTGAAACTCAAGTTTAACTTGGTGTCCTGTGTTTTTATTTGCTCAGTCTGGCAACCCTATTAAACAGCAGTGTTACGGACTGAATTATGTCTCTGTTCAAATTCATATGTGAAAGTCCTAACCCCTTGTATTAGAATGAGGCTCTGATTTGGAGACCAGGCTTTAAAGAGGTGACTGACTGAAAATCTGTGTGGACCCTAATCCATTCTGGCGTCCTTGCAAGAGATCAGGACACAGACACGCACAGGGGGGTCGTCCATGTGCACACACGGGGAGAAGGTCATGCACTGGCCTCGGCGAGAGGCCTCAGGAGGAACCGGTCCTGCAGACACCTGGGTCTTAGACGTCCAGCCTCCAGCACGGAGGGAAATGTCTGTCGTCTAAGCCGCCCCTTGTGCGTGTTTGTCACGACCACGCAGCTGAGGTGTAGGGAGTAACTGCCTCAGGAGTAGGGGGCTGCCACCTGGGGACGGGGATGCTCGGCCAGGCCTCTTGAGTGTGGTCGCTGCTTCCCACCCCAAGAAACGCCCCCGAGGGGTGTCCCGAGGAGCCTGGGCAGCTCTGGAGCAGTAAAACGGGGACGCCGATTCCTGCTTCTGGAAGATTCTCTACGAAATCTCCCTCTGTGGTAAAACCTCGCTCAGGGGACCCCCGTCAGGGGGTTAGAGTAGCACGTTCTCCAGGACCACCTGGTCCCCCTGGCCCCCGCCTTCCCAGCTGGGTCGCAGGCGCCGTGAAGACGGCTGGACCCTGAAAGCCCCTGGAGCGGTTCGAGTCCCGGGCGCCCGGGTGCGACCTCGTCTGGCCCGCCCCCCGACGGTGCGGCGCACACACGAGGCTCCTGGCGCAGCCCGCGCTCCCGCCACACTCCTGCCGGAGCAAGGCGCTCGCTCCTGGGCCGCGCGTGGACGCCTAGCCGGCTCTGGAATGTGGAGCGGCTCCTCGCCCACCGCGCACACCTCGGCTTTCCGTCCTGAACTTGGGGTGGGTTCCCCCAGAACCTCCCGGAGGCCGTGGAGCCGCCTCTGAAGAAAACGGAAGGAGCGCTCACAGAACCTTCCAGAGTCCAGGGAGGAGAGTCTGAGGAGAACGGACCCAGGACTCACAGAACCTCGCAGGGCCCACGGAGGAGAGTGAAGAGAAAGAACCCAGAACTCACCCGGAGGCCCCAGGCTCACAGAAGCTTCTGGAAGCCTCCCCACTGGCCAGGTGCCCGCGTTGGGTTCCGGCTATGCCGCCCCTCGCCGGTTCTCCCCGCGGCGGCTCCGAGCTCCCCGGCCGGGCTGCCGCGTGTGGCCGCCTCCCCGCGTGGAGTGCCGCGTGGCCAGTTGGCAGCGCCCGGGTCTAGAGTCCCGAGCCCCAGGCCTTTGTGGGCAGCATGTTGGCGGGGCGTCTGTGGCAGCACGACCGGCCACTCCAAGTCAGAGATGCCGACGGGGAGGCGTTCATGACGCGTCGTTTCCGCGGGCCTGGGAGCCTCGCTGGGCCATTCCGGCGTGGCCCTTGTCAGGCGGCAGGGACATTTGGCCAAGGTCGCTCTCACGGTGGCCACGCGTGCCTGGCCCGCCCCCGCCGGGGGGCCGGAGGGGACAGCTCCTCCAGGCCGGGCCTGTCCGCCCACTGGGGGTCGGACCAAGTCCGGTCGGCCCTTCAGACCAGACAGGACGCCGCCGCCAGACGGCACCCGCTGCCCCTGCTCGGCCAGAGGGCGGGGGCTGGAAGGGAAGACGTCCTGCGCCAGACAGCCGCTGGGGTCGTGTTGTCTGTCTAGCCTCCGGAGTGGGGTCGTGGTGTCTCCTGTGTCCCCACGCCTGGCTTGGAGCGACTGAAACCTGGGTATTTCCACGGCGACTAGAGGGATGGCGGCGCCTCGCAGGGGTTTGTTAGTTAAGTCGCTCAGTCGTGTCCCACTCTTTGCGACCCTGTGGGCTGTAGCCCACGAGGCTCCTCTGTCCATGGGATTT